>NW_028274889.1:300000-600000 GCF_037043125.1 Eumetopias jubatus
GGACTGACCTCCAAATGGGTCACGGAGCTGAGCACGTGTCTGTCCTGGTCACCCGTCACGGCCGATATCTTGGGGTGTTTCAGGATCTGCCTTGGGTCTAGGAGCCTCGCCGGCACGTGCTACGGAAAGAGAGGCAGGAGCCACCCGGACCTTCCCGGCTGAGAGCAAGCGACCGAAGTTGCAAAAGTGCGGAAACGCCAAGCACTGCCGCCCTCCCAACCTGGTCAGCTCCTGCCCTTTCTTCCCACCTGCTCCACCCTGGGGAGTCCCTTGGCTTCCAGCACCTCTGAGGCTGCCTGCCCCCGACAGGGCAAGGCCGAGGGCCTGACTGCGCTCTGTTCCCACGTCCCCCTGGCCTGCGCGTGTGGCCTGCAGGCAGTCACTGCTTTGGACGGCTGGATGTGCTCCGTCCCACTGTCACGGCCGGGATTGCTTGTGTGTTTGCCTGAAGCCCCGTGACTTTGAGGGGCCTCCTGTGCCCAGGAGGGGGCCGCTCGGGTCACCTGGAGCACGGCTGCGCGCCCACGGCCCAAAGCGTGGTCCTGGCAGAGTCAGCGAGTGAGGGAGGGAAAGCGGTAGGTGGGGGCAGGGGGAAAGCAAAAGAGAGAGAGGGACAGAGAGACCCCACACCAGGAGGAAGGGACACAGAGGGAGGGCAGAGAGGACAGGGGGAGAGGGCGGGCGAGGACACAGAGGGGGAGAGACAGGCAGGGAGGAAAGGTGCGGGTAGGCGCCTGGGCCTGGGGCCCCGGCCTGGCTGTGTGGGGCCTGTGGAGACAGAGTTTGCAGCACCCCGGCAGCGCCGTGTCTGGGTTCCCGCGGTCTGCCGAAGCGAGGCGGCCCGCTGACTGGCTTGGCAACCCGAGAGCGGACGACATTGTGGGTCTGCCCTGATCTTTGCAAATTTGGAAAACCACGCAGGCTCTGAAGGACAGGGAACGGCGGAGGGCAGCCTCTCCGTGTGCCCCATGTACCCAGCAAACGTTTCCTTCCAATATCTGCTCTGAGCCAAGCGGGCTTTGTGCTACCCTACTTGTCGAAGCGTGTTGACCCGTGTTCCCTGAACCCCGCAAGGCTGTTGGGAGTGTGCTGCAGCCCCAAAGCTTCCGCCCGCAGCTTCTGCACAGACAGGCTCTGGACAGGTCGCAGCCCCAGCGTTCTCACCCCCGCCGCGCCCCGCCTTCCTCTGCTGTGCATTGTAGGGATCGTGGGCCCACTCCCACCCGGCAAGGGGGCGGAGAGCCCTTCCCCCCAGCGCTCATGGCCGTGGCCGTGGCTCTGCTGCTGCCCTCCTCGCGGTGATCCTCCACAGCAGCCAAGCCCCACCAGCCGGAGGAAAGATATGGCCTGGGATGCCCTGGATTTGACGGCCCTCCGGCGAGCCAGGTGAGAACTCCGCTTCTGATTCATCCTGCACTTGGGGCGCAAGTAGGGCCTGGTAGCTTGGGCGTCCACAGAGCTGAGCGCCAACTGAACAACCTCCAGCGCGGCCAGTGGGGCCCCCGGCTGGATCGGGACCCAGCCCTGGCCCTTCCTGCCGCAGCTCCTGCAGCTTCTCGTCCTGCTCTGCTTGTGCCACCTCCTCGTCTTCCGCCGCCACGACCTCCGCCAGCGCCATGATATCCTCCCCCACGACCACCAAATCCTCCCCCGCGCCGGCCTCGCCTCTGCGCTGCGGGGCCTCAGCCTCCCGCGCAGCCTCTGCCGCCATGCCCCCCGCACCTAGGGCCTGCGGCACCCCCGCCCCGCCCCAGGCGCCTGCCTCCCCACCGGGCCCCCTCCTCCTCACGACCCCCTCAGCGGACTAAGGTGGTCCAGGGTTCCGGGGCAGCCCCGGCTTCGCCGGACCCCGCCTGGCTCTCCATGGGGACGTGGACCCGAACCCCCGGCAAGCCACGGAGCGAAGGAGCTGGAGGGGCGAGCACGCGGCTCCCACAAGCGGCCGGCAGGTGGCGCTCTGGCGCCCACGGCTGGAGGCCGGTACCCAGCGGAGGCGGCGGGCCTGGGGTACGCATGCGCACAAAGCCTTGGGGCCCGGTGGCGTCTGGGTGGCGTCTGGGTGGCGGGGCGGGGGTGCGCCTGTGGCCTTGGCGGGATGGAAGCCCGGCCTCACGCCCAGGACGCTGACCGGCCCCGGGACCCCACCAGTGGCACGGCGGTGGGCGTGGCCGCACCCGGCCCGCCCCTCGCCCCCGCGGGAGCCGGTCCGCACGCGCGTCTCCTCAGGGGTGGCGTCCGTGCCCGGACCCTGGCCATCTTCTTCGCTGACACCTCCCAGGCCATTCCCGGCGGGTCCCTGCTATCACAAACCTCGTGTTCACCTTCTCGTCAGTTCCCCTGGGAACACGCTACTGGCACCGGGGAATTCAAACCCAGCGGCTCAATAGCGTGACCGCCCGCCGCCCGGAAACCTCACCCGGCCCCTTCTTAGTCACGCCGGGGCGAAGCCCTGAAGTCATCCGCTGCTGCGCCAACCACTGCCACATGGCTGTCCACATGGCTTTCCCCCCTTTCCCCGCCCGGTGCGGGAGGGAGTCCGGAGGCCGCCCAGCAGGATCCGGGATGCGGGGACCTCCCCGCCCCAACGACCCGCCTCTCCTACAAAGAGAGGAACCGCACACAGGTATTGGGCCTGAAATTTACAAGGAGCCACGGTCCGAGGCCACCTCCGTGCTTACACAACCCCTGGCACAGCCCCGGTGAGGTCCGCGATTGGGAGGCGGGGGCATGCTAATGGGCCGCCCACGTAGCCTAAAGGGTAATACCTCTGGGTGTGTTCTTTCGTTAAAGCCACTGCTAGGACTCGCTCCCACCATACTTTCCTCTGCCGGGCCCTTCATCTTTGCTTTCTCCCTCCTTGTCTGACTTCCGCGCTCCCTTTCCCTGTGTCTGCCTTCCCGCCTCACCATAACTGCCAGGGATGTCCGAGCTCCAGCCTAATGGTCCCCGGAGCCTGCTTTTGTCCGCCTTCCTGAGGAGCTGTGGCTGTCTCGGCTGCCCCAGCTCTGCTGCAAGTTCTTCCTTGGTCTGTCTCTCACTGAGTGGAGTGCCAGCCAGGGAGGGGATGGCAAAGTGAGCACTGGCAGCACACCCTGCCCTTTCTCCGGTACTCACCAGGTCCTTCGCGACAGTCCCACACCTCATGCCGGTCCGCTGCGCGGAGGCATTCCGGAATGTGTACGATGCACGCTGCATGAGGTTGGAGGAAGGCCCAGCGGGTGATGGCAAGGCCGAGGGCGTTGGTGTTGCATCGCCCTGGGAGGGCCTCCCGTCCCTAAGAGGAATGGGTCGGGCCGCCCGTGGCACGAGGGGGGGATTTGAGCGGAAAGAGGCCGGAGGAGCCCCCTTGGGGTGAAGTGCAGGGTTCTGGGCCGTAGCGCGTCACCGTTTCAAACTCTACTTGTCGACGCAAACGGGGGACCCTGCACGGATAACAACGCCCGGCCGTCTGCGGGGGAGAAGCACAATTTTCGGAGCCTGTCCCTGGCACAGCCCAGACTGTGGGTTTACTGCCACAGGCCAAACCGAATTAGCTCTTGTAAACTTGCCCAAGACACTAAAGGAGGGTTCCGAAGGAAATAGTGCACCCAAAACAGCGCATCCCCGGAGTCGGAGAAACCTGGGAGGGGGGGGAGGGGGGCTAGACAGAGAGCGGGGGAAGAGCAGGAGTGGCTCGGAGAAGGAGAGGAGGAGAGAGGGTGGGCCCAGGGAGAAGAACAGGGAGCAAGAGGAGGGGCTGCCACAGAGAGAGGAGGGCAGAGGAGGAGGGAGGCCTGGGGACAGTGAGGGAGGGAGGGGGAGGGAGAGAGGGAGGGAGCGAGGACCGGCGGAGGCAGGGAGGGAGGCTGAATTCTGTACATTGCACAGCCTACAGTCTGAAAGGAAACATTCCTCCCTGGACGTCAAGAGGAGATCTGAAAACACCCGTGGACCTGCAGACAGATCCCACGAGGTCATGCGGGGTGAGATGGAGAGGCAAAGCCCCAAAGAGATGAAGTGACGGCTTCTCAGAGGTCTGCGGGAAATCCTCATGCCCACCGCGGACAGGCACGAGTCGGGAACGCCAGAGAGAGGTGGGAGGGAGTTAGTCACGCAGCAGTTGCACGAAGACCTAAGGTGACAGGGCTTTGCGCATTGGCCCACAATGCTCACTCTGCACATCCAAGGAGCCCGATGCGCTCCTAGCGGAAGGCACGCTCCAAAGACATGCCCAGGCCAGTGGACGAGCGAGGCAGAGACGCGTCTCTCGGCAGCCTACAGAGTTGGGACTGACCCATCACACACCGGGGAGCCTCGGGGAGAGGAAGAGCCAGCTTCCCCTTCGGATGCGCGGAGGCCAGAAGGCGGTGCGTGATACGTTCGACAGGTCCAGAGAAAACGTACCGTAACGTGCAGGCGACGTTCGGCACCAATGACCCAGAAAATGTTCACAAGACGTAAGGAGAAGGAGTGCGAGGAGGAGCCCGTGGGTCCGGAGGGGTGGGGCTGGGATGGAGGTGGGAGGCGGGGCTCTATGCTAAGGAGAGTCCGGCCTGCCGAAATGAAGCGGGTCCCTGAGTCCCTTAAGTCAAGCTGCTAGCCTGAAAGAAGGCATCCCCGTAGAGTACATGCCAAACAAACACCAGAGCAGGATTTGACTATGGAAGTACTCTGGGTTGCCTATCTGGCCCCAAAGACAAATGCGTCCAAGGCAGGCAACCGTTTGCATTCCTCGGCTGAGCACGCACCCAGCTGTCTCTTGCATGCTGTATGATGCCCTTCCGTGGACTCATGACAGACAGCCGGGAGCAGGCCCCTCGCACCCACGCCCTCTCGCCTTCTCTCCCTCTCAACCTCCCAGCCCGTCTCCCTCCTGGGCCGGTCCCGCCCCACGCTGGGGACCCCGCGCACCTCCCCTCCCGCTCCCAAGTGCCCCCCCCCGCCCGCCACCAGCATCCTCGAAGCTCAAGCCCTCTCCCACCGGCAATGTTAAGGCGATACACCTTAAAGATCACTTTGTTCTGGAAGTACGGGTTGCTCCCAAAGGAAAACATCAACCTGAAAAGGTATTTGGGATGGCCCAGTACCTCCACCTGCCCCGCCGAAGAAAGAGGACGGGAAGGGGGAACGTGTCTTCTAGGTGCCCCGAGCTGTTTGCCTGGCTGCGGCACTGAACCACGTTGCCCGGCCCCCTCCTGCTCAAACCCCACGCCCACCGGGCCTCCCCCAGCCTCCGTCTCCGAGGACTGACCTCCAAATGGGTCACGGAGCTGAGCACGTGTCTGTCCTGGTCACCCGTCACGGCCGATATCTTGGGGTGTTTCAGGATCTGCCTTGGGTCTAGGAGCCTCGCCGGCACGTGCTACGGAAAGAGAGGCAGGAGCCACCCGGACCTTCCCGGCTGAGAGCAAGCGACCGAAGTTGCAAAAGTGCGGAAACGCCAAGCACTGCCGCCCTCCCAACCTGGTCAGCTCCTGCCCTTTCTTCCCACCTGCTCCACCCTGGGGAGTCCCTTGGCTTCCAGCACCTCTGAGGCTGCCTGCCCCCGACAGGGCAAGGCCGAGGGCCTGACTGCGCTCTGTTCCCACGTCCCCCTGGCCTGCGCGTGTGGCCTGCAGGCAGTCACTGCTTTGGACGGCTGGATGTGCTCCGTCCCACTGTCACGGCCGGGATTGCTTGTGTGTTTGCCTGAAGCCCCGTGACTTTGAGGGGCCTCCTGTGCCCAGGAGGGGGCCGCTCGGGTCACCTGGAGCACGGCTGCGCGCCCACGGCCCAAAGCGTGGTCCTGGCAGAGTCAGCGAGTGAGGGAGGGAAAGCGGTAGGTGGGGGCAGGGGGAAAGCAAAAGAGAGAGAGGGACAGAGAGACCCCACACCAGGAGGAAGGGACACAGAGGGAGGGCAGAGAGGACAGGGGGAGAGGGCGGGCGAGGACACAGAGGGGGAGAGACAGGCAGGGAGGAAAGGTGCGGGTAGGCGCCTGGGCCTGGGGCCCCGGCCTGGCTGTGTGGGGCCTGTGGAGACAGAGTTTGCAGCACCCCGGCAGCGCCGTGTCTGGGTTCCCGCGGTCTGCCGAAGCGAGGCGGCCCGCTGACTGGCTTGGCAACCCGAGAGCGGACGACATTGTGGGTCTGCCCTGATCTTTGCAAATTTGGAAAACCACGCATGCTCTGAAGGACAGGGAACGGCGGAGGGCAGCCTCTCCGTGTGCCCCATGTACCCAGCAAACGTTTCCTTCCAATATCTGCTCTGAGCCAAGCGGGCTTTGTGCTACCCTACTTGTCGAAGCGTGTTGACCCGTGTTCCCTGAACCCCGCAAGGCTGTTGGGAGTGTGCTGCAGCCCCAAAGCTTCCGCCCGCAGCTTCTGCACAGACAGGCTCTGGACAGGTCGCAGCCCCAGCGTTCTCACCCCCGCCGCGCCCCGCCTTCCTCTGCTGTGCATTGTAGGGATCGTGGGCCCACTCCCACCCGGCAAGGGGGCGGAGAGCCCTTCCCCCCAGCGCTCATGGCCGTGGCCGTGGCTCTGCTGCTGCCCTCCTCGCGGTGATCCTCCACAGCAGCCAAGCCCCACCAGCCGGAGGAAAGATATGGCCTGGGATGCCCTGGATTTGACGGCCCTCCGGCGAGCCAGGTGAGAACTCCGCTTCTGATTCATCCTGCACTTGGGGCGCAAGTAGGGCCTGGTAGCTTGGGCGTCCACAGAGCTGAGCGCCAACTGAACAACCTCCAGCGCGGCCAGTGGGGCCCCCGGCTGGATCGGGACCCAGCCCTGGCCCTTCCTGCCGCAGCTCCTGCAGCTTCTCGTCCTGCTCTGCTTGTGCCACCTCCTCGTCTTCCGCCGCCACGACCTCCGCCAGCGCCATGATATCCTCCCCCACGACCACCAAATCCTCCCCCGCGCCGGCCTCGCCTCTGCGCTGCGGGGCCTCAGCCTCCCGCGCAGCCTCTGCCGCCATGCCCCCCGCACCTAGGGCCTGCGGCACCCCCGCCCCGCCCCAGGCGCCTGCCTCCCCACCGGGCCCCCTCCTCCTCACGACCCCCTCAGCGGACTAAGGTGGTCCAGGGTTCCGGGGCAGCCCCGGCTTCGCCGGACCCCGCCTGGCTCTCCATGGGGCCGTGGACCCGAACCCCCGGCAAGCCACGGAGCGAAGGAGCTGGAGGGGCGAGCACGCGGCTCCCACAAGCGGCCGGCAGGTGGCGCTCTGGCGCCCACGGCTGGAGGCCGGTACCCAGCGGAGGCGGCGGGCCTGGGGTACGCATGCGCACAAAGCCTTGGGGCCCGGTGGCGTCTGGGTGGCGTCTGGGTGGCGGGGCGGGGGTGCGCCTGTGGCCTTGGCGGGATGGAAGCCCGGCCTCACGCCCAGGACGCTGACCGGCCCCGGGACCCCACCAGTGGCACGGCGGTGGGCGTGGCCGCACCCGGCCCGCCCCTCGCCCCCGCGGGAGCCGGTCCGCACGCGCGTCTCCTCAGGGGTGGCGTCCGTGCCCGGACCCTGGCCATCTTCTTCGCTGACACCTCCCAGGCCATTCCCGGCGGGTCCCTGCTATCACAAACCTCGTGTTCACCTTCTCGTCAGTTCCCCTGGGAACACGCTACTGGCACCGGGGAATTCAAACCCAGCGGCTCAATAGCGTGACCGCCCGCCGCCCGGAAACCTCACCCGGCCCCTTCTGAGTCACGCCGGGGCGAATCCCTGAAATCATCCGCTGCTGCGCCAACCACTGCCACATGGCTGTCCACATGGCTTTCCCCCCTTTCCCCGCCCGGTGCGGGAGGGAGTCCGGAGGCCGCCCAGCAGGATCCGGGATGCGGGGACCTCCCCGCCCCAACGACCCGCCTCTCCTACAAAGAGAGGAACCGCACACAGGTATTGGGCCTGAAATTTACAAGGAGCCACGGTCCGAGGCCACCTCCGTGCTTACACAACCCCTGGCACAGCCCGGGTGAGGTCCGCGATTGGGAGGCGGGGGCATGCTAATGGGCCGCCCACGTAGCCTAAAGGGTAATACCTCTGGGTGTGTTCTTTCGTTAAAGCCACTGCTAGGACTCGCTCCCACCATACTTTCCTCTGCCGGGCCCTTCATCTTTGCTTTCTCCCTCCTTGTCTGACTTCCGCGCTCCCTTTCCCTGTGTCTGCCTTCCCGCCTCACCATAACTGCCAGGGATGTCCGAGCTCCAGCCTAATGGTCCCCGGAGCCTGCTTTTGTCCGCCTTCCTGAGGAGCTGTGGCTGTCTCGGCTGCCCCAGCTCTGCTGCAAGTTCTTCCTTGGTCTGTCTCTCACTGAGTGGAGTGCCAGCCAGGGAGGGGATGGCAAAGTGAGCACTGGCAGCACACCCTGCCCTTTCTCCGGTACTCACCAGGTCCTTCGCGACAGTCCCACACCTCATGCCGGTCCGCTGCGCGGAGGCATTCCGGAATGTGTACGATGCACGCTGCATGAGGTTGGAGGAAGGCCCAGCGGGTGATGGCAAGGCCGAGGGCGTTGGTGTTGCATCGCCCTGGGAGGGCCTCCCGTCCCTAAGAGGAATGGGTCGGGCCGCCCGTGGCAGGAGGGGGGGATTTGAGCGGAAAGAGGCCGGAGGAGCCCCCTTGGGGTGAAGTGCAGGGTTCTGGGCCGTAGCGCGTCACCGTTTCAAACTCTACTTCTCGACGCAAACGGGGGACCCTGCACGGATAACAACGCCCGGCCCTCTGCGGGGGAGAAGCACAATTTTCGGAGCCTGTCCCTGGCACAGCCCAGACTGTGGGTTTACTGCCACAGGCCAAACCGAATTAGCTCTTGTAAACTTGCCCAAGACACTAAAGGAGGGTTCCGAGGAAATAGTGCACCCAAAACAGCGCATCCCCGGAGTCGGAGAAACCTGGGAGGGGGGGTGGGGGGCTGGACAGAGAGCGGGGGAAGAGCAGGAGTGGCGCGGAGAAGGAGAGGAGGAGAAAGGGTGGGCCCAGGGAGAGGAACAGGGAGCAAGAGGAGGGGCTGCCACAGAGAGAGGAGGGCAGAGGAGGAGGGAGGCCTGGGGACAGTGAGGGAGGGAGGGGGAGGGAGAGAGGGAGGGAGCGAGGACCGGCGGAGGCAGGGAGGGAGGCTGAATTCTGTACATTGCACAGCCTACAGTCTGAAAGGAAACATTCCTCCCTGGACGTCAAGAGGAGATCTGAAAACACCCGTGGACCTGCAGACAGATCCCACGAGGTCATGCGGGGTGAGATGGAGAGGCAAAGCCCCAAAGAGATGAAGTGACGGCTTCTCAGAGGTCTGCGGGAAACCCTCATGCCCACCGCGGACAGGCACGAGTCGGGAACGCCAGAGAGAGGTGGGAGGGAGTTAGTCACGCAGCAGTTGCACGAAGACCTAAGGTGACAGGGCTTTGCGCATTGGCCCACAATGCTCACTCTGCACATCCAAGGAGCCCGATGCGCTCCTAGCGGAAGGCACGCTCCAAAGACATGCCCAGGCCAGTGGACGAGCGAGGCAGAGACGCGTCTCTCGGCAGCCTACAGAGTTGGGACTGACCCATCACACACCGGGGAGCCTCGGGGAGAGGAAGAGCCAGCTTCCCCTTCGGATGCGCGGAGGCCAGAAGGCGGTGCGTGATACGTTCGACAGGTCCAGAGAAAACGTACCGTAACGTGCAGGCGACGTTCGGCACCAATGACCCAGAAAATGTTCACAAGACGTAAGGAGAAGGAGTGCGAGGAGGAGCCCGTGGGTCCGGAGGGGTGGGGCTGGGATGGAGGTGGGAGGCGGGGCTCTATGCTAAGGAGAGTCCGGCCTGCCGAAATGAAGCGGGTCCCTGAGTCCCTTAAGTCAAGCTGCTAGCCTGAAATAAGGCATCCCCGTAGAGTACATGCCAAACAAACACCAGAGCAGGATTTGACTATGGAAGTACTCTGGGTTGCCTATCTGGCCCCAAAGACAAATGCGTCCAAGGCAGGCAACCGTTTGCATTCCTCGGCTGAGCACGCACCCAGCTGTCTCTTGCATGCTGTATGATGCCCTTCCGTGGACTCATGACAGACAGCCGGGAGCAGGCCCCTCGCACCCACGCCCTCTCGCCTTCTCTCCCTCTCAACCTCCCAGCCCGTCTCCCTCCTGGGCCGGTCCCGCCCCACGCTGGGGACCCCGCGCACCTCCCCTCCCGCTCCCAAGTGCCCCCCCCCGCCCGCCACCAGCATCCTCGAAGCTCAAGCCCTCTCCCACCGGCAATGTTAAGGCGATACACCTTAAAGATCACTTTGTTCTGGAAGTACGGGTTGCTCCCAAAGGAAAACATCAACCTGAAAAGGTATTTGGGATGGCCCAGTACCTCCACCTGCCCCGCCGAAGAAAGAGGACGGGAAGGGGGAACGTGTCTTCTAGGTGCCCCGAGCTGTTTGCCTGGCTGCGGCACTGAACCACGTTGCCCGGCCCCCTCCTGCTCAAACCCCACGCCCACCGGGCCTCCCCCAGCCTCCGTCTCCGAGGACTGACCTCCAAATGGGTCACGGAGCTGAGCACGTGTCTGTCCTGGTCACCCGTCACGGCCGATATCTTGGGGTGTTTCAGGATCTGCCTTGGGTCTAGGAGCCTCGCCGGCACGTGCTACGGAAAGAGAGGCAGGAGCCACCCGGACCTTCCCGGCTGAGAGCAAGCGACCGAAGTTGCAAAAGTGCGGAAACGCCAAGCACTGCCGCCCTCCCAACCTGGTCAGCTCCTGCCCTTTCTTCCCACCTGCTCCACCCTGGGGAGTCCCTTGGCTTCCAGCACCTCTGAGGCTGCCTGCCCCCGACAGGGCAAGGCCGAGGGCCTGACTGCGCTCTGTTCCCACGTCCCCCTGGCCTGCGCGTGTGGCCTGCAGGCAGTCACTGCTTTGGACGGCTGGATGTGCTCCGTCCCACTGTCACGGCCGGGATTGCTTGTGTGTTTGCCTGAAGCCCCGTGACTTTGAGGGGCCTCCTGTGCCCAGGAGGGGGCCGCTCGGGTCACCTGGAGCACGGCTGCGCGCCCACGGCCCAAAGCGTGGTCCTGGCAGAGTCAGCGAGTGAGGGAGGGAAAGCGGTAGGTGGGGGCAGGGGGAAAGCAAAAGAGAGAGAGGGACAGAGAGACCCCACACCAGGAGGAAGGGACACAGAGGGAGGGCAGAGAGGACAGGGGGAGAGGGCGGGCGAGGACACAGAGGGGGAGAGACAGGCAGGGAGGATAGGTGCGGGTAGGCGCCTGGGCCTGGGGCCCCGGCCTGGCTGTGTGGGGCCTGTGGAGACAGAGTTTGCAGCACCCCGGCAGCGCCGTGTCTGGGTTCCCGCGGTCTGCCGAAGCGAGGCGGCCCGCTGACTGGCTTGGCAACCCGAGAGCGGACGACATTGTGGGTCTGCCCTGATCTTTGCAAATTTGGAAAACCACGCAGGCTCTGAAGGACAGGGAACGGCGGAGGGCAGCCTCTCCGTGTGCCCCATGTACCCAGCAAACGTTTCCTTCCAATATCTGCTCTGAGCCAAGCGGGCTTTGTGCTACACTACTTGTCGAAGCGTGTTGACCCGTGTTCCCTGAACCCCGCAAGGCTGTTGGGAGTGTGCTGCAGCCCCAAAGCTTCCGCCCGCAGCTTCTGCACAGACAGGCTCTGGACAGGTCGCAGCCCCAGCGTTCTCACCCCCGCCGCGCCCCGCCTTCCTCTGCTGTGCATTGTAGGGATCGTGGGCCCACTCCCACCCGGCAAGGGGGCGGAGAGCCCTTCCCCCCAGCGCTCATGGCCGTGGCCGTGGCTCTGCTGCTGCCCTCCTCGCGGTGATCCTCCACAGCAGCCAAGCCCCACCAGCCGGAGGAAAGATATGGCCTGGGATGCCCTGGATTTGACGGCCCTCCGGCGAGCCAGGTGAGAACTCCGCTTCTGATTCATCCTGCACTTGGGGCGCAAGTAGGGCCTGGTAGCTTGGGCGTCCACAGAGCTGAGCGCCAACTGAACAACCTCCAGCGCGGCCAGTGGGGCCCCCGGCTGGATCGGGACCCAGCCCTGGCCCTTCCTGCCGCAGCTCCTGCAGCTTCTCGTCCTGCTCTGCTTGTGCCACCTCCTCGTCTTCCGCCGCCACGACCTCCGCCAGCGCCATGATATCCTCCCCCACGACCACCAAATCCTCCCCCGCGCCGGCCTCGCCTCTGCGCTGCGGGGCCTCAGCCTCCCGCGCAGCCTCTGCCGCCATGCCCCCCGCACCTAGGGCCTGCGGCACCCCCGCCCCGCCCCAGGCGCCTGCCTCCCCACCGGGCCCCCTCCTCCTCACGACCCCCTCAGCGGACTAAGGTGGTCCAGGGTTCCGGGGCAGCCCCGGCTTCGCCGGACCCCGCCTGGCTCTCCATGGGGCCGTGGACCCGAACCCCCGGCAAGCCACGGAGCGAAGGAGCTGGAGGGGCGAGCACGCGGCTCCCACAAGCGGCCGGCAGGTGGCGCTCTGGCGCCCACGGCTGGAGGCCGGTACCCAGCGGAGGCGGCGGGCCTGGGGTACGCATGCGCACAAAGCCTTGGGGCCCGGTGGCGTCTGGGTGGCGTCTGGGTGGCGGGGCGGGGGTGCGCCTGTGGCCTTGGCGGGATGGAAGCCCGGCCTCACGCCCAGGACGCTGACCGGCCCCGGGACCCCACCAGTGGCACGGCGGTGGGCGTGGCCGCACCCGGCCCGCCCCTCGCCCCCGCGGGAGCCGGTCCGCACGCGCGTCTCCTCAGGGGTGGCGTCCGTGCCCGGACCCTGGCCATCTTCTTCGCTGACACCTCCCAGGCCATTCCCGGCGGGTCCCTGCTATCACAAACCTCGTGTTCACCTTCTCGTCAGTTCCCCTGGGAACACGCTACTGGCACCGGGGAATTCAAACCCAGCGGCTCAATAGCGTGACCGCCCGCCGCCCGGAAACCTCACCCGGCCCCTTCTTAGTCACGCCGGGGCGAAGCCCTGAAGTCATCCGCTGCTGCGCCAACCACTGCCACATGGCTGTCCACATGGCTTTCCCCCCTTTCCCCGCCCGGTGCGGGAGGGAGTCCGGAGGCCGCCCAGCAGGATCCGGGATGCGGGGACCTCCCCGCCCCAACGACCCGCCTCTCCTACAAAGAGAGGAACCGCACACAGGTATTGGGCCTGAAATTTACAAGGAGCCACGGTCCGAGGCCACCTCCGTGCTTACACAACCCCTGGCACAGCCCCGGTGAGGTCCGCGATTGGGAGGCGGGGGCATGCTAATGGGCCGCCCACGTAGCCTAAAGGGTAATACCTCTGGGTGTGTTCTTTCGTTAAAGCCACTGCTAGGACTCGCTCCCACCATACTTTCCTCTGCCGGGCCCTTCATCTTTGCTTTCTCCCTCCTTGTCTGACTTCCGCGCTCCCTTTCCCTGTGTCTGCCTTCCCGCCTCACCATAACTGCCAGGGATGTCCGAGCTCCAGCCTAATGGTCCCCGGAGCCTGCTTTTGTCCGCCTTCCTGAGGAGCTGTGGCTGTCTCGGCTGCCCCAGCTCTGCTGCAAGTTCTTCCTTGGTCTGTCTCTCACTGAGTGGAGTGCCAGCCAGGGAGGGGATGGCAAAGTGAGCACTGGCAGCACACCCTGCCCTTTCTCCGGTACTCACCAGGTCCTTCGCGACAGTCCCACACCTCATGCCGGTCCGCTGCGCGGAGGCATTCCGGAATGTGAACGATGCACGCTGCATGAGGTTGGAGGAAGGCCCAGCGGGTGATGGCAAGGCCGAGGGCGTTGGTGTTGCATCGCCCTGGGAGGGCCTCCCGTCCCTAAGAGGAATGGGTCGGGCCGCCCGTGGCAGGAGGGGGGGATTTGAGCGGAAAGAGGCCGGAGGAGCCCCCTTGGGGTGAAGTGCAGGGTTCTGGGCCGTAGCGCGTCACCGTTTCAAACTCTACTTCTCGACGCAAACGGGGGACCCTGCACGGATAACAACGCCCGGCCCTCTGCGGGGGAGAAGCACAATTTTCGGAGCCTGTCCCTGGCACAGCCCAGACTGTGGGTTTACTGCCACAGGCCAAACCGAATTAGCTCTTGTAAACTTGCCCAAGACACTAAAGGAGGGTTCCGAGGAAATAGTGCACCCAAAACAGCGCATCCCCGGAGTCGGAGAAACCTGGGAGGGGGGGGAGGGGGGCTGGACAGAGAGCGGGGGAAGAGCAGGAGTGGCGCGGAGAAGGAGAGGAGGAGAGAGGGTGGGCCCAGGGAGAGGAACAGGGAGCGAGAGGAGGGGCTGCCACAGAGAGAGGAGGGCAGAGGAGGAGGGAGGCCTGGGGACAGTGAGGGAGGGAGGGGGAGGGAGAGAGGGAGGGAGCGAGGACCGGCGGAGGCAGGGAGGGAGGCTGAATTCTGTACATTGCACAGCCTACAGTCTGAAAGGAAACATTCCTCCCTGGACGTCAAGAGGAGATCTGAAAACACCCGTGGACCTGCAGACAGATCCCACGAGGTCATGCGGGGTGAGATGGAGAGGCAAAGCCCCAAAGAGATGAAGTGACGGCTTCTCAGAGGTCTGCGGGAAACCCTCATGCCCACCGCGGACAGGCACGAGTCGGGAACGCCAGAGAGAGGTGGGAGGGAGTTAGTCACGCAGCAGTTGCACGAAGACCTAAGGTGACAGGGCTTTGCGCATTGGCCCACAATGCTCACTCTGCACATCCAAGGAGCCCGATGCGCTCCTAGCGGAAGGCACGCTCCAAAGACATGCCCAGGCCAGTGGACGAGCGAGGCAGAGACGCGTCTCTCGGCAGCCTACAGAGTTGGGACTGACCCATCACACACCGGGGAGCCTCGGGGAGAGGAAGAGCCAGCTTCCCCTTCGGATGCGCGGAGGCCAGAAGGCGGTGCGTGATACGTTCGACAGGTCCAGAGAAAACGTACCGTAACGTGCAGGCGACGTTCGGCACCAATGACCCAGAAAATGTTCACAAGACGTAAGGAGAAGGAGTGCGAGGAGGAGCCCGTGGGTCCGGAGGGGTGGGGCTGGGATGGAGGTGGGAGGCGGGGCTCTATGCTAAGGAGAGTCCGGCCTGCCGAAATGAAGCGGGTCCCTGAGTCCCTTAAGTCAAGCTGCTAGCCTGAAATAAGGCATCCCCGTAGAGTACATGCCAAACAAACACCAGAGCAGGATTTGACTATGGAAGTACTCTGGGTTGCCTATCTGGCCCCAAAGACAAATGCGTCCAAGGCAGGCAACCGTTTGCATTCCTCGGCTGAGCACGCACCCAGCTGTCTCTTGCATGCTGTATGATGCCCTTCCGTGGACTCATGACAGACAGCCGGGAGCAGGCCCCTCGCACCCACGCCCTCTCGCCTTCTCTCCCTCTCAACCTCCCAGCCCGTCTCCCTCCTGGGCCGGTCCCGCCCCACGCTGGGGACCCCGCGCACCTCCCCTCCCGCTCCCAAGTGCCCCCCCCGCCCGCCACCAGCATCCTCGAAGCTCAAGCCCTCTCCCACCGGCAATGTTAAGGCGATACACCTTAACGATCACTTTGTTCTGGAAGTAGGGGTTGCTCCCAAAGGAAAACATCAACCTGAAACGGTATTTGGGATGGCCCAGTACCTCCACCTGCCCCGCCGAAGAAAGAGGACGGGAAGGGGGAACGTGTCTTCTAGGTGCCCCGAGCTGTTTGCCTGGCTGCGGCACTGAACCACGTTGCCCGGCCCCCTCCTGCTCAAACCCCACGCCCACCGGGCCTCCCCCAGCCTCCGTCTCCGAGGACTGACCTCCAAATGGGTCACGGAGCTGAGCACGTGTCTGTCCTGGTCACCCGTCACGGCCGATATCTTGGGGTGTTTCAGGATCTGCCTTGGGTCTAGGAGCCTCGCCGGCACGTGCTACGGAAAGAGAGGCAGGAGCCACCCGGACCTTCCCGGCTGAGAGCAAGCGACCGAAGTTGCAAAAGTGCGGAAACGCCAAGCACTGCCGCCCTCCCAACCTGGTCAGCTCCTGCCCTTTCTTCCCACCTGCTCCACCCTGGGGAGTCCCTTGGCTTCCAGCACCTCTGAGGCTGCCTGCCCCCGACAGGGCAAGGCCGAGGGCCTGACTGCGCTCTGTTCCCACGTCCCCCTGGCCTGCGCGTGTGGCCTGCAGGCAGTCACTGCTTTGGACGGCTGGATGTGCTCCGTCCCACTGTCACGGCCGGGATTGCTTGTGTGTTTGCCTGAAGCCCCGTGACTTTGAGGGGCCTCCTGTGCCCAGGAGGGGGCCGCTCGGGTCACCTGGAGCACGGCTGCGCGCCCACGGCCCAAAGCGTGGTCCTGGCAGAGTCAGCGAGTGAGGGAGGGAAAGCGGTAGGTGGGGGCAGGGGGAAAGCAAAAGAGAGAGAGGGACAGAGAGACCCCACACCAGGAGGAAGGGACACAGAGGGAGGGCAGAGAGGACAGGGGGAGAGGGCGGGCGAGGACACAGAGGGGGAGAGACAGGCAGGGAGGAAAGGTGCGGGTAGGCGCCTGGGCCTGGGGCCCCGGCCTGGCTGTGTGGGGCCTGTGGAGACAGAGTTTGCAGCACCCCGGCAGCGCCGTGTCTGGGTTCCCGCGGTCTGCCGAAGCGAGGCGGCCCGCTGACTGGCTTGGCAACCCGAGAGCGGACGACATTGTGGGTCTGCCCTGATCTTTGCAAATTTGGAAAACCACGCAGGCTCTGAAGGACAGGGAACGGCGGAGGGCAGCCTCTCCGTGTGCCCCATGTACCCAGCAAACGTTTCCTTCCAATATCTGCTCTGAGCCAAGCGGGCTTTGTGCTACACTACTTGTCGAAGCGTGTTGACCCGTGTTCCCTGAACCCCGCAAGGCTGTTGGGAGTGTGCTGCAGCCCCAAAGCTTCCGCCCGCAGCTTCTGCACAGACAGGCTCTGGACAGGTCGCAGCCCCAGCGTTCTCACCCCCGCCGCGCCCCGCCTTCCTCTGCTGTGCATTGTAGGGATCGTGGGCCCACTCCCACCCGGCAAGGGGGCGGAGAGCCCTTCCCCCCAGCGCTCATGGCCGTGGCCGTGGCTCTGCTGCTGCCCTCCTCGCGGTGATCCTCCACAGCAGCCAAGCCCCACCAGCCGGAGGAAAGATATGGCCTGGGATGCCCTGGATTTGACGGCCCTCCGGCGTGCCAGGTGAGAACTCCGCTTCTGATTCATCCTGCACTTGGGGCGCAAGTAGGGCCTGGTAGCTTGGGCGTCCACAGAGCTGAGCGCCAACTGAACAACCTCCAGCGCGGCCAGTGGGGCCCCCGGCTGGATCGGGACCCAGCCCTGGCCCTTCCTGCCGCAGCTCCTGCAGCTTCTCGTCCTGCTCTGCTTGTGCCACCTCCTCGTCTTCCGCCGCCACGACCTCCGCCAGCGCCATGATATCCTCCCCCACGACCACCAAATCCTCCCCCGCGCCGGCCTCGCCTCTGCGCTGCGGGGCCTCAGCCTCCCGCGCAGCCTCTGCCGCCATGCCCCCCGCACCTAGGGCCTGCGGCACCCCCGCCCCGCCCCAGGCGCCTGCCTCCCCACCGGGCCCCCTCCTCCTCACGACCCCCTCAGCGGACTAAGGTGGTCCAGGGTTCCGGGGCAGCCCCGGCTTCGCCGGACCCCGCCTGGCTCTCCATGGGGACGTGGACCCGAACCCCCGGCAAGCCACGGAGCGAAGGAGCTGGAGGGGCGAGCACGCGGCTCCCACAAGCGGCCGGCAGGTGGCGCTCTGGCGCCCACGGCTGGAGGCCGGTACCCAGCGGAGGCGGCGGGCCTGGGGTACGCATGCGCACAAAGCCTTGGGGCCCGGTGGCGTCTGGGTGGCGTCTGGGTGGCGGGGCGGGGGTGCGCCTGTGGCCTTGGCGGGATGGAAGCCCGGCCTCACGCCCAGGACGCTGACCGGCCCCGGGACCCCACCAGTGGCACGGCGGTGGGCGTGGCCGCACCCGGCCCGCCCCTCGCCCCCGCGGGAGCCGGTCCGCACGCGCGTCTCCTCAGGGGTGGCGTCCGTGCCCGGACCCTGGCCATCTTCTTCGCTGACACCTCCCAGGCCATTCCCGGCGGGTCCCTGCTATCACAAACCTCGTGTTCACCTTCTCGTCAGTTCCCCTGGGAACACGCTACTGGCACCGGGGAATTCAAACCCAGCGGCTCAATAGCGTGACCGCCCGCCGCCCGGAAACCTCACCTGGCCCCTTCTTAGTCACGCCGGGGCGAAGCCCTGAAGTCATCCGCTGCTGCGCCAACCACTGCCACATGGCTGTCCACATGGCTTTCCCCCTTTCCCCGCCCGGTGCGGGAGGGAGTCCGGAGGCCGCCCAGCAGGATCCGGGATGCGGGGACCTCCCCGCCCCAACGACCCGCCTCTCCTACAAAGAGAGGAACCGCACACAGGTATTGGGCCTGAAATTTACAAGGAGCCACGGTCCGAGGCCACCTCCGTGCTTACACAACCCCTGGCACAGCCCCGGTGAGGTCCGCGATTGGGAGGCGGGGGCATGCTAATGGGCCGCCCACGTAGCCTAAAGGGTAATACCTCTGGGTGTGTTCTTTCGTTAAAGCCACTGCTAGGACTCGCTCCCACCATACTTTCCTCTGCCGGGCCCTTCATCTTTGCTTTCTCCCTCCTTGTCTGACTTCCGCGCTCCCTTTCCCTGTGTCTGCCTTCCCGCCTCACCATAACTGCCAGGGATGTCCGAGCTCCAGCCTAATGGTCCCCGGAGCCTGCTTTTGTCCGCCTTCCTGAGGAGCTGTGGCTGTCTCGGCTGCCCCAGCTCTGCTGCAAGTTCTTCCTTGGTCTGTCTCTCACTGAGTGGAGTGCCAGCCAGGGAGGGGATGGCAAAGTGAGCACTGGCAGCACACCCTGCCCTTTCTCCGGTACTCACCAGGTCCTTCGCGACAGTCCCACACCTCATGCCGGTCCGCTGCGCGGAGGCATTCCGGAATGTGTACGATGCACGCTGCATGAGGTTGGAGGAAGGCCCAGCGGGTGATGGCAAGGCCGAGGGCGTTGGTGTTGCATCGCCCTGGGAGGGCCTCCCGTCCCTAAGAGGAATGGGTCGGGCCGCCCGTGGCACGAGGGGGGGATTTGAGCGGAAAGAGGCCGGAGGAGCCCCCTTGGGGTGAAGTGCAGGGTTCTGGGCCGTAGCGCGTCACCGTTTCAAACTCTACTTCTCGACGCAAACGGGGGACCCTGCACGGATAACAACGCCCGGCCCTCTGCGGGGGAGAAGCACAATTTTCGGAGCCTGTCCCTGGCACAGCCCAGACTGTGGGTTTACTGCCACAGGCCAAACCGAATTAGCTCTTGTAAACTTGCCCAAGACACTAAAGGAGGGTTCCGAGGAAATAGTGCACCCAAAACAGCGCATCCCCGGAGTCGGAGAAACCTGGGAGGGGGGGGAGGGGGGCTGGACAGAGAGCGGGGGAAGAGCAGGAGTGGCGCGGAGAAGGAGAGGAGGAGAGAGGGTGGGCCCAGGGAGAGGAACAGGGAGCGAGAGGAGGGGCTGCCACAGAGAGAGGAGGGCAGAGGAGGAGGGAGGCCTGGGGACAGTGAGGGAGGGAGGGGGAGGGAGAGAGGGAGGGAGCGAGGACCGGCGGAGGCAGGGAGGGAGGCTGAATTCTGTACATTGCACAGCCTACAGTCTGAAAGGAAACATTCCTCCCTGGACGTCAAGAGGAGAGCTGAAAACACCCGTGGACCTGCAGACAGATCCCACGAGGTCATGCGGGGTGAGATGGAGAGGCAAAGCCCCAAAGAGATGAAGTGACGGCTTCTCAGAGGTCTGCGGGAAACCCTCATGCCCACCGCGGACAGGCACGAGTCGGGAACGCCAGAGAGAGGTGGGAGGGAGTTAGTCACGCAGCAGTTGCACGAAGACCTAAGGTGACAGGGCTTTGCGCATTGGCCCACAATGCTCACTCTGCACATCCAAGGAGCCCGATGCGCTCCTAGCGGAAGGCACGCTCCAAAGACATGCCCAGGCCAGTGGACGAGCGAGGCAGAGACGCGTCTCTCGGCAGCCTACAGAGTTGGGACTGACCCATCACACACCGGGGAGCCTCGGGGAGAGGAAGAGCCAGCTTCCCCTTCGGATGCGCGGAGGCCAGAAGGCGGTGCGTGATACGTTCGACAGGTCCAGAGAAAACGTACCGTAACGTGCAGGCGACGTTCGGCACCAATGACCCAGAAAATGTTCACAAGACGTAAGGAGAAGGAGTGCGAGGAGGAGCCCGTGGGTCCGGAGGGGTGGGGCTGGGATGGAGGTGGGAGGCGGGGCTCTATGCTAAGGAGAGTCCGGCCTGCCGAAATGAAGCGGGTCCCTGAGTCCCTTAAGTCAAGCTGCTAGCCTGAAATAAGGCATCCCCGTAGAGTACATGCCAAACAAACACCAGAGCAGGATTTGACTATGGAAGTACTCTGGGTTGCCTATCTGGCCCCAAAGACAAATGCGTCCAAGGCAGGCAACCGTTTGCATTCCTCGGCTGAGCACGCACCCAGCTGTCTCTTGCATGCTGTATGATGCCCTTCCGTGGACTCATGACAGACAGCCGGGAGCAGGCCCCTCGCACCCACGCCCTCTCGCCTTCTCTCCCTCTCAACCTCCCAGCCCGTCTCCCTCCTGGGCCGGTCCCGCCCCACGCTGGGGACCCCGCGCACCTCCCCTCCCGCTCCCAAGTGCCCCCCCCCGCCCGCCACCAGCATCCTCGAAGCTCAAGCCCTCTCCCACCGGCAATGTTAAGGCGATACACCTTAACGATCACTTTGTTCTGGAAGTACGGGTTGCTCCCAAAGGAAAACATCAACCTGAAAAGGTATTTGGGATGGCCCAGTACCTCCACCTGCCGCGCCGAAGAAAGAGGACGGGAAGGGGGAACGTGTCTTCTAGGTGCCCCGAGCTGTTTGCCTGGCTGCGGCACTGAACCACGTTGCCCGGCCCCCTCCTGCTCAAACCCCACGCCCACCGGGCCTCCCCCAGCCTCCGTCTCCGAGGACTGACCTCCAAATGGGTCACGGAGCTGAGCACGTGTCTGTCCTGGTCACCCGTCACGGCCGATATCTTGGGGTGTTTCAGGATCTGCCTTGGGTCTAGGAGCCTCGCCGGCACGTGCTACGGAAAGAGAGGCAGGAGCCACCCGGACCTTCCCGGCTGAGAGCAAGCGACCGAAGTTGCAAAAGTGCGGAAACGCCAAGCACTGCCGCCCTCCCAACCTGGTCAGCTCCTGCCCTTTCTTCCCACCTGCTCCACCCTGGGGAGTCCCTTGGCTTCCAGCACCTCTGAGGCTGCCTGCCCCCGACAGGGCAAGGCCGAGGGCCTGACTGCGCTCTGTTCCCACGTCCCCCTGGCCTGCGCGTGTGGCCTGCAGGCAGTCACTGCTTTGGACGGCTGGATGTGCTCCGTCCCACTGTCACGGCCGGGATTGCTTGTGTGTTTGCCTGAAGCCCCGTGACTTTGAGGGGCCTCCTGTGCCCAGGAGGGGGCCGCTCGGGTCACCTGGAGCACGGCTGCGCGCCCACGGCCCAAAGCGTGGTCCTGGCAGAGTCAGCGAGTGAGGGAGGGAAAGCGGTAGGTGGGGGCAGGGGGAAAGCAAAAGAGAGAGAGGGACAGAGAGACCCCACACCAGGAGGAAGGGACACAGAGGGAGGGCAGAGAGGACAGGGGGAGAGGGCGGGCGAGGACACAGAGGGGGAGAGACAGGCAGGGAGGAAAGGTGCGGGTAGGCGCCTGGGCCTGGGGCCCCGGCCTGGCTGTGTGGGGCCTGTGGAGACAGAGTTTGCAGCACCCCGGCAGCGCCGTGTCTGGGTTCCCGCGGTCTGCCGAAGCGAGGCGGCCCGCTGACTGGCTTGGCAACCCGAGAGCGGACGACATTGTGGGTCTGCCCTGATCTTTGCAAATTTGGAAAACCACGCAGGCTCTGAAGGACAGGGAACGGCGGAGGGCAGCCTCTCCGTGTGCCCCATGTACCCAGCAAACGTTTCCTTCCAATATCTGCTCTGAGCCAAGCGGGCTTTGTGCTACCCTACTTGTCGAAGCGTGTTGACCCGTGTTCCCTGAACCCCGCAAGGCTGTTGGGAGTGTGCTGCAGCCCCAAAGCTTCCGCCCGCAGCTTCTGCACAGACAGGCTCTGGACAGGTCGCAGCCCCAGCGTTCTCACCCCCGCCGCGCCCCGCCTTCCTCTGCTGTGCATTGTAGGGATCGTGGGCCCACTCCCACCCGGCAAGGGGGCGGAGAGCCCTTCCCCCCAGCGCTCATGGCCGTGGCCGTGGCTCTGCTGCTGCCCTCCTCGCGGTGATCCTCCACAGCAGCCAAGCCCCACCAGCCGGAGGAAAGATATGGCCTGGGATGCCCTGGATTTGACGGCCCTCCGGCGAGCCAGGTGAGAACTCCGCTTCTGATTCATCCTGCACTTGGGGCGCAAGTAGGGCCTGGTAGCTTGGGCGTCCACAGAGCTGAGCGCCAACTGAACAACCTCCAGCGCGGCCAGTGGGGCCCCCGGCTGGATCGGGACCCAGCCCTGGCCCTTCCTGCCGCAGCTCCTGCAGCTTCTCGTCCTGCTCTGCTTGTGCCACCTCCTCGTCTTCCGCCGCCACGACCTCCGCCAGCGCCATGATATCCTCCCCCACGACCACCAAATCCTCCCCCGCGCCGGCCTCGCCTCTGCGCTGCGGGGCCTCAGCCTCCCGCGCAGCCTCTGCCGCCATGCCCCCCGCACCTAGGGCCTGCGGCACCCCCGCCCCGCCCCAGGCGCCTGCCTCCCCACCGGGCCCCCTCCTCCTCACGACCCCCTCAGCGGACTAAGGTGGTCCAGGGTTCCGGGGCAGCCCCGGCTTCGCCGGACCCCGCCTGGCTCTCCATGGGGACGTGGACCCGAACCCCCGGCAAGCCACGGAGCGAAGGAGCTGGAGGGGCGAGCACGCGGCTCCCACAAGCGGCCGGCAGGTGGCGCTCTGGCGCCCACGGCTGGAGGCCGGTACCCAGCGGAGGCGGCGGGCCTGGGGTACGCATGCGCACAAAGCCTTGGGGCCCGGTGGCGTCTGGGTGGCGTCTGGGTGGCGGGGCGGGGGTGCGCCTGTGGCCTTGGCGGGATGGAAGCCCGGCCTCACGCCCAGGACGCTGACCGGCCCCGGGACCCCACCAGTGGCACGGCGGTGGGCGTGGCCGCACCCGGCCCGCCCCTCGCCCCCGCGGGAGCCGGTCCGCACGCGCGTCTCCTCAGGGGTGGCGTCCGTGCCCGGACCCTGGCCATCTTCTTCGCTGACACCTCCCAGGCCATTCCCGGCGGGTCCCTGCTATCACAAACCTCGTGTTCACCTTCTCGTCAGTTCCCCTGGGAACACGCTACTGGCACCGGGGAATTCAAACCCAGCGGCTCAATAGCGTGACCGCCCGCCGCCCGGAAACCTCACCCGGCCCATTCTTAGTCACGCCGGGGCGAAGCCCTGAAGTCATCCGCTGCTGCGCCAACCACTGCCACATGGCTGTCCACATGGCTTTCCCCCCTTTCCCCGCCCGGTGCGGGAGGGAGTCCGGAGGCCGCCCAGCAGGATCCGGGATGCGGGGACCTCCCCGCCCCAACGACCCGCCTCTCCTACAAAGAGAGGAACCGCACACAGGTATTGGGCCTGAAATTTACAAGGAGCCACGGTCCGAGGCCACCTCCGTGCTTACACAACCCCTGGCACAGCCCCGGTGAGGTCCGCGATTGGGAGGCGGGGGCATGCTAATGGGCCGCCCACGTAGCCTAAAGGGTAATACCTCTGGGTGTGTTCTTTCGTTAAAGCCACTGCTAGGACTCGCTCCCACCATACTTTCCTCTGCCGGGCCCTTCATCTTTGCTTTCTCCCTCCTTGTCTGACTTCCGCGCTCCCTTTCCCTGTGTCTGCCTTCCCGCCTCACCATAACTGCCAGGGATGTCCGAGCTCCAGCCTAATGGTCCCCGGAGCCTGCTTTTGTCCGCCTTCCTGAGGAGCTGTGGCTGTCTCGGCTGCCCCAGCTCTGCTGCAAGTTCTTCCTTGGTCTGTCTCTCACTGAGTGGAGTGCCAGCCAGGGAGGGGAAGGCAAAGTGAGCACTGGCAGCACACCCTGCCCTTTCTCCGGTACTCACCAGGTCCTTCGCGACAGTCCCACACCTCATGCCGGTCCGCTGCGCGGAGGCATTCCGGAATGTGTACGATGCACGCTGCATGAGGTTGGAGGAAGGCCCAGCGGGTGATGGCAAGGCCGAGGGCGTTGGTGTTGCATCGCCCTGGGAGGGCCTCCCGTCCCTAAGAGGAATGGGTCGGGCCGCCCGTGGCACGAGGGGGGGATTTGAACGGAAAGAGGCCGGAGGAGCCCCCTTGGGGTGAAGTGCAGGGTTCTGGGCCGTAGTGCGTCACCGTTTCAAACTCTACTTCTCGACGCAAACGGGGGACCCTGCACGGAAAACAACGCCCGGCCCTCTGCGGGGGAGAAGCACAATTTTCGGAGCCTGTCCCTGGCACAGCCCAGACTGTGGGTTTACTGCCACAGGCCAAACCGAATTAGCTCTTGTAAACTTGCCCAAGACACTAAAGGAGGGTTCCGAGGAAATAGTGCACCCAAAACAGCGCATCCCCGGAGTCGGAGAAACCTGGGAGGGGGGGGGGAGGGGGGCTGGACAGAGAGCGGGGGAAGAGCAGGAGTGGCGCGGAGAAGGAGAGGAGGAGAGAGGGTGGGCCCAGGGAGAGGAACAGGGAGCGAGAGGAGGGGGTGCCACAGAGAGAGGAGGGCAGAGGAGGAGGGAGGCCTGGGGACAGGGAGGGAGGGAGGGGGAGGGAGAGAGGGAGGGAGCGAGGACGGGCGGAGGCAGGGAGGGAGGCTAAATTCTGTACATTGCACAGCCTACAGCCTGAAAGGAAACATTCCTCCCTGGACGTCAAGAGGAGATCTGAAAGCACCCGTGGACCTGCAGACAGATCCCACGAAGTCATGCGGGGTGAGATGGAGAGGCAAAGCCCCAAAGAGATGAAGTGACGGCTTCTCAGAGGTCTGCGGGAAATCCTCATGCCCACCGCGGACAGGCACGAGTCGGGAACGCCAGAGAGAGGTGGGAGGGAGTTAGTCACGCAGCAGTTGCACGAAGACCTAAGGTGACAGGGCTTTGCGCATTGGCCCACAATGCTCACTCTGCACATCCAAGGAGCCCGATGCGCTCCTAGCGGAAGGCACGCTCCAAAGACATGCCCAGGCCAGTGGACGAGCGAGGCAGAGACGCGTCTCTCGGCAGCCTACAGAGTTGGGACTGACCCATCACACACCGGGGAGCCTCGGGGAGAGGAAGAGCCAGCTTCCCCTTCGGATGCGCGGAGGCCAGAAGGCGGTGCGTGATACGTTCGACAGGTCCAGAGAAAACGTACCGTAACGTGCAGGCGACGTTCGGCACCAATGACCCAGAAAATGTTCACAAGACGTAAGGAGAAGGAGTGCGAGGAGGAGCCCGTGGGTCCGGAGGGGTGGGGCTGGGATGGAGGTGGGAGGCGGGGCTCTATGCTAAGGAGAGTCCGGCCTGCCGAAATGAAGCGGGTCCCTGAGTCCCTTAAGTCAAGCTGCTAGCCTGAAATAAGGCATCCCCGTAGAGTACATGCCAAACAAACACCAGAGCAGGATTTGACTATGGAAGTACTCTGGGTTGCCTATCTGGCCCCAAAGACAAATGCGTCCAAGGCAGGCAACCGTTTGCATTCCTCGGCTGAGCACGCACCCAGCTGTCTCTTGCATGCTGTATGATGCCCTTCCGTGGACTCATGACAGACAGCCGGGAGCAGGCCCCTCGCACCCACGCCCTCTCGCCTTCTCTCCCTCTCAACCTCCCAGCCCGTCTCCCTCCTGGGCCGGTCCCGCCCCACGCTGGGGACCCCGCGCACCTCCCCTCCCGCTCCCAAGTGCCCCCCCCCGCCCGCCACCAGCATCCTCGAAGCTCAAGCCCTCTCCCACCGGCAATGTTAAGGCGATACACCTTAAAGATCACTTTGTTCTGGAAGTACGGGTTGCTCCCAAAGGAAAACATCAACCTGAAAAGGTATTTGGGATGGCCCAGTACCTCCACCTGCCCCGCCGAAGAAAGAGGACGGGAAGGGGGAACGTGTCTTCTAGGTGCCCCGAGCTGTTTGCCTGGCTGCGGCACTGAACCACGTTGCCCGGCCCCCTCCTGCTCAAACCCCACGCCCACCGGGCCTCCCCCAGCCTCCGTCTCCGAGGACTGACCTCCAAATGGGTCACGGAGCTGAGCACGTGTCTGTCCTGGTCACCCGTCACGGCCGATATCTTGGGGTGTTTCAGGATCTGCCTTGGGTCTAGGAGCCTCGCCGGCACGTGCTACGGAAAGAGAGGCAGGAGCCACCCGGACCTTCCCGGCTGAGAGCAAGCGACCGAAGTTGCAAAAGTGCGGAAACGCCAAGCACTGCCGCCCTCCCAACCTGGTCAGCTCCTGCCCTTTCTTCCCACCTGCTCCACCCTGGGGAGTCCCTTGGCTTCCAGCACCTCTGAGGCTGCCTGCCCCCGACAGGGCAAGGCCGAGGGCCTGACTGCGCTCTGTTCCCACGTCCCCCTGGCCTGCGCGTGTGGCCTGCAGGCAGTCACTGCTTTGGACGGCTGGATGTGCTCCGTCCCACTGTCACGGCCGGGATTGCTTGTGTGTTTGCCTGAAGCCCCGTGACTTTGAGGGGCCTCCTGTGCCCAGGAGGGGGCCGCTCGGGTCACCTGGAGCACGGCTGCGCGCCCACGGCCCAAAGCGTGGTCCTGGCAGAGTCAGCGAGTGAGGGAGGGAAAGCGGTAGGTGGGGGCAGGGGGAAAGCAAAAGAGAGAGAGGGACAGAGAGACCCCACACCAGGAGGAAGGGACACAGAGGGAGGGCAGAGAGGACAGGGGGAGAGGGCGGGCGAGGACACAGAGGGGGAGAGACAGGCAGGGAGGAAAGGTGCGGGTAGGCGCCTGGGCCTGGGGCCCCGGCCTGGCTGTGTGGGGCCTGTGGAGACAGAGTTTGCAGCACCCCGGCAGCGCCGTGTCTGGGTTCCCGCGGTCTGCCGAAGCGAGGCGGCCCGCTGACTGGCTTGGCAACCCGAGAGCGGACGACATTGTGGGTCTGCCCTGATCTTTGCAAATTTGGAAAACCACGCAGGCTCTGAAGGACAGGGAACGGCGGAGGGCAGCCTCTCCGTGTGCCCCATGTACCCAGCAAACGTTTCCTTCCAATATCTGCTCTGAGCCAAGCGGGCTTTGTGCTACCCTACTTGTCGAAGCGTGTTGACCCGTGTTCCCTGAACCCCGCAAGGCTGTTGGGAGTGTGCTGCAGCCCCAAAGCTTCCGCCCGCAGCTTCTGCACAGACAGGCTCTGGACAGGTCGCAGCCCCAGCGTTCTCACCCCCGCCGCGCCCCGCCTTCCTCTGCTGTGCATTGTAGGGATCGTGGGCCCACTCCCACCCGGCAAGGGGGCGGAGAGCCCTTCCCCCCAGCGCTCATGGCCGTGGCCGTGGCTCTGCTGCTGCCCTCCTCGCGGTGATCCTCCACAGCAGCCAAGCCCCACCAGCCGGAGGAAAGATATGGCCTGGGATGCCCTGGATTTGACGGCCCTCCGGCGAGCCAGGTGAGAACTCCGCTTCTGATTCATCCTGCACTTGGGGCGCAAGTAGGGCCTGGTAGCTTGGGCGTCCACAGAGCTGAGCGCCAACTGAACAACCTCCAGCGCGGCCAGTGGGGCCCCCGGCTGGATCGGGACCCAGCCCTGGCCCTTCCTGCCGCAGCTCCTGCAGCTTCTCGTCCTGCTCTGCTTGTGCCACCTCCTCGTCTTCCGCCGCCACGACCTCCGCCAGCGCCATGATATCCTCCCCCACGACCACCAAATCCTCCCCCGCGCCGGCCTCGCCTCTGCGCTGCGGGGCCTCAGCCTCCCGCGCAGCCTCTGCCGCCATGCCCCCCGCACCTAGGGCCTGCGGCACCCCCGCCCCGCCCCAGGCGCCTGCCTCCCCACCGGGCCCCCTCCTCCTCACGACCCCCTCAGCGGACTAAGGTGGTCCAGGGTTCCGGGGCAGCCCCGGCTTCGCCGGACCCCGCCTGGCTCTCCATGGGGACGTGGACCCGAACCCCCGGCAAGCCACGGAGCGAAGGAGCTGGAGGGGCGAGCACGCGGCTCCCACAAGCGGCCGGCAGGTGGCGCTCTGGCGCCCACGGCTGGAGGCCGGTACCCAGCGGAGGCGGCGGGCCTGGGGTACGCATGCGCACAAAGCCTTGGGGCCCGGTGGCGTCTGGGTGGCGTCTGGGTGGCGGGGCGGGGGTGCGCCTGTGGCCTTGGCGGGATGGAAGCCCGGCCTCACGCCCAGGACGCTGACCGGCCCCGGGACCCCACCAGTGGCACGGCGGTGGGCGTGGCCGCACCCGGCCCGCCCCTCGCCCCCGCGGGAGCCGGTCCGCACGCGCGTCTCCTCAGGGGTGGCGTCCGTGCCCGGACCCTGGCCATCTTCTTCGCTGACACCTCCCAGGCCATTCCCGGCGGGTCCCTGCTATCACAAACCTCGTGTTCACCTTCTCGTCAGTTCCCCTGGGAACACGCTACTGGCACCGGGGAATTCAAACCCAGCGGCTCAATAGCGTGACCGCCCGCCGCCCGGAAACCTCACCCGGCCCCTTCTGAGTCACGCCGGGGCGAAGCCCTGAAATCATCCGCTGCTGCGCCAACCACTGCCACATGGCTGTCCACATGGCTTTCCCCCCTTTCCCCGCCCGGTGCGGGAGGGAGTCCGGAGGCCGCCCAGCAGGATCCGGGATGCGGGGACCTCCCCGCCCCAACGACCCGCCTCTCCTACAAAGAGAGGAACCGCACACAGGTATTGGGCCTGAAATTTACAAGGAGCCACGGTCCGAGGCCACCTCCGTGCTTACACAACCCCTGGCACAGCCCCGGTGAGGTCCGCGATTGGGAGGCGGGGGCATGCTAATGGGCCGCCCACGTAGCCTAAAGGGTAATACCTCTGGGTGTGTTCTTTCGTTAAAGCCACTGCTAGGACTCGCTCCCACCATACTTTCCTCTGCCGGGCCCTTCATCTTTGCTTTCTCCCTCCTTGTCTGACTTCCGCGCTCCCTTTCCCTGTGTCTGCCTTCCCGCCTCACCATAACTGCCAGGGATGTCCGAGCTCCAGCCTAATGGTCCCCGGAGCCTGCTTTTGTCCGCCTTCCTGAGGAGCTGTGGCTGTCTCGGCTGCCCCAGCTCTGCTGCAAGTTCTTCCTTGGTCTGTCTCTCACTGAGTGGAGTGCCAGCCAGGGAGGGGATGGCAAAGTGAGCACTGGCAGCACACCCTGCCCTTTCTCCGGTACTCACCAGGTCCTTCGCGACAGTCCCACACCTCATGCCGGTCCGCTGCGCGGAGGCATTCCGGAATGTGTACGATGCACGCTGCATGAGGTTGGAGGAAGGCCCAGCGGGTGATGGCAAGGCCGAGGGCGTTGGTGTTGCATCGCCCTGGGAGGGCCTCCCGTCCCTAAGAGGAATGGGTCGGGCCGCCCGTGGCACGAGGGGGGGATTTGAGCGGAAAGAGGCCGGAGGAGCCCCCTTGGGGTGAAGTGCAGGGTTCTGGGCCGTAGCGCGTCACCGTTTCAAACTCTACTTCTCGACGCAAACGGGGGACCCTGCACGGATAACAACGCCCGGCCCTCTGCGGGGGAGAAGCACAATTTTCGGAGCCTGTCCCTGGCACAGCCCAGACTGTGGGTTTACTGCCACAGGCCAAACCGAATTAGCTCTTGTAAACTTGCCCAAGACACTAAAGGAGGGTTCCGAGGAAATAGTGCACCCAAAACAGCGCATCCCCGGAGTCGGAGAAACCTGGGAGGGGGGGGAGGGGGGCTGGACAGAGAGCGGGGGAAGAGCAGGAGTGGCGCGGAGAAGGAGAGGAGGAGAGAGGGTGGGCCCAGGGAGAGGAACAGGGAGCGAGAGGAGGGGCTGCCACAGAGAGAGGAGGGCAGAGGAGGAGGGAGGCCTGGGGACAGTGAGGGAGGGAGGGGGAGGGAGAGAGGGAGGGAGCGAGGACCGGCGGAGGCAGGGAGGGAGGCTGAATTCTGTACATTGCACAGCCTACAGTCTGAAAGGAAACATTCCTCCCTGGACGTCAAGAGGAGATCTGAAAACACCCGTGGACCTGCAGACAGATCCCACGAGGTCATGCGGGGTGAGATGGAGAGGCAAAGCCCCAAAGAGATGAAGTGACGGCTTCTCAGAGGTCTGCGGGAAACCCTCATGCCCACCGCGGACAGGCACGAGTCGGGAACGCCAGAGAGAGGTGGGAGGGAGTTAGTCACGCAGCAGTTGCACGAAGACCTAAGGTGACAGGGCTTTGCGCATTGGCCCACAATGCTCACTCTGCACATCCAAGGAGCCCGATGCGCTCCTAGCGGAAGGCACGCTCCAAAGACATGCCCAGGCCAGTGGACGAGCGAGGCAGAGACGCGTCTCTCGGCAGCCTACAGAGTTGGGACTGACCCATCACACACCGGGGAGCCTCGGGGAGAGGAAGAGCCAGCTTCCACTTCGGATGCGCGGAGGCCAGAAGGCGGTGCGTGATACTTTCGACAGGTCCAGAGAAAAACTACCGTAACGTGCAGGCGACGTTCGGCACCAATAACCCAGAAAATGTTCACAAGACGTAAGGAGAAGGAGTGCGAGGAGGAGCCCGTTGGTCCGGAGGGGTGGGGCTGGGATGGAGGTGGGAGGCGGGGCTCTATGCTAAGGAGAGTCCGGCCTGCCGAAATGAAGCGGGTCCCTGAGTCCCTTAAGTCAAGCTGCTAGCCTGAAATAAGGCATCCCCGTAGAGTACATGCCAAACAAACACCAGAGCAGGATTTGACTATGGAAGTACTCTGGGTTGCCTATCTGGCCCCAAAGACAAATGCGTCCAAGGCAGGCAACCGTTTGCATTCCTCGGCTGAGCACGCACCCAGCTGTCTCTTGCATGCTGTATGATGCCCTTCCGTGGACTCATGACAGACAGCCGGGAGCAGGCCCCTCGCACCCACGCCCTCTCGCCTTCTCTCCCTCTCAACCTCCCAGCCCGTCTCCCTCCTGGGCCGGTCCCGCCCCACGCTGGGGACCCCGCGCACCTCCCCTCCCGCTCCCAAGTGCCCACCCCCTCCCGCCACCAGCATCCTCCAAGCTCAAGCCCTCTCCCACCGGCAATGTTAAGGCGATACACCTTAACGATCACTTTGTTCTGGAAGTACGGGTTGCTCCCAAAGGAAAACATCAACCTGCAGCGGTATTTGGGATGGCCCAGTACCTCCAACTGCCCCGCCGAAGAAAGAGGACCGGAAGGGGGAACGTGTCTTCTAGGTGCCCGGAGATGTTTGCCTGCCTGCGGCACTGAACCACGTTGCCCGGCCCCCTCCTGCTCAAACCCCACGCCCACCGGGCCTCCCCCAGCCTCCGTCTCCCAGGACTGACCTCCAAATGGGTCATGGAGCTGAGCACGTGTCTGTCCGGGTCACCCGTCACGGCCGATATCTTGGGGTGTTTCAGGATCTGCCTTGGGTCTAGGAGCCTCGCCGGCACGTGCTACGGAAAGAGAGGCAGGAGCCACCCGGACCTTCCCGGCTGAGAGCAAGCGACCGAAGTTGCAAAAGTGCGGAAACGCCAAGCACTGCCGCCCTCCCAACCTGGTCAGCTCCTGCCCTTTCTTCCCACCTGCTCCACCCTGGGGAGTCCCTTGGCTTCCAGCACCTCTGAGGCTGCCTGCCCCCGACAGGGCAAGGCCGAGGGCCTGACTGCGCTCTGTTCCCACGTCCCCCTGGCCTGCGCGTGTGGCCTGCAGGCAGTCACTGCTTTGGACGGCTGGATGTGCTCCGTCCCACTGTCACGGCCGGGATTGCTTGTGTGTTTGCCTGAAGCCCCGTGACTTTGAGGGGCCTCCTGTGCCCAGGAGGGGGCCGCTCGGGTCACCTGGAGCACGGCTGCGCGCCCACGGCCCAAAGCGTGGTCCTGGCAGAGTCAGCGAGTGAGGGAGGGAAAGCGGTAGGTGGGGGCAGGGGGAAAGCAAAAGAGAGAGAGGGACAGAGAGACCCCACACCAGGAGGAAGGGACACAGAGGGAGGGCAGAGAGGACAGGGGGAGAGGGCGGGCGAGGACACAGAGGGGGAGAGACAGGCAGGGAGGAAAGGTGCGGGTAGGCGCCTGGGCCTGGGGCCCCGGCCTGGCTGTGTGGGGCCTGTGGAGACAGAGTTTGCAGCACCCCGGCAGCGCCGTGTCTGGGTTCCCGCGGTCTGCCGAAGCGAGGCGGCCCGCTGACTGGCTTGGCAACCCGAGAGCGGACGACATTGTGGGTCTGCCCTGATCTTTGCAAATTTGGAAAACCACGCAGGCTCTGAAGGACAGGGAACGGCGGAGGGCAGCCTCTCCGTGTGCCCCATGTACCCAGCAAACGTTTCCTTCCAATATCTGCTCTGAGCCAAGCGGGCTTTGTGCTACCCTACTTGTCGAAGCGTGTTGACCCGTGTTCCCTGAACCCCGCAAGGCTGTTGGGAGTGTGCTGCAGCCCCAAAGCTTCCGCCCGCAGCTTCTGCACAGACAGGCTCTGGACAGGTCGCAGCCCCAGCGTTCTCACCCCCGCCGCGCCCCGCCTTCCTCTGCTGTGCATTGTAGGGATCGTGGGCCCACTCCCACCCGGCAAGGGGGCGGAGAGCCCTTCCCCCCAGCGCTCATGGCCGTGGCCGTGGCTCTGCTGCTGCCCTCCTCGCGGTGATCCTCCACAGCAGCCAAGCCCCACCAGCCGGAGGAAAGATATGGCCTGGGATGCCCTGGATTTGACGGCCCTCCGGCGAGCCAGGTGAGAACTCCGCTTCTGATTCATCCTGCACTTGGGGCGCAAGTAGGGCCTGGTAGCTTGGGCGTCCACAGAGCTGAGCGCCAACTGAACAACCTCCAGCGCGGCCAGTGGGGCCCCCGGCTGGATCGGGACCCAGCCCTGGCCCTTCCTGCCGCAGCTCCTGCAGCTTCTCGTCCTGCTCTGCTTGTGCCACCTCCTCGTCTTCCGCCGCCACGACCTCCGCCAGCGCCATGATATCCTCCCCCACGACCACCAAATCCTCCCCCGCGCCGGCCTCGCCTCTGCGCTGCGGGGCCTCAGCCTCCCGCGCAGCCTCTGCCGCCATGCCCCCCGCACCTAGGGCCTGCGGCACCCCCGCCCCGCCCCAGGCGCCTGCCTCCCCACCGGGCCCCCTCCTCCTCACGACCCCCTCAGCGGACTAAGGTGGTCCAGGGTTCCGGGGCAGCCCCGGCTTCGCCGGACCCCGCCTGGCTCTCCATGGGGACGTGGACCCGAACCCCCGGCAAGCCACGGAGCGAAGGAGCTGGAGGGGCGAGCACGCGGCTCCCACAAGCGGCCGGCAGGTGGCGCTCTGGCGCCCACGGCTGGAGGCCGGTACCCAGCGGAGGCGGCGGGCCTGGGGTACGCATGCGCACAAAGCCTTGGGGCCCGGTGGCGTCTGGGTGGCGTCTGGGTGGCGGGGCGGGGGTGCGCCTGTGGCCTTGGCGGGATGGAAGCCCGGCCTCACGCCCAGGACGCTGACCGGCCCCGGGACCCCACCAGTGGCACGGCGGTGGGCGTGGCCGCACCCGGCCCGCCCCTCGCCCCCGCGGGAGCCGGTCCGCACGCGCGTCTCCTCAGGGGTGGCGTCCGTGCCCGGACCCTGGCCATCTTCTTCGCTGACACCTCCCAGGCCATTCCCGGCGGGTCCCTGCTATCACAAACCTCGTGTTCACCTTCTCGTCAGTTCCCCTGGGAACACGCTACTGGCACCGGGGAATTCAAACCCAGCGGCTCAATAGCGTGACCGCCCGCCGCCCGGAAACCTCACCCGGCCCCTTCTTAGTCACGCCGGGGCGAAGCCCTGAAGTCATCCGCTGCTGCGCCAACCACTGCCACATGGCTGTCCACATGGCTTTCCCCCCTTTCCCCGCCCGGTGCGGGAGGGAGTCCGGAGGCCGCCCAGCAGGATCCGGGATGCGGGGACCTCCCCGCCCCAACGACCCGCCTCTCCTACAAAGAGAGGAACCGCACACAGGTATTGGGCTTGAAATTTACAAGGAGCCACGGTCCGAGGCCACCTCCGTGCTTACACAACCCCTGGCACAGCCCCGGTGAGGTCCGCGATTGGGAGGCGGGGGCATGCTAATGGGCCGCCCACGTAGCCTAAAGGGTAATACCTCTGGGTGTGTTCTTTCGTTAAAGCCACTGCTAGGACTCGCTCCCACCATACTTTCCTCTGCCGGGCCCTTCATCTTTGCTTTCTCCCTCCTTGTCTGACTTCCGCGCTCCCTTTCCCTGTGTCTGCCTTCCCGCCTCACCATAACTGCCAGGGATGTCCGAGCTCCAGCCTAATGGTCCCCGGAGCCTGCTTTTGTCCGCCTTCCTGAGGAGCTGTGGCTGTCTCGGCTGCCCCAGCTCTGCTGCAAGTTCTTCCTTGGTCTGTCTCTCACTGAGTGGAGTGCCAGCCAGGGAGGGGATGGCAAAGTGAGCACTGGCAGCACACCCTGCCCTTTCTCCGGTACTCACCAGGTCCTTCGCGACAGTCCCACACCTCATGCCGGTCCGCTGCGCGGAGGCATTCCGGAATGTGTACGATGCACGCTGCATGAGGTTGGAGGAAGGCCCAGCGGGTGATGGCAAGGCCGAGGGCGTTGGTGTTGCATCGCCCTGGGAGGGCCTCCCGTCCCTAAGAGGAATGGGTCGGGCCGCCCGTGGCAGGAGGGGGGGATTTGAGCGGAAAGAGGCCGGAGGAGCCCCCTTGGGGTGAAGTGCAGGGTTCTGGGCCGTAGCGCGTCACCGTTTCAAACTCTACTTCTCGACGCAAACGGGGGACCCTGCACGGATAACAACGCCCGGCCCTCTGCGGGGGAGAAGCACAATTTTCGGAGCCTGTCCCTGGCACAGCCCAGACTGTGGGTTTACTGCCACAGGCCAAACCGAATTAGCTCTTGTAAACTTGCCCAAGACACTAAAGGAGGGTTCCGAGGAAATAGTGCACCCAAAACAGCGCATCCCCGGAGTCGGAGAAACCTGGGAGGGGGGGGAGGGGGGCTGGACAGAGAGCGGGGGAAGAGCAGGAGTGGCGCGGAGAAGGAGAGGAGGAGAGAGGGTGGGCCCAGGGAGAGGAACAGGGAGCGAGAGGAGGGGCTGCCACAGAGAGAGGAGGGCAGAGGAGGAGGGAGGCCTGGGGACAGTGAGGGAGGGAGGGGGAGGGAGAGAGGGAGGGAGCGAGGACCGGCGGAGGCAGGGAGGGAGGCTGAATTCTGTACATTGCACAGCCTACAGTCTGAAAGGAAACATTCCTCCCTGGACGTCAAGAGGAGATCTGAAAACACCCGTGGACCTGCAGACAGATCCCACGAGGTCATGCGGGGTGAGATGGAGAGGCAAAGCCCCAAAGAGATGAAGTGACGGCTTCTCAGAGGTCTGCGGGAAACCCTCATGCCCACCGCGGACAGGCACGAGTCGGGAACGCCAGAGAGAGGTGGGAGGGAGTTAGTCACGCAGCAGTTGCACGAAGACCTAAGGTGACAGGGCTTTGCGCATTGGCCCACAATGCTCACTCTGCACATCCAAGGAGCCCGATGCGCTCCTAGCGGAAGGCACGCTCCAAAGACATGCCCAGGCCAGTGGACGAGCGAGGCAGAGACGCGTCTCTCGGCAGCCTACAGAGTTGGGACTGACCCATCACACACCGGGGAGCCTCGGGGAGAGGAAGAGCCAGCTTCCACTTCGGATGCGCGGAGGCCAGAAGGCGGTGCGTGATACTTTCGACAGGTCCAGAGAAAAACTACCGTAACGTGCAGGCGACGTTCGGCACCAATAACCCAGAAAATGTTCACAAGACGTAAGGAGAAGGAGTGCGAGGAGGAGCCCGTTGGTCCGGAGGGGTGGGGCTGGGATGGAGGTGGGAGGCGGGGCTCTATGCTAAGGAGAGTCCGGCCTGCCGAAATGAAGCGGGTCCCTGAGTCCCTTAAGTCAAGCTGCTAGCCTGAAATAAGGCATCCCCGTAGAGTACATGCCAAACAAACACCAGAGCAGGATTTGACTATGGAAGTACTCTGGGTTGCCTATCTGGCCCCAAAGACAAATGCGTCCAAGGCAGGCAACCGTTTGCATTCCTCGGCTGAGCACGCACCCAGCTGTCTCTTGCATGCTGTATGATGCCCTTCCGTGGACTCATGACAGACAGCCGGGAGCAGGCCCCTCGCACCCACGCCCTCTCGCCTTCTCTCCCTCTCAACCTCCCAGCCCGTCTCCCTCCTGGGCCGGTCCCGCCCCACGCTGGGGACCCCGCGCACCTCCCCTCCCGCTCCCAAGTGCCCACCCCCTCCCGCCACCAGCATCCTCCAAGCTCAAGCCCTCTCCCACCGGCAATGTTAAGGCGATACACCTTAACGATCACTTTGTTCTGGAAGTACGGGTTGCTCCCAAAGGAAAACATCAACCTGAAACGGTATTTGGGATGGCCCAGTACCTCCAACTGCCCCGCCGAAGAAAGAGGACCGGAAGGGGGAACGTGTCTTCTAGGTGCCCGGAGATGTTTGCCTGCCTGCGGCACTGAACCACGTTGCCCGGCCCCCTCCTGCTCAAACCCCACGCCCACCGGGCCTCCCCCAGCCTCCGTCTCCCAGGACTGACCTCCAAATGGGTCATGGAGCTGAGCACGTGTCTGTCCGGGTCACCCGTCACGGCCGATATCTTGGGGTGTTTCAGGATCTGCCTTGGGTCTAGGAGCCTCGCCGGCACGTGCTACGGAAAGAGAGGCAGGAGCCACCCGGACCTTCCCGGCTGAGAGCAAGCGACCGAAGTTGCAAAAGTGCGGAAACGCCAAGCACTGCCGCCCTCCCAACCTGGTCAGCTCCTGCCCTTTCTTCCCACCTGCTCCACCCTGGGGAGTCCCTTGGCTTCCAGCACCTCTGAGGCTGCCTGCCCCCGACAGGGCAAGGCCGAGGGCCTGACTGCGCTCTGTTCCCACGTCCCCCTGGCCTGCGCGTGTGGCCTGCAGGCAGTCACTGCTTTGGACGGCTGGATGTGCTCCGTCCCACTGTCACGGCCGGGATTGCTTGTGTGTTTGCCTGAAGCCCCGTGACTTTGAGGGGCCTCCTGTGCCCAGGAGGGGGCCGCTCGGGTCACCTGGAGCACGGCTGCGCGCCCACGGCCCAAAGCGTGGTCCTGGCAGAGTCAGCGAGTGAGGGAGGGAAAGCGGTAGGTGGGGGCAGGGGGAAAGCAAAAGAGAGAGAGGGACAGAGAGACCCCACACCAGGAGGAAGGGACACAGAGGGAGGGCAGAGAGGACAGGGGGAGAGGGCGGGCGAGGACACAGAGGGGGAGAGACAGGCAGGGAGGAAAGGTGCGGGTAGGCGCCTGGGCCTGGGGCCCCGGCCTGGCTGTGTGGGGCCTGTGGAGACAGAGTTTGCAGCACCCCGGCAGCGCCGTGTCTGGGTTCCCGCGGTCTGCCGAAGCGAGGCGGCCCGCTGACTGGCTTGGCAACCCGAGAGCGGACGACATTGTGGGTCTGCCCTGATCTTTGCAAATTTGGAAAACCACGCAGGCTCTGAAGGACAGGGAACGGCGGAGGGCAGCCTCTCCGTGTGCCCCATGTACCCAGCAAACGTTTCCTTCCAATATCTGCTCTGAGCCAAGCGGGCTTTGTGCTACCCTACTTGTCGAAGCGTGTTGACCCGTGTTCCCTGAACCCCGCAAGGCTGTTGGGAGTGTGCTGCAGCCCCAAAGCTTCCGCCCGCAGCTTCTGCACAGACAGGCTCTGGACAGGTCGCAGCCCCAGCGTTCTCACCCCCGCCGCGCCCCGCCTTCCTCTGCTGTGCATTGTAGGGATCGTGGGCCCACTCCCACCCGGCAAGGGGGCGGAGAGCCCTTCCCCCCAGCGCTCATGGCCGTGGCCGTGGCTCTGCTGCTGCCCTCCTCGCGGTGATCCTCCACAGCAGCCAAGCCCCACCAGCCGGAGGAAAGATATGGCCTGGGATGCCCTGGATTTGACGGCCCTCCGGCGAGCCAGGTGAGAACTCCGCTTCTGATTCATCCTGCACTTGGGGCGCAAGTAGGGCCTGGTAGCTTGGGCGTCCACAGAGCTGAGCGCCAACTGAACAACCTCCAGCGCGGCCAGTGGGGCCCCCGGCTGGATCGGGACCCAGCCCTGGCCCTTCCTGCCGCAGCTCCTGCAGCTTCTCGTCCTGCTCTGCTTGTGCCACCTCCTCGTCTTCCGCCGCCACGACCTCCGCCAGCGCCATGATATCCTCCCCCACGACCACCAAATCCTCCCCCGCGCCGGCCTCGCCTCTGCGCTGCGGGGCCTCAGCCTCCCGCGCAGCCTCTGCCGCCATGCCCCCCGCACCTAGGGCCTGCGGCACCCCCGCCCCGCCCCAGGCGCCTGCCTCCCCACCGGGCCCCCTCCTCCTCACGACCCCCTCAGCGGACTAAGGTGGTCCAGGGTTCCGGGGCAGCCCCGGCTTCGCCGGACCCCGCCTGGCTCTCCATGGGGACGTGGACCCGAACCCCCGGCAAGCCACGGAGCGAAGGAGCTGGAGGGGCGAGCACGCGGCTCCCACAAGCGGCCGGCAGGTGGCGCTCTGGCGCCCACGGCTGGAGGCCGGTACCCAGCGGAGGCGGCGGGCCTGGGGTACGCATGCGCACAAAGCCTTGGGGCCCGGTGGCGTCTGGGTGGCGTCTGGGTGGCGGGGCGGGGGTGCGCCTGTGGCCTTGGCGGGATGGAAGCCCGGCCTCACGCCCAGGACGCTGACCGGCCCCGGGACCCCACCAGTGGCACGGCGGTGGGCGTGGCCGCACCCGGCCCGCCCCTCGCCCCCGCGGGAGCCGGTCCGCACGCGCGTCTCCTCAGGGGTGGCGTCCGTGCCCGGACCCTGGCCATCTTCTTCGCTGACACCTCCCAGGCCATTCCCGGCGGGTCCCTGCTATCACAAACCTCGTGTTCACCTTCTCGTCAGTTCCCCTGGGAACACGCTACTGGCACCGGGGAATTCAAACCCAGCGGCTCAATAGCGTGAGCGCCCGCCGCCCGGAAACCTCACCCGGCCCCTTCTTAGTCACGCCGGGGCGAAGCCCTGAAGTCATCCGCTGCTGCGCCAACCACTGCCACATGGCTGTCCACATGGCTTTCCCCCCTTTCCCCGCCCGGTGCGGGAGGGAGTCCGGAGGCCGCCCAGCAGGATCCGGGATGCGGGGACCTCCCCGCCCCAACGACCCGCCTCTCCTACAAAGAGAGGAACCGCACACAGGTATTGGGCCTGAAATTTACAAGGAGCCACGGTCCGAGGCCACCTCCGTGCTTACACAACCCCTGGCACAGCCCCGGTGAGGTCCGCGATTGGGAGGCGGGGGCATGCTAATGGGCCGCCCACGTAGCCTAAAGGGTAATACCTCTGGGTGTGTTCTTTCGTTAAAGCCACTGCTAGGACTCGCTCCCACCATACTTTCCTCTGCCGGGCCCTTCATCTTTGCTTTCTCCCTCCTTGTCTGACTTCCGCGCTCCCTTTCCCTGTGTCTGCCTTCCCGCCTCACCATAACTGCCAGGGATGTCCGAGCTCCAGCCTAATGGTCCCCGGAGCCTGCTTTTGTCCGCCTTCCTGAGGAGCTGTGGCTGTCTCGGCTGCCCCAGCTCTGCTGCAAGTTCTTCCTTGGTCTGTCTCTCACTGAGTGGAGTGCCAGCCAGGGAGGGGATGGCAAAGTGAGCACTGGCAGCACACCCTGCCCTTTCTCCGGTACTCACCAGGTCCTTCGCGACAGTCCCACACCTCATGCCGGTCCGCTGCGCGGAGGCATTCCGGAATGTGTACGATGCACGCTGCATGAGGTTGGAGGAAGGCCCAGCGGGTGATGGCAAGGCCGAGGGCGTTGGTGTTGCATCGCCCTGGGAGGGCCTCCCGTCCCTAAGAGGAATGGGTCGGGCCGCCCGTGGCACGAGGGGGGGATTTGAGCGGAAAGAGGCCGGAGGAGCCCCCTTGGGGTGAAGTGCAGGGTTCTGGGCCGTAGCGCGTCACCGTTTCAAACTCTACTTCTCGACGCAAACGGGGGACCCTGCACGGATAACAACGCCCGGCCCTCTGCGGGGGAGAAGCACAATTTTCGGAGCCTGTCCCTGGCACAGCCCAGACTGTGGGTTTACTGCCACAGGCCAAACCGAATTAGCTCTTGTAAACTTGCCCAAGACACTAAAGGAGGGTTCCGAGGAAATAGTGCACCCAAAACAGCGCATCCCCGGAGTCGGAGAAACCTGGGAGGGGGGGGAGGGGGGCTGGACAGAGAGCGGGGGAAGAGCAGGAGTGGCGCGGAGAAGGAGAGGAGGAGAGAGGGTGGGCCCAGGGAGAGGAACAGGGAGCGAGAGGAGGGGCTGCCACAGAGAGAGGAGGGCAGAGGAGGAGGGAGGCCTGGGGACAGTGAGGGAGGGAGGGGGAGGGAGAGAGGGAGGGAGCGAGGACCGGCGGAGGCAGGGAGGGAGGCTGAATTCTGTACATTGCACAGCCTACAGTCTGAAAGGAAACATTCCTCCCTGGACGTCAAGAGGAGATCTGAAAACACCCGTGGACCTGCAGACAGATCCCACGAGGTCATGCGGGGTGAGATGGAGAGGCAAAGCCCCAAAGAGATGAAGTGACGGCTTCTCAGAGGTCTGCGGGAAACCCTCATGCCCACCGCGGACAGGCACGAGTCGGGAACGCCAGAGAGAGGTGGGAGGGAGTTAGTCACGCAGCAGTTGCACGAAGACCTAAGGTGACAGGGCTTTGCGCATTGGCCCACAATGCTCACTCTGCACATCCAAGGAGCCCGATGCGCTCCTAGCGGAAGGCACGCTCCAAAGACATGCCCAGGCCAGTGGACGAGCGAGGCAGAGACGCGTCTCTCGGCAGCCTACAGAGTTGGGACTGACCCATCACACACCGGGGAGCCTCGGGGAGAGGAAGAGCCAGCTTCCACTTCGGATGCGCGGAGGCCAGAAGGCGGTGCGTGATACTTTCGACAGGTCCAGAGAAAAACTACCGTAACGTGCAGGCGACGTTCGGCACCAATAACCCAGAAAATGTTCACAAGACGTAAGGAGAAGGAGTGCGAGGAGGAGCCCGTTGGTCCGGAGGGGTGGGGCTGGGATGGAGGTGGGAGGCGGGGCTCTATGCTAAGGAGAGTCCGGCCTGCCGAAATGAAGCGGGTCCCTGAGTCCCTTAAGTCAAGCTGCTAGCCTGAAATAAGGCATCCCCGTAGAGTACATGCCAAACAAACACCAGAGCAGGATTTGACTATGGAAGTACTCTGGGTTGCCTATCTGGCCCCAAAGACAAATGCGTCCAAGGCAGGCAACCGTTTGCATTCCTCGGCTGAGCACGCACCCAGCTGTCTCTTGCATGCTGTATGATGCCCTTCCGTGGACTCATGACAGACAGCCGGGAGCAGGCCCCTCGCACCCACGCCCTCTCGCCTTCTCTCCCTCTCAACCTCCCAGCCCGTCTCCCTCCTGGGCCGGTCCCGCCCCACGCTGGGGACCCCGCGCACCTCCCCTCCCGCTCCCAAGTGCCCACCCCCTCCCGCCACCAGCATCCTCCAAGCTCAAGCCCTCTCCCACCGGCAATGTTAAGGCGATACACCTTAACGATCACTTTGTTCTGGAAGTACGGGTTGCTCCCAAAGGAAAACATCAACCTGCAGCGGTATTTGGGATGGCCCAGTACCTCCAACTGCCCCGCCGAAGAAAGAGGACCGGAAGGGGGAACGTGTCTTCTAGGTGCCCGGAGATGTTTGCCTGCCTGCGGCACTGAACCACGTTGCCCGGCCCCCTCCTGCTCAAACCCCACGCCCACCGGGCCTCCCCCAGCCTCCGTCTCCCAGGACTGACCTCCAAATGGGTCATGGAGCTGAGCACGTGTCTGTCCGGGTCACCCGTCACGGCCGATATCTTGGGGTGTTTCAGGATCTGCCTTGGGTCTAGGAGCCTCGCCGGCACGTGCTACGGAAAGAGAGGCAGGAGCCACCCGGACCTTCCCGGCTGAGAGCAAGCGACCGAAGTTGCAAAAGTGCGGAAACGCCAAGCACTGCCGCCCTCCCAACCTGGTCAGCTCCTGCCCTTTCTTCCCACCTGCTCCACCCTGGGGAGTCCCTTGGCTTCCAGCACCTCTGAGGCTGCCTGCCCCCGACAGGGCAAGGCCGAGGGCCTGACTGCGCTCTGTTCCCACGTCCCCCTGGCCTGCGCGTGTGGCCTGCAGGCAGTCACTGCTTTGGACGGCTGGATGTGCTCCGTCCCACTGTCACGGCCGGGATTGCTTGTGTGTTTGCCTGAAGCCCCGTGACTTTGAGGGGCCTCCTGTGCCCAGGAGGGGGCCGCTCGGGTCACCTGGAGCACGGCTGCGCGCCCACGGCCCAAAGCGTGGTCCTGGCAGAGTCAGCGAGTGAGGGAGGGAAAGCGGTAGGTGGGGGCAGGGGGAAAGCAAAAGAGAGAGAGGGACAGAGAGACCCCACACCAGGAGGAAGGGACACAGAGGGAGGGCAGAGAGGACAGGGGGAGAGGGCGGGCGAGGACACAGAGGGGGAGAGACAGGCAGGGAGGAAAGGTGCGGGTAGGCGCCTGGGCCTGGGGCCCCGGCCTGGCTGTGTGGGGCCTGTGGAGACAGAGTTTGCAGCACCCCGGCAGCGCCGTGTCTGGGTTCCCGCGGTCTGCCGAAGCGAGGCGGCCCGCTGACTGGCTTGGCAACCCGAGAGCGGACGACATTGTGGGTCTGCCCTGATCTTTGCAAATTTGGAAAACCACGCAGGCTCTGAAGGACAGGGAACGGCGGAGGGCAGCCTCTCCGTGTGCCCCATGTACCCAGCAAACGTTTCCTTCCAATATCTGCTCTGAGCCAAGCGGGCTTTGTGCTACCCTACTTGTCGAAGCGTGTTGACCCGTGTTCCCTGAACCCCGCAAGGCTGTTGGGAGTGTGCTGCAGCCCCAAAGCTTCCGCCCGCAGCTTCTGCACAGACAGGCTCTGGACAGGTCGCAGCCCCAGCGTTCTCACCCCCGCCGCGCCCCGCCTTCCTCTGCTGTGCATTGTAGGGATCGTGGGCCCACTCCCACCCGGCAAGGGGGCGGAGAGCCCTTCCCCCCAGCGCTCATGGCCGTGGCCGTGGCTCTGCTGCTGCCCTCCTCGCGGTGATCCTCCACAGCAGCCAAGCCCCACCAGCCGGAGGAAAGATATGGCCTGGGATGCCCTGGATTTGACGGCCCTCCGGCGAGCCAGGTGAGAACTCCGCTTCTGATTCATCCTGCACTTGGGGCGCAAGTAGGGCCTGGTAGCTTGGGCGTCCACAGAGCTGAGCGCCAACTGAACAACCTCCAGCGCGGCCAGTGGGGCCCCCGGCTGGATCGGGACCCAGCCCTGGCCCTTCCTGCCGCAGCTCCTGCAGCTTCTCGTCCTGCTCTGCTTGTGCCACCTCCTCGTCTTCCGCCGCCACGACCTCCGCCAGCGCCATGATATCCTCCCCCACGACCACCAAATCCTCCCCCGCGCCGGCCTCGCCTCTGCGCTGCGGGGCCTCAGCCTCCCGCGCAGCCTCTGCCGCCATGCCCCCCGCACCTAGGGCCTGCGGCACCCCCGCCCCGCCCCAGGCGCCTGCCTCCCCACCGGGCCCCCTCCTCCTCACGACCCCCTCAGCGGACTAAGGTGGTCCAGGGTTCCGGGGCAGCCCCGGCTTCGCCGGACCCCGCCTGGCTCTCCATGGGGACGTGGACCCGAACCCCCGGCAAGCCACGGAGCGAAGGAGCTGGAGGGGCGAGCACGCGGCTCCCACAAGCGGCCGGCAGGTGGCGCTCTGGCGCCCACGGCTGGAGGCCGGTACCCAGCGGAGGCGGCGGGCCTGGGGTACGCATGCGCACAAAGCCTTGGGGCCCGGTGGCGTCTGGGTGGCGTCTGGGTGGCGGGGCGGGGGTGCGCCTGTGGCCTTGGCGGGATGGAAGCCCGGCCTCACGCCCAGGACGCTGACCGGCCCCGGGACCCCACCAGTGGCACGGCGGTGGGCGTGGCCGCACCCGGCCCGCCCCTCGCCCCCGCGGGAGCCGGTCCGCACGCGCGTCTCCTCAGGGGTGGCGTCCGTGCCCGGACCCTGGCCATCTTCTTCGCTGACACCTCCCAGGCCATTCCCGGCGGGTCCCTGCTATCACAAACCTCGTGTTCACCTTCTCGTCAGTTCCCCTGGGAACACGCTACTGGCACCGGGGAATTCAAACCCAGCGGCTCAATAGCGTGACCGCCCGCCGCCCGGAAACCTCACCCGGCCCCTTCTTAGTCACGCCGGGGCGAAGCCCTGAAGTCATCCGCTGCTGCGCCAACCACTGCCACATGGCTGTCCACATGGCTTTCCCCCCTTTCCCCGCCCGGTGCGGGAGGGAGTCCGGAGGCCGCCCAGCAGGATCCGGGATGCGGGGACCTCCCCGCCCCAACGACCCGCCTCTCCTACAAAGAGAGGAACCGCACACAGGTATTGGGCTTGAAATTTACAAGGAGCCACGGTCCGAGGCCACCTCCGTGCTTACACAACCCCTGGCACAGCCCCGGTGAGGTCCGCGATTGGGAGGCGGGGGCATGCTAATGGGCCGCCCACGTAGCCTAAAGGGTAATACCTCTGGGTGTGTTCTTTCGTTAAAGCCACTGCTAGGACTCGCTCCCACCATACTTTCCTCTGCCGGGCCCTTCATCTTTGCTTTCTCCCTCCTTGTCTGACTTCCGCGCTCCCTTTCCCTGTGTCTGCCTTCCCGCCTCACCATAACTGCCAGGGATGTCCGAGCTCCAGCCTAATGGTCCCCGGAGCCTGCTTTTGTCCGCCTTCCTGAGGAGCTGTGGCTGTCTCGGCTGCCCCAGCTCTGCTGCAAGTTCTTCCTTGGTCTGTCTCTCACTGAGTGGAGTGCCAGCCAGGGAGGGGATGGCAAAGTGAGCACTGGCAGCACACCCTGCCCTTTCTCCGGTACTCACCAGGTCCTTCGCGACAGTCCCACACCTCATGCCGGTCCGCTGCGCGGAGGCATTCCGGAATGTGTACGATGCACGCTGCATGAGGTTGGAGGAAGGCCCAGCGGGTGATGGCAAGGCCGAGGGCGTTGGTGTTGCATCGCCCTGGGAGGGCCTCCCGTCCCTAAGAGGAATGGGTCGGGCCGCCCGTGGCAGGAGGGGGGGATTTGAGCGGAAAGAGGCCGGAGGAGCCCCCTTGGGGTGAAGTGCAGGGTTCTGGGCCGTAGCGCGTCACCGTTTCAAACTCTACTTCTCGACGCAAACGGGGGACCCTGCACGGATAACAACGCCCGGCCCTCTGCGGGGGAGAAGCACAATTTTCGGAGCCTGTCCCTGGCACAGCCCAGACTGTGGGTTTACTGCCACAGGCCAAACCGAATTAGCTCTTGTAAACTTGCCCAAGACACTAAAGGAGGGTTCCGAGGAAATAGTGCACCCAAAACAGCGCATCCCCGGAGTCGGAGAAACCTGGGAGGGGGGGGAGGGGGGCTGGACAGAGAGCGGGGGAAGAGCAGGAGTGGCGCGGAGAAGGAGAGGAGGAGAGAGGGTGGGCCCAGGGAGAGGAACAGGGAGCGAGAGGAGGGGCTGCCACAGAGAGAGGAGGGCAGAGGAGGAGGGAGGCCTGGGGACAGTGAGGGAGGGAGGGGGAGGGAGAGAGGGAGGGAGCGAGGACCGGCGGAGGCAGGGAGGGAGGCTGAATTCTGTACATTGCACAGCCTACAGTCTGAAAGGAAACATTCCTCCCTGGACGTCAAGAGGAGATCTGAAAACACCCGTGGACCTGCAGACAGATCCCACGAGGTCATGCGGGGTGAGATGGAGAGGCAAAGCCCCAAAGAGATGAAGTGACGGCTTCTCAGAGGTCTGCGGGAAACCCTCATGCCCACCGCGGACAGGCACGAGTCGGGAACGCCAGAGAGAGGTGGGAGGGAGTTAGTCACGCAGCAGTTGCACGAAGACCTAAGGTGACAGGGCTTTGCGCATTGGCCCACAATGCTCACTCTGCACATCCAAGGAGCCCGATGCGCTCCTAGCGGAAGGCACGCTCCAAAGACATGCCCAGGCCAGTGGACGAGCGAGGCAGAGACGCGTCTCTCGGCAGCCTACAGAGTTGGGACTGACCCATCACACACCGGGGAGCCTCGGGGAGAGGAAGAGCCAGCTTCCACTTCGGATGCGCGGAGGCCAGAAGGCGGTGCGTGATACTTTCGACAGGTCCAGAGAAAAACTACCGTAACGTGCAGGCGACGTTCGGCACCAATAACCCAGAAAATGTTCACAAGACGTAAGGAGAAGGAGTGCGAGGAGGAGCCCGTTGGTCCGGAGGGGTGGGGCTGGGATGGAGGTGGGAGGCGGGGCTCTATGCTAAGGAGAGTCCGGCCTGCCGAAATGAAGCGGGTCCCTGAGTCCCTTAAGTCAAGCTGCTAGCCTGAAATAAGGCATCCCCGTAGAGTACATGCCAAACAAACACCAGAGCAGGATTTGACTATGGAAGTACTCTGGGTTGCCTATCTGGCCCCAAAGACAAATGCGTCCAAGGCAGGCAACCGTTTGCATTCCTCGGCTGAGCACGCACCCAGCTGTCTCTTGCATGCTGTATGATGCCCTTCCGTGGACTCATGACAGACAGCCGGGAGCAGGCCCCTCGCACCCACGCCCTCTCGCCTTCTCTCCCTCTCAACCTCCCAGCCCGTCTCCCTCCTGGGCCGGTCCCGCCCCACGCTGGGGACCCCGCGCACCTCCCCTCCCGCTCCCAAGTGCCCACCCCCTCCCGCCACCAGCATCCTCCAAGCTCAAGCCCTCTCCCACCGGCAATGTTAAGGCGATACACCTTAACGATCACTTTGTTCTGGAAGTACGGGTTGCTCCCAAAGGAAAACATCAACCTGAAACGGTATTTGGGATGGCCCAGTACCTCCAACTGCCCCGCCGAAGAAAGAGGACCGGAAGGGGGAACGTGTCTTCTAGGTGCCCGGAGATGTTTGCCTGCCTGCGGCACTGAACCACGTTGCCCGGCCCCCTCCTGCTCAAACCCCACGCCCACCGGGCCTCCCCCAGCCTCCGTCTCCCAGGACTGACCTCCAAATGGGTCATGGAGCTGAGCACGTGTCTGTCCGGGTCACCCGTCACGGCCGATATCTTGGGGTGTTTCAGGATCTGCCTTGGGTCTAGGAGCCTCGCCGGCACGTGCTACGGAAAGAGAGGCAGGAGCCACCCGGACCTTCCCGGCTGAGAGCAAGCGACCGAAGTTGCAAAAGTGCGGAAACGCCAAGCACTGCCGCCCTCCCAACCTGGTCAGCTCCTGCCCTTTCTTCCCACCTGCTCCACCCTGGGGAGTCCCTTGGCTTCCAGCACCTCTGAGGCTGCCTGCCCCCGACAGGGCAAGGCCGAGGGCCTGACTGCGCTCTGTTCCCACGTCCCCCTGGCCTGCGCGTGTGGCCTGCAGGCAGTCACTGCTTTGGACGGCTGGATGTGCTCCGTCCCACTGTCACGGCCGGGATTGCTTGTGTGTTTGCCTGAAGCCCCGTGACTTTGAGGGGCCTCCTGTGCCCAGGAGGGGGCCGCTCGGGTCACCTGGAGCACGGCTGCGCGCCCACGGCCCAAAGCGTGGTCCTGGCAGAGTCAGCGAGTGAGGGAGGGAAAGCGGTAGGTGGGGGCAGGGGGAAAGCAAAAGAGAGAGAGGGACAGAGAGACCCCACACCAGGAGGAAGGGACACAGAGGGAGGGCAGAGAGGACAGGGGGAGAGGGCGGGCGAGGACACAGAGGGGGAGAGACAGGCAGGGAGGAAAGGTGCGGGTAGGCGCCTGGGCCTGGGGCCCCGGCCTGGCTGTGTGGGGCCTGTGGAGACAGAGTTTGCAGCACCCCGGCAGCGCCGTGTCTGGGTTCCCGCGGTCTGCCGAAGCGAGGCGGCCCGCTGACTGGCTTGGCAACCCGAGAGCGGACGACATTGTGGGTCTGCCCTGATCTTTGCAAATTTGGAAAACCACGCAGGCTCTGAAGGACAGGGAACGGCGGAGGGCAGCCTCTCCGTGTGCCCCATGTACCCAGCAAACGTTTCCTTCCAATATCTGCTCTGAGCCAAGCGGGCTTTGTGCTACCCTACTTGTCGAAGCGTGTTGACCCGTGTTCCCTGAACCCCGCAAGGCTGTTGGGAGTGTGCTGCAGCCCCAAAGCTTCCGCCCGCAGCTTCTGCACAGACAGGCTCTGGACAGGTCGCAGCCCCAGCGTTCTCACCCCCGCCGCGCCCCGCCTTCCTCTGCTGTGCATTGTAGGGATCGTGGGCCCACTCCCACCCGGCAAGGGGGCGGAGAGCCCTTCCCCCCAGCGCTCATGGCCGTGGCCGTGGCTCTGCTGCTGCCCTCCTCGCGGTGATCCTCCACAGCAGCCAAGCCCCACCAGCCGGAGGAAAGATATGGCCTGGGATGCCCTGGATTTGACGGCCCTCCGGCGAGCCAGGTGAGAACTCCGCTTCTGATTCATCCTGCACTTGGGGCGCAAGTAGGGCCTGGTAGCTTGGGCGTCCACAGAGCTGAGCGCCAACTGAACAACCTCCAGCGCGGCCAGTGGGGCCCCCGGCTGGATCGGGACCCAGCCCTGGCCCTTCCTGCCGCAGCTCCTGCAGCTTCTCGTCCTGCTCTGCTTGTGCCACCTCCTCGTCTTCCGCCGCCACGACCTCCGCCAGCGCCATGATATCCTCCCCCACGACCACCAAATCCTCCCCCGCGCCGGCCTCGCCTCTGCGCTGCGGGGCCTCAGCCTCCCGCGCAGCCTCTGCCGCCATGCCCCCCGCACCTAGGGCCTGCGGCACCCCCGCCCCGCCCCAGGCGCCTGCCTCCCCACCGGGCCCCCTCCTCCTCACGACCCCCTCAGCGGACTAAGGTGGTCCAGGGTTCCGGGGCAGCCCCGGCTTCGCCGGACCCCGCCTGGCTCTCCATGGGGACGTGGACCCGAACCCCCGGCAAGCCACGGAGCGAAGGAGCTGGAGGGGCGAGCACGCGGCTCCCACAAGCGGCCGGCAGGTGGCGCTCTGGCGCCCACGGCTGGAGGCCGGTACCCAGCGGAGGCGGCGGGCCTGGGGTACGCATGCGCACAAAGCCTTGGGGCCCGGTGGCGTCTGGGTGGCGTCTGGGTGGCGGGGCGGGGGTGCGCCTGTGGCCTTGGCGGGATGGAAGCCCGGCCTCACGCCCAGGACGCTGACCGGCCCCGGGACCCCACCAGTGGCACGGCGGTGGGCGTGGCCGCACCCGGCCCGCCCCTCGCCCCCGCGGGAGCCGGTCCGCACGCGCGTCTCCTCAGGGGTGGCGTCCGTGCCCGGACCCTGGCCATCTTCTTCGCTGACACCTCCCAGGCCATTCCCGGCGGGTCCCTGCTATCACAAACCTCGTGTTCACCTTCTCGTCAGTTCCCCTGGGAACACGCTACTGGCACCGGGGAATTCAAACCCAGCGGCTCAATAGCGTGAGCGCCCGCCGCCCGGAAACCTCACCCGGCCCCTTCTTAGTCACGCCGGGGCGAAGCCCTGAAGTCATCCGCTGCTGCGCCAACCACTGCCACATGGCTGTCCACATGGCTTTCCCCCCTTTCCCCGCCCGGTGCGGGAGGGAGTCCGGAGGCCGCCCAGCAGGATCCGGGATGCGGGGACCTCCCCGCCCCAACGACCCGCCTCTCCTACAAAGAGAGGAACCGCACACAGGTATTGGGCCTGAAATTTACAAGGAGCCACGGTCCGAGGCCACCTCCGTGCTTACACAACCCCTGGCACAGCCCCGGTGAGGTCCGCGATTGGGAGGCGGGGGCATGCTAATGGGCCGCCCACGTAGCCTAAAGGGTAATACCTCTGGGTGTGTTCTTTCGTTAAAGCCACTGCTAGGACTCGCTCCCACCATACTTTCCTCTGCCGGGCCCTTCATCTTTGCTTTCTCCCTCCTTGTCTGACTTCCGCGCTCCCTTTCCCTGTGTCTGCCTTCCCGCCTCACCATAACTGCCAGGGATGTCCGAGCTCCAGCCTAATGGTCCCCGGAGCCTGCTTTTGTCCGCCTTCCTGAGGAGCTGTGGCTGTCTCGGCTGCCCCAGCTCTGCTGCAAGTTCTTCCTTGGTCTGTCTCTCACTGAGTGGAGTGCCAGCCAGGGAGGGGATGGCAAAGTGAGCACTGGCAGCACACCCTGCCCTTTCTCCGGTACTCACCAGGTCCTTCGCGACAGTCCCACACCTCATGCCGGTCCGCTGCGCGGAGGCATTCCGGAATGTGTACGATGCACGCTGCATGAGGTTGGAGGAAGGCCCAGCGGGTGATGGCAAGGCCGAGGGCGTTGGTGTTGCATCGCCCTGGGAGGGCCTCCCGTCCCTAAGAGGAATGGGTCGGGCCGCCCGTGGCACGAGGGGGGGATTTGAGCGGAAAGAGGCCGGAGGAGCCCCCTTGGGGTGAAGTGCAGGGTTCTGGGCCGTAGCGCGTCACCGTTTCAAACTCTACTTCTCGACGCAAACGGGGGACCCTGCACGGATAACAACGCCCGGCCCTCTGCGGGGGAGAAGCACAATTTTCGGAGCCTGTCCCTGGCACAGCCCAGACTGTGGGTTTACTGCCACAGGCCAAACCGAATTAGCTCTTGTAAACTTGCCCAAGACACTAAAGGAGGGTTCCGAGGAAATAGTGCACCCAAAACAGCGCATCCCCGGAGTCGGAGAAACCTGGGAGGGGGGGGAGGGGGGCTGGACAGAGAGCGGGGGAAGAGCAGGAGTGGCGCGGAGAAGGAGAGGAGGAGAGAGGGTGGGCCCAGGGAGAGGAACAGGGAGCGAGAGGAGGGGCTGCCACAGAGAGAGGAGGGCAGAGGAGGAGGGAGGCCTGGGGACAGTGAGGGAGGGAGGGGGAGGGAGAGAGGGAGGGAGCGAGGACCGGCGGAGGCAGGGAGGGAGGCTGAATTCTGTACATTGCACAGCCTACAGTCTGAAAGGAAACATTCCTCCCTGGACGTCAAGAGGAGATCTGAAAACACCCGTGGACCTGCAGACAGATCCCACGAGGTCATGCGGGGTGAGATGGAGAGGCAAAGCCCCAAAGAGATGAAGTGACGGCTTCTCAGAGGTCTGCGGGAAACCCTCATGCCCACCGCGGACAGGCACGAGTCGGGAACGCCAGAGAGAGGTGGGAGGGAGTTAGTCACGCAGCAGTTGCACGAAGACCTAAGGTGACAGGGCTTTGCGCATTGGCCCACAATGCTCACTCTGCACATCCAAGGAGCCCGATGCGCTCCTAGCGGAAGGCACGCTCCAAAGACATGCCCAGGCCAGTGGACGAGCGAGGCAGAGACGCGTCTCTCGGCAGCCTACAGAGTTGGGACTGACCCATCACACACCGGGGAGCCTCGGGGAGAGGAAGAGCCAGCTTCCACTTCGGATGCGCGGAGGCCAGAAGGCGGTGCGTGATACTTTCGACAGGTCCAGAGAAAAACTACCGTAACGTGCAGGCGACGTTCGGCACCAATAACCCAGAAAATGTTCACAAGACGTAAGGAGAAGGAGTGCGAGGAGGAGCCCGTTGGTCCGGAGGGGTGGGGCTGGGATGGAGGTGGGAGGCGGGGCTCTATGCTAAGGAGAGTCCGGCCTGCCGAAATGAAGCGGGTCCCTGAGTCCCTTAAGTCAAGCTGCTAGCCTGAAATAAGGCATCCCCGTAGAGTACATGCCAAACAAACACCAGAGCAGGATTTGACTATGGAAGTACTCTGGGTTGCCTATCTGGCCCCAAAGACAAATGCGTCCAAGGCAGGCAACCGTTTGCATTCCTCGGCTGAGCACGCACCCAGCTGTCTCTTGCATGCTGTATGATGCCCTTCCGTGGACTCATGACAGACAGCCGGGAGCAGGCCCCTCGCACCCACGCCCTCTCGCCTTCTCTCCCTCTCAACCTCCCAGCCCGTCTCCCTCCTGGGCCGGTCCCGCCCCACGCTGGGGACCCCGCGCACCTCCCCTCCCGCTCCCAAGTGCCCACCCCCTCCCGCCACCAGCATCCTCCAAGCTCAAGCCCTCTCCCACCGGCAATGTTAAGGCGATACACCTTAACGATCACTTTGTTCTGGAAGTACGGGTTGCTCCCAAAGGAAAACATCAACCTGCAGCGGTATTTGGGATGGCCCAGTACCTCCAACTGCCCCGCCGAAGAAAGAGGACCGGAAGGGGGAACGTGTCTTCTAGGTGCCCGGAGATGTTTGCCTGCCTGCGGCACTGAACCACGTTGCCCGGCCCCCTCCTGCTCAAACCCCACGCCCACCGGGCCTCCCCCAGCCTCCGTCTCCCAGGACTGACCTCCAAATGGGTCATGGAGCTGAGCACGTGTCTGTCCGGGTCACCCGTCACGGCCGATATCTTGGGGTGTTTCAGGATCTGCCTTGGGTCTAGGAGCCTCGCCGGCACGTGCTACGGAAAGAGAGGCAGGAGCCACCCGGACCTTCCCGGCTGAGAGCAAGCGACCGAAGTTGCAAAAGTGCGGAAACGCCAAGCACTGCCGCCCTCCCAACCTGGTCAGCTCCTGCCCTTTCTTCCCACCTGCTCCACCCTGGGGAGTCCCTTGGCTTCCAGCACCTCTGAGGCTGCCTGCCCCCGACAGGGCAAGGCCGAGGGCCTGACTGCGCTCTGTTCCCACGTCCCCCTGGCCTGCGCGTGTGGCCTGCAGGCAGTCACTGCTTTGGACGGCTGGATGTGCTCCGTCCCACTGTCACGGCCGGGATTGCTTGTGTGTTTGCCTGAAGCCCCGTGACTTTGAGGGGCCTCCTGTGCCCAGGAGGGGGCCGCTCGGGTCACCTGGAGCACGGCTGCGCGCCCACGGCCCAAAGCGTGGTCCTGGCAGAGTCAGCGAGTGAGGGAGGGAAAGCGGTAGGTGGGGGCAGGGGGAAAGCAAAAGAGAGAGAGGGACAGAGAGACCCCACACCAGGAGGAAGGGACACAGAGGGAGGGCAGAGAGGACAGGGGGAGAGGGCGGGCGAGGACACAGAGGGGGAGAGACAGGCAGGGAGGAAAGGTGCGGGTAGGCGCCTGGGCCTGGGGCCCCGGCCTGGCTGTGTGGGGCCTGTGGAGACAGAGTTTGCAGCACCCCGGCAGCGCCGTGTCTGGGTTCCCGCGGTCTGCCGAAGCGAGGCGGCCCGCTGACTGGCTTGGCAACCCGAGAGCGGACGACATTGTGGGTCTGCCCTGATCTTTGCAAATTTGGAAAACCACGCAGGCTCTGAAGGACAGGGAACGGCGGAGGGCAGCCTCTCCGTGTGCCCCATGTACCCAGCAAACGTTTCCTTCCAATATCTGCTCTGAGCCAAGCGGGCTTTGTGCTACCCTACTTGTCGAAGCGTGTTGACCCGTGTTCCCTGAACCCCGCAAGGCTGTTGGGAGTGTGCTGCAGCCCCAAAGCTTCCGCCCGCAGCTTCTGCACAGACAGGCTCTGGACAGGTCGCAGCCCCAGCGTTCTCACCCCCGCCGCGCCCCGCCTTCCTCTGCTGTGCATTGTAGGGATCGTGGGCCCACTCCCACCCGGCAAGGGGGCGGAGAGCCCTTCCCCCCAGCGCTCATGGCCGTGGCCGTGGCTCTGCTGCTGCCCTCCTCGCGGTGATCCTCCACAGCAGCCAAGCCCCACCAGCCGGAGGAAAGATATGGCCTGGGATGCCCTGGATTTGACGGCCCTCCGGCGAGCCAGGTGAGAACTCCGCTTCTGATTCATCCTGCACTTGGGGCGCAAGTAGGGCCTGGTAGCTTGGGCGTCCACAGAGCTGAGCGCCAACTGAACAACCTCCAGCGCGGCCAGTGGGGCCCCCGGCTGGATCGGGACCCAGCCCTGGCCCTTCCTGCCGCAGCTCCTGCAGCTTCTCGTCCTGCTCTGCTTGTGCCACCTCCTCGTCTTCCGCCGCCACGACCTCCGCCAGCGCCATGATATCCTCCCCCACGACCACCAAATCCTCCCCCGCGCCGGCCTCGCCTCTGCGCTGCGGGGCCTCAGCCTCCCGCGCAGCCTCTGCCGCCATGCCCCCCGCACCTAGGGCCTGCGGCACCCCCGCCCCGCCCCAGGCGCCTGCCTCCCCACCGGGCCCCCTCCTCCTCACGACCCCCTCAGCGGACTAAGGTGGTCCAGGGTTCCGGGGCAGCCCCGGCTTCGCCGGACCCCGCCTGGCTCTCCATGGGGACGTGGACCCGAACCCCCGGCAAGCCACGGAGCGAAGGAGCTGGAGGGGCGAGCACGCGGCTCCCACAAGCGGCCGGCAGGTGGCGCTCTGGCGCCCACGGCTGGAGGCCGGTACCCAGCGGAGGCGGCGGGCCTGGGGTACGCATGCGCACAAAGCCTTGGGGCCCGGTGGCGTCTGGGTGGCGTCTGGGTGGCGGGGCGGGGGTGCGCCTGTGGCCTTGGCGGGATGGAAGCCCGGCCTCACGCCCAGGACGCTGACCGGCCCCGGGACCCCACCAGTGGCACGGCGGTGGGCGTGGCCGCACCCGGCCCGCCCCTCGCCCCCGCGGGAGCCGGTCCGCACGCGCGTCTCCTCAGGGGTGGCGTCCGTGCCCGGACCCTGGCCATCTTCTTCGCTGACACCTCCCAGGCCATTCCCGGCGGGTCCCTGCTATCACAAACCTCGTGTTCACCTTCTCGTCAGTTCCCCTGGGAACACGCTACTGGCACCGGGGAATTCAAACCCAGCGGCTCAATAGCGTGACCGCCCGCCGCCCGGAAACCTCACCCGGCCCCTTCTTAGTCACGCCGGGGCGAAGCCCTGAAGTCATCCGCTGCTGCGCCAACCACTGCCACATGGCTGTCCACATGGCTTTCCCCCCTTTCCCCGCCCGGTGCGGGAGGGAGTCCGGAGGCCGCCCAGCAGGATCCGGGATGCGGGGACCTCCCCGCCCCAACGACCCGCCTCTCCTACAAAGAGAGGAACCGCACACAGGTATTGGGCTTGAAATTTACAAGGAGCCACGGTCCGAGGCCACCTCCGTGCTTACACAACCCCTGGCACAGCCCCGGTGAGGTCCGCGATTGGGAGGCGGGGGCATGCTAATGGGCCGCCCACGTAGCCTAAAGGGTAATACCTCTGGGTGTGTTCTTTCGTTAAAGCCACTGCTAGGACTCGCTCCCACCATACTTTCCTCTGCCGGGCCCTTCATCTTTGCTTTCTCCCTCCTTGTCTGACTTCCGCGCTCCCTTTCCCTGTGTCTGCCTTCCCGCCTCACCATAACTGCCAGGGATGTCCGAGCTCCAGCCTAATGGTCCCCGGAGCCTGCTTTTGTCCGCCTTCCTGAGGAGCTGTGGCTGTCTCGGCTGCCCCAGCTCTGCTGCAAGTTCTTCCTTGGTCTGTCTCTCACTGAGTGGAGTGCCAGCCAGGGAGGGGATGGCAAAGTGAGCACTGGCAGCACACCCTGCCCTTTCTCCGGTACTCACCAGGTCCTTCGCGACAGTCCCACACCTCATGCCGGTCCGCTGCGCGGAGGCATTCCGGAATGTGTACGATGCACGCTGCATGAGGTTGGAGGAAGGCCCAGCGGGTGATGGCAAGGCCGAGGGCGTTGGTGTTGCATCGCCCTGGGAGGGCCTCCCGTCCCTAAGAGGAATGGGTCGGGCCGCCCGTGGCAGGAGGGGGGGATTTGAGCGGAAAGAGGCCGGAGGAGCCCCCTTGGGGTGAAGTGCAGGGTTCTGGGCCGTAGCGCGTCACCGTTTCAAACTCTACTTCTCGACGCAAACGGGGGACCCTGCACGGATAACAACGCCCGGCCCTCTGCGGGGGAGAAGCACAATTTTCGGAGCCTGTCCCTGGCACAGCCCAGACTGTGGGTTTACTGCCACAGGCCAAACCGAATTAGCTCTTGTAAACTTGCCCAAGACACTAAAGGAGGGTTCCGAGGAAATAGTGCACCCAAAACAGCGCATCCCCGGAGTCGGAGAAACCTGGGAGGGGGGGGAGGGGGGCTGGACAGAGAGCGGGGGAAGAGCAGGAGTGGCGCGGAGAAGGAGAGGAGGAGAGAGGGTGGGCCCAGGGAGAGGAACAGGGAGCGAGAGGAGGGGCTGCCACAGAGAGAGGAGGGCAGAGGAGGAGGGAGGCCTGGGGACAGTGAGGGAGGGAGGGGGAGGGAGAGAGGGAGGGAGCGAGGACCGGCGGAGGCAGGGAGGGAGGCTGAATTCTGTACATTGCACAGCCTACAGTCTGAAAGGAAACATTCCTCCCTGGACGTCAAGAGGAGATCTGAAAACACCCGTGGACCTGCAGACAGATCCCACGAGGTCATGCGGGGTGAGATGGAGAGGCAAAGCCCCAAAGAGATGAAGTGACGGCTTCTCAGAGGTCTGCGGGAAACCCTCATGCCCACCGCGGACAGGCACGAGTCGGGAACGCCAGAGAGAGGTGGGAGGGAGTTAGTCACGCAGCAGTTGCACGAAGACCTAAGGTGACAGGGCTTTGCGCATTGGCCCACAATGCTCACTCTGCACATCCAAGGAGCCCGATGCGCTCCTAGCGGAAGGCACGCTCCAAAGACATGCCCAGGCCAGTGGACGAGCGAGGCAGAGACGCGTCTCTCGGCAGCCTACAGAGTTGGGACTGACCCATCACACACCGGGGAGCCTCGGGGAGAGGAAGAGCCAGCTTCCACTTCGGATGCGCGGAGGCCAGAAGGCGGTGCGTGATACTTTCGACAGGTCCAGAGAAAAACTACCGTAACGTGCAGGCGACGTTCGGCACCAATAACCCAGAAAATGTTCACAAGACGTAAGGAGAAGGAGTGCGAGGAGGAGCCCGTTGGTCCGGAGGGGTGGGGCTGGGATGGAGGTGGGAGGCGGGGCTCTATGCTAAGGAGAGTCCGGCCTGCCGAAATGAAGCGGGTCCCTGAGTCCCTTAAGTCAAGCTGCTAGCCTGAAATAAGGCATCCCCGTAGAGTACATGCCAAACAAACACCAGAGCAGGATTTGACTATGGAAGTACTCTGGGTTGCCTATCTGGCCCCAAAGACAAATGCGTCCAAGGCAGGCAACCGTTTGCATTCCTCGGCTGAGCACGCACCCAGCTGTCTCTTGCATGCTGTATGATGCCCTTCCGTGGACTCATGACAGACAGCCGGGAGCAGGCCCCTCGCACCCACGCCCTCTCGCCTTCTCTCCCTCTCAACCTCCCAGCCCGTCTCCCTCCTGGGCCGGTCCCGCCCCACGCTGGGGACCCCGCGCACCTCCCCTCCCGCTCCCAAGTGCCCACCCCCTCCCGCCACCAGCATCCTCCAAGCTCAAGCCCTCTCCCACCGGCAATGTTAAGGCGATACACCTTAACGATCACTTTGTTCTGGAAGTACGGGTTGCTCCCAAAGGAAAACATCAACCTGAAACGGTATTTGGGATGGCCCAGTACCTCCAACTGCCCCGCCGAAGAAAGAGGACCGGAAGGGGGAACGTGTCTTCTAGGTGCCCGGAGATGTTTGCCTGCCTGCGGCACTGAACCACGTTGCCCGGCCCCCTCCTGCTCAAACCCCACGCCCACCGGGCCTCCCCCAGCCTCCGTCTCCCAGGACTGACCTCCAAATGGGTCATGGAGCTGAGCACGTGTCTGTCCGGGTCACCCGTCACGGCCGATATCTTGGGGTGTTTCAGGATCTGCCTTGGGTCTAGGAGCCTCGCCGGCACGTGCTACGGAAAGAGAGGCAGGAGCCACCCGGACCTTCCCGGCTGAGAGCAAGCGACCGAAGTTGCAAAAGTGCGGAAACGCCAAGCACTGCCGCCCTCCCAACCTGGTCAGCTCCTGCCCTTTCTTCCCACCTGCTCCACCCTGGGGAGTCCCTTGGCTTCCAGCACCTCTGAGGCTGCCTGCCCCCGACAGGGCAAGGCCGAGGGCCTGACTGCGCTCTGTTCCCACGTCCCCCTGGCCTGCGCGTGTGGCCTGCAGGCAGTCACTGCTTTGGACGGCTGGATGTGCTCCGTCCCACTGTCACGGCCGGGATTGCTTGTGTGTTTGCCTGAAGCCCCGTGACTTTGAGGGGCCTCCTGTGCCCAGGAGGGGGCCGCTCGGGTCACCTGGAGCACGGCTGCGCGCCCACGGCCCAAAGCGTGGTCCTGGCAGAGTCAGCGAGTGAGGGAGGGAAAGCGGTAGGTGGGGGCAGGGGGAAAGCAAAAGAGAGAGAGGGACAGAGAGACCCCACACCAGGAGGAAGGGACACAGAGGGAGGGCAGAGAGGACAGGGGGAGAGGGCGGGCGAGGACACAGAGGGGGAGAGACAGGCAGGGAGGAAAGGTGCGGGTAGGCGCCTGGGCCTGGGGCCCCGGCCTGGCTGTGTGGGGCCTGTGGAGACAGAGTTTGCAGCACCCCGGCAGCGCCGTGTCTGGGTTCCCGCGGTCTGCCGAAGCGAGGCGGCCCGCTGACTGGCTTGGCAACCCGAGAGCGGACGACATTGTGGGTCTGCCCTGATCTTTGCAAATTTGGAAAACCACGCAGGCTCTGAAGGACAGGGAACGGCGGAGGGCAGCCTCTCCGTGTGCCCCATGTACCCAGCAAACGTTTCCTTCCAATATCTGCTCTGAGCCAAGCGGGCTTTGTGCTACCCTACTTGTCGAAGCGTGTTGACCCGTGTTCCCTGAACCCCGCAAGGCTGTTGGGAGTGTGCTGCAGCCCCAAAGCTTCCGCCCGCAGCTTCTGCACAGACAGGCTCTGGACAGGTCGCAGCCCCAGCGTTCTCACCCCCGCCGCGCCCCGCCTTCCTCTGCTGTGCATTGTAGGGATCGTGGGCCCACTCCCACCCGGCAAGGGGGCGGAGAGCCCTTCCCCCCAGCGCTCATGGCCGTGGCCGTGGCTCTGCTGCTGCCCTCCTCGCGGTGATCCTCCACAGCAGCCAAGCCCCACCAGCCGGAGGAAAGATATGGCCTGGGATGCCCTGGATTTGACGGCCCTCCGGCGAGCCAGGTGAGAACTCCGCTTCTGATTCATCCTGCACTTGGGGCGCAAGTAGGGCCTGGTAGCTTGGGCGTCCACAGAGCTGAGCGCCAACTGAACAACCTCCAGCGCGGCCAGTGGGGCCCCCGGCTGGATCGGGACCCAGCCCTGGCCCTTCCTGCCGCAGCTCCTGCAGCTTCTCGTCCTGCTCTGCTTGTGCCACCTCCTCGTCTTCCGCCGCCACGACCTCCGCCAGCGCCATGATATCCTCCCCCACGACCACCAAATCCTCCCCCGCGCCGGCCTCGCCTCTGCGCTGCGGGGCCTCAGCCTCCCGCGCAGCCTCTGCCGCCATGCCCCCCGCACCTAGGGCCTGCGGCACCCCCGCCCCGCCCCAGGCGCCTGCCTCCCCACCGGGCCCCCTCCTCCTCACGACCCCCTCAGCGGACTAAGGTGGTCCAGGGTTCCGGGGCAGCCCCGGCTTCGCCGGACCCCGCCTGGCTCTCCATGGGGACGTGGACCCGAACCCCCGGCAAGCCACGGAGCGAAGGAGCTGGAGGGGCGAGCACGCGGCTCCCACAAGCGGCCGGCAGGTGGCGCTCTGGCGCCCACGGCTGGAGGCCGGTACCCAGCGGAGGCGGCGGGCCTGGGGTACGCATGCGCACAAAGCCTTGGGGCCCGGTGGCGTCTGGGTGGCGTCTGGGTGGCGGGGCGGGGGTGCGCCTGTGGCCTTGGCGGGATGGAAGCCCGGCCTCACGCCCAGGACGCTGACCGGCCCCGGGACCCCACCAGTGGCACGGCGGTGGGCGTGGCCGCACCCGGCCCGCCCCTCGCCCCCGCGGGAGCCGGTCCGCACGCGCGTCTCCTCAGGGGTGGCGTCCGTGCCCGGACCCTGGCCATCTTCTTCGCTGACACCTCCCAGGCCATTCCCGGCGGGTCCCTGCTATCACAAACCTCGTGTTCACCTTCTCGTCAGTTCCCCTGGGAACACGCTACTGGCACCGGGGAATTCAAACCCAGCGGCTCAATAGCGTGAGCGCCCGCCGCCCGGAAACCTCACCCGGCCCCTTCTTAGTCACGCCGGGGCGAAGCCCTGAAGTCATCCGCTGCTGCGCCAACCACTGCCACATGGCTGTCCACATGGCTTTCCCCCCTTTCCCCGCCCGGTGCGGGAGGGAGTCCGGAGGCCGCCCAGCAGGATCCGGGATGCGGGGACCTCCCCGCCCCAACGACCCGCCTCTCCTACAAAGAGAGGAACCGCACACAGGTATTGGGCCTGAAATTTACAAGGAGCCACGGTCCGAGGCCACCTCCGTGCTTACACAACCCCTGGCACAGCCCCGGTGAGGTCCGCGATTGGGAGGCGGGGGCATGCTAATGGGCCGCCCACGTAGCCTAAAGGGTAATACCTCTGGGTGTGTTCTTTCGTTAAAGCCACTGCTAGGACTCGCTCCCACCATACTTTCCTCTGCCGGGCCCTTCATCTTTGCTTTCTCCCTCCTTGTCTGACTTCCGCGCTCCCTTTCCCTGTGTCTGCCTTCCCGCCTCACCATAACTGCCAGGGATGTCCGAGCTCCAGCCTAATGGTCCCCGGAGCCTGCTTTTGTCCGCCTTCCTGAGGAGCTGTGGCTGTCTCGGCTGCCCCAGCTCTGCTGCAAGTTCTTCCTTGGTCTGTCTCTCACTGAGTGGAGTGCCAGCCAGGGAGGGGATGGCAAAGTGAGCACTGGCAGCACACCCTGCCCTTTCTCCGGTACTCACCAGGTCCTTCGCGACAGTCCCACACCTCATGCCGGTCCGCTGCGCGGAGGCATTCCGGAATGTGTACGATGCACGCTGCATGAGGTTGGAGGAAGGCCCAGCGGGTGATGGCAAGGCCGAGGGCGTTGGTGTTGCATCGCCCTGGGAGGGCCTCCCGTCCCTAAGAGGAATGGGTCGGGCCGCCCGTGGCAGGAGGGGGGGATTTGAGCGGAAAGAGGCCGGAGGAGCCCCCTTGGGGTGAAGTGCAGGGTTCTGGGCCGTAGCGCGTCACCGTTTCAAACTCTACTTCTCGACGCAAACGGGGGACCCTGCACGGATAACAACGCCCGGCCCTCTGCGGGGGAGAAGCACAATTTTCGGAGCCTGTCCCTGGCACAGCCCAGACTGTGGGTTTACTGCCACAGGCCAAACCGAATTAGCTCTTGTAAACTTGCCCAAGACACTAAAGGAGGGTTCCGAGGAAATAGTGCACCCAAAACAGCGCATCCCCGGAGTCGGAGAAACCTGGGAGGGGGGGGAGGGGGGCTGGACAGAGAGCGGGGGAAGAGCAGGAGTGGCGCGGAGAAGGAGAGGAGGAGAGAGGGTGGGCCCAGGGAGAGGAACAGGGAGCGAGAGGAGGGGCTGCCACAGAGAGAGGAGGGCAGAGGAGGAGGGAGGCCTGGGGACAGTGAGGGAGGGAGGGGGAGGGAGAGAGGGAGGGAGCGAGGACCGGCGGAGGCAGGGAGGGAGGCTGAATTCTGTACATTGCACAGCCTACAGTCTGAAAGGAAACATTCCTCCCTGGACGTCAAGAGGAGATCTGAAAACACCCGTGGACCTGCAGACAGATCCCACGAGGTCATGCGGGGTGAGATGGAGAGGCAAAGCCCCAAAGAGATGAAGTGACGGCTTCTCAGAGGTCTGCGGGAAACCCTCATGCCCACCGCGGACAGGCACGAGTCGGGAACGCCAGAGAGAGGTGGGAGGGAGTTAGTCACGCAGCAGTTGCACGAAGACCTAAGGTGACAGGGCTTTGCGCATTGGCCCACAATGCTCACTCTGCACATCCAAGGAGCCCGATGCGCTCCTAGCGGAAGGCACGCTCCAAAGACATGCCCAGGCCAGTGGACGAGCGAGGCAGAGACGCGTCTCTCGGCAGCCTACAGAGTTGGGACTGACCCATCACACACCGGGGAGCCTCGGGGAGAGGAAGAGCCAGCTTCCCCTTCGGATGCGCGGAGGCCAGAAGGCGGTGCGTGATACGTTCGACAGGTCCAGAGAAAACGTACCGTAACGTGCAGGCGACGTTCGGCACCAATGACCCAGAAAATGTTCACAAGACGTAAGGAGAAGGAGTGCGAGGAGGAGCCCGTGGGTCCGGAGGGGTGGGGCTGGGATGGAGGTGGGAGGCGGGGCTCTATGCTAAGGAGAGTCCGGCCTGCCGAAATGAAGCGGGTCCCTGAGTCCCTTAAGTCAAGCTGCTAGCCTGAAATAAGGCATCCCCGTAGAGTACATGCCAAACAAACACCAGAGCAGGATTTGACTATGGAAGTACTCTGGGTTGCCTATCTGGCCCCAAAGACAAATGCGTCCAAGGCAGGCAACCGTTTGCATTCCTCGGCTGAGCACGCACCCAGCTGTCTCTTGCATGCTGAATGATGCCCTTCCGTGGACTCATGACAGACAGCCGGGAGCAGGCCCCTCGCACCCACGCCCTCTCGCCTTCTCTCCCTCTCAACCTCCCAGCCCGTCTCCCTCCTGGGCCGGTCCCGCCCCACGCTGGGGACCCCGCGCACCTCCCCTCCCGCTCCCAAGTGCCCCCCCCGCCCGCCACCAGCATCCTCGAAGCTCAAGCCCTCTCCCACCGGCAATGTTAAGGCGATACACCTTAACGATCACTTTGTTCTGGAAGTACGGGTTGCTCCCAAAGGAAAACATCAACCTGCAGCGGTATTTGGGATGGCCCAGTACCTCCAACTGCCCCGCCGAAGAAAGAGGACCGGAAGGGGGAACGTGTCTTCTAGGTGCCCGGAGATGTTTGCCTGCCTGCGGCACTGAACCACGTTGCCCGGCCCCCTCCTGCTCAAACCCCACGCCCACCGGGCCTCCCCCAGCCTCCGTCTCCCAGGACTGACCTCCAAATGGGTCATGGAGCTGAGCACGTGTCTGTCCGGGTCACCCGTCACGGCCGATATCTTGGGGTGTTTCAGGATCTGCCTTGGGTCTAGGAGCCTCGCCGGCACGTGCTACGGAAAGAGAGGCAGGAGCCACCCGGACCTTCCCGGCTGAGAGCAAGCGACCGAAGTTGCAAAAGTGCGGAAACGCCAAGCACTGCCGCCCTCCCAACCTGGTCAGCTCCTGCCCTTTCTTCCCACCTGCTCCACCCTGGGGAGTCCCTTGGCTTCCAGCACCTCTGAGGCTGCCTGCCCCCGACAGGGCAAGGCCGAGGGCCTGACTGCGCTCTGTTCCCACGTCCCCCTGGCCTGCGCGTGTGGCCTGCAGGCAGTCACTGCTTTGGACGGCTGGATGTGCTCCGTCCCACTGTCACGGCCGGGATTGCTTGTGTGTTTGCCTGAAGCCCCGTGACTTTGAGGGGCCTCCTGTGCCCAGGAGGGGGCCGCTCGGGTCACCTGGAGCACGGCTGCGCGCCCACGGCCCAAAGCGTGGTCCTGGCAGAGTCAGCGAGTGAGGGAGGGAAAGCGGTAGGTGGGGGCAGGGGGAAAGCAAAAGAGAGAGAGGGACAGAGAGACCCCACACCAGGAGGAAGGGACACAGACGGAGGGCAGAGAGGACAGGGGGAGAGGGCGGGCGAGGACACAGAGGGGGAGAGACAGGCAGGGAGGAAAGGTGCGGGTAGGCGCCTGGGCCTGGGGCCCCGGCCTGGCTGTGTGGGGCCTGTGGAGACAGAGTTTGCAGCACCCCGGCAGCGCCGTGTCTGGGTTCCCGCGGTCTGCCGAAGCGAGGCGGCCCGCTGACTGGCTTGGCAACCCGAGAGCGGACGACATTGTGGGTCTGCCCTGATCTTTGCAAATTTGGAAAACCACGCAGGCTCTGAAGGACAGGGAACGGCGGAGGGCAGCCTCTCCGTGTGCCCCATGTACCCAGCAAACGTTTCCTTCCAATATCTGCTCTGAGCCAAGCGGGCTTTGTGCTACCCTACTTGTCGAAGCGTGTTGACCCGTGTTCCCTGAACCCCGCAAGGCTGTTGGGAGTGTGCTGCAGCCCCAAAGCTTCCGCCCGCAGCTTCTGCACAGACAGGCTCTGGACAGGTCGCAGCCCCAGCGTTCTCACCCCCGCCGCGCCCCGCCTTCCTCTGCTGTGCATTGTAGGGATCGTGGGCCCACTCCCACCCGGCAAGGGGGCGGAGAGCCCTTCCCCCCAGCGCTCATGGCCGTGGCCGTGGCTCTGCTGCTGCCCTCCTCGCGGTGATCCTCCACAGCAGCCAAGCCCCACCAGCCGGAGGAAAGATATGGCCTGGGATGCCCTGGATTTGACGGCCCTCCGGCGAGCCAGGTGAGAACTCCGCTTCTGATTCATCCTGCACTTGGGGCGCAAGTAGGGCCTGGTAGCTTGGGCGTCCACAGAGCTGAGCGCCAACTGAACAACCTCCAGCGCGGCCAGTGGGGCCCCCGGCTGGATCGGGACCCAGCCCTGGCCCTTCCTGCCGCAGCTCCTGCAGCTTCTCGTCCTGCTCTGCTTGTGCCACCTCCTCGTCTTCCGCCGCCACGACCTCCGCCAGCGCCATGATATCCTCCCCCACGACCACCAAATCCTCCCCCGCGCCGGCCTCGCCTCTGCGCTGCGGGGCCTCAGCCTCCCGCGCAGCCTCTGCCGCCATGCCCCCCGCACCTAGGGCCTGCGGCACCCCCGCCCCGCCCCAGGCGCCTGCCTCCCCACCGGGCCCCCTCCTCCTCACGACCCCCTCAGCGGACTAAGGTGGTCCAGGGTTCCGGGGCAGCCCCGGCTTCGCCGGACCCCGCCTGGCTCTCCATGGGGACGTGGACCCGAACCCCCGGCAAGCCACGGAGCGAAGGAGCTGGAGGGGCGAGCACGCGGCTCCCACAAGCGGCCGGCAGGTGGCGCTCTGGCGCCCACGGCTGGAGGCCGGTACCCAGCGGAGGCGGCGGGCCTGGGGTACGCATGCGCACAAAGCCTTGGGGCCCGGTGGCGTCTGGGTGGCGTCTGGGTGGCGGGGCGGGGGTGCGCCTGTGGCCTTGGCGGGATGGAAGCCCGGCCTCACGCCCAGGACGCTGACCGGCCCCGGGACCCCACCAGTGGCACGGCGGTGGGCGTGGCCGCACCCGGCCCGCCCCTCGCCCCCGCGGGAGCCGGTCCGCACGCGCGTCTCCTCAGGGGTGGCGTCCGTGCCCGGACCCTGGCCATCTTCTTCGCTGACACCTCCCAGGCCATTCCCGGCGGGTCCCTGCTATCACAAACCTCGTGTTCACCTTCTCGTCAGTTCCCCTGGGAACACGCTACTGGCACCGGGGAATTCAAACCCAGCGGCTCAATAGCGTGACCGCCCGCCGCCCGGAAACCTCACCCGGCCCCTTCTTAGTCACGCCGGGGCGAAGCCCTGAAGTCATCCGCTGCTGCGCCAACCACTGCCACATGGCTGTCCACATGGCTTTCCCCCCTTTCCCCGCCCGGTGCGGGAGGGAGTCCGGAGGCCGCCCAGCAGGATCCGGGATGCGGGGACCTCCCCGCCCCAACGACCCGCCTCTCCTACAAAGAGAGGAACCGCACACAGGTATTGGGCCTGAAATTTACAAGGAGCCACGGTCCGAGGCCACCTCCGTGCTTACACAACCCCTGGCACAGCCCCGGTGAGGTCCGCGATTGGGAGGCGGGGGCATGCTAATGGGCCGCCCACGTAGCCTAAAGGGTAATACCTCTGGGTGTGTTCTTTCGTTAAAGCCACTGCTAGGACTCGCTCCCACCATACTTTCCTCTGCCGGGCCCTTCATCTTTGCTTTCTCCCTCCTTGTCTGACTTCCGCGCTCCCTTTCCCTGTGTCTGCCTTCCCGCCTCACCATAACTGCCAGGGATGTCCGAGCTCCAGCCTAATGGTCCCCGGAGCCTGCTTTTGTCCGCCTTCCTGAGGAGCTGTGGCTGTCTCGGCTGCCCCAGCTCTGCTGCAAGTTCTTCCTTGGTCTGTCTCTCACTGAGTGGAGTGCCAGCCAGGGAGGGGATGGCAAAGTGAGCACTGGCAGCACACCCTGCCCTTTCTCCGGTACTCACCAGGTCCTTCGCGACAGTCCCACACCTCATGCCGGTCCGCTGCGCGGAGGCATTCCGGAATGTGAACGATGCACGCTGCATGAGGTTGGAGGAAGGCCCAGCGGGTGATGGCAAGGCCGAGGGCGTTGGTGTTGCATCGCCCTGGGAGGGCCTCCCGTCCCTAAGAGGAATGGGTCGGGCCGCCCGTGGCAGGAGGGGGGGATTTGAGCGGAAAGAGGCCGGAGGAGCCCCCTTGGGGTGAAGTGCAGGGTTCTGGGCCGTAGCGCGTCACCGTTTCACACTCTACTTCTCGACGCAAACGGGGGACCCTGCACGGATAACAACGCCCGGCCCTCTGCGGGGAAGAAGCACAATTTTCGGAGCCTGTCCCTGGCACAGCCCAGACTGTGGGTTTACTGCCACAGGCCAAACCGAATTAGCTCTTGTAAACTTGCCCAAGACACTAAAGGAGGGTTCCGAGGAAATAGTGCACCCAAAACAGCGCATCCCCGGAGTCGGAGAAACCTGGGAGGGGGGGGAGGGGGGCTGGACAGAGAGCGGGGGAAGAGCAGGAGTGGCGCGGAGAAGGAGAGGAGGAGAGAGGGTGGGCCCAGGGAGAGGAACAGGGAGCGAGAGGAGGGGCTGCCACAGAGAGAGGAGGGCAGAGGAGGAGGGAGGCCTGGGGACAGTGAGGGAGGGAGGGGGAGGGAGAGAGGGAGGGAGCGAGGACCGGCGGAGGCAGGGAGGGAGGCTGAATTCTGTACATTGCACAGCCTACAGTCTGAAAGGAAACATTCCTCCCTGGACGTCAAGAGGAGATCTGAAAACACCCGTGGACCTGCAGACAGATCCCACGAGGTCATGCGGGGTGAGATGGAGAGGCAAAGCCCCAAAGAGATGAAGTGACGGCTTCTCAGAGGTCTGCGGGAAACCCTCATGCCCACCGCGGACAGGCACGAGTCGGGAACGCCAGAGAGAGGTGGGAGGGAGTTAGTCACGCAGCAGTTGCACGAAGACCTAAGGTGACAGGGCTTTGCGCATTGGCCCACAATGCTCACTCTGCACATCCAAGGAGCCCGATGCGCTCCTAGCGGAAGGCACGCTCCAAAGACATGCCCAGGCCAGTGGACGAGCGAGGCAGAGACGCGTCTCTCGGCAGCCTACAGAGTTGGGACTGACCCATCACACACCGGGGAGCCTCGGGGAGAGGAAGAGCCAGCTTCCACTTCGGATGCGCGGAGGCCAGAAGGCGGTGCGTGATACTTTCGACAGGTCCAGAGAAAAACTACCGTAACGTGCAGGCGACGTTCGGCACCAATAACCCAGAAAATGTTCACAAGACGTAAGGAGAAGGAGTGCGAGGAGGAGCCCGTTGGTCCGGAGGGGTGGGGCTGGGATGGAGGTGGGAGGCGGGGCTCTATGCTAAGGAGAGTCCGGCCTGCCGAAATGAAGCGGGTCCCTGAGTCCCTTAAGTCAAGCTGCTAGCCTGAAATAAGGCATCCCCGTAGAGTACATGCCAAACAAACACCAGAGCAGGATTTGACTATGGAAGTACTCTGGGTTGCCTATCTGGCCCCAAAGACAAATGCGTCCAAGGCAGGCAACCGTTTGCATTCCTCGGCTGAGCACGCACCCAGCTGTCTCTTGCATGCTGTATGATGCCCTTCCGTGGACTCATGACAGACAGCCGGGAGCAGGCCCCTCGCACCCACGCCCTCTCGCCTTCTCTCCCTCTCAACCTCCCAGCCCGTCTCCCTCCTGGGCCGGTCCCGCCCCACGCTGGGGACCCCGCGCACCTCCCCTCCCGCTCCCAAGTGCCCACCCCCTCCCGCCACCAGCATCCTCCAAGCTCAAGCCCTCTCCCACCGGCAATGTTAAGGCGATACACCTTAACGATCACTTTGTTCTGGAAGTACGGGTTGCTCCCAAAGGAAAACATCAACCTGCAGCGGTATTTGGGATGGCCCAGTACCTCCAACTGCCCCGCCGAAGAAAGAGGACCGGAAGGGGGAACGTGTCTTCTAGGTGCCCGGAGATGTTTGCCTGCCTGCGGCACTGAACCACGTTGCCCGGCCCCCTCCTGCTCAAACCCCACGCCCACCGGGCCTCCCCCAGCCTCCGTCTCCCAGGACTGACCTCCAAATGGGTCATGGAGCTGAGCACGTGTCTGTCCGGGTCACCCGTCACGGCCGATATCTTGGGGTGTTTCAGGATCTGCCTTGGGTCTAGGAGCCTCGCCGGCACGTGCTACGGAAAGAGAGGCAGGAGCCACCCGGACCTTCCCGGCTGAGAGCAAGCGACCGAAGTTGCAAAAGTGCGGAAACGCCAAGCACTGCCGCCCTCCCAACCTGGTCAGCTCCTGCCCTTTCTTCCCACCTGCTCCACCCTGGGGAGTCCCTTGGCTTCCAGCACCTCTGAGGCTGCCTGCCCCCGACAGGGCAAGGCCGAGGGCCTGACTGCGCTCTGTTCCCACGTCCCCCTGGCCTGCGCGTGTGGCCTGCAGGCAGTCACTGCTTTGGACGGCTGGATGTGCTCCGTCCCACTGTCACGGCCGGGATTGCTTGTGTGTTTGCCTGAAGCCCCGTGACTTTGAGGGGCCTCCTGTGCCCAGGAGGGGGCCGCTCGGGTCACCTGGAGCACGGCTGCGCGCCCACGGCCCAAAGCGTGGTCCTGGCAGAGTCAGCGAGTGAGGGAGGGAAAGCGGTAGGTGGGGGCAGGGGGAAAGCAAAAGAGAGAGAGGGACAGAGAGACCCCACACCAGGAGGAAGGGACACAGAGGGAGGGCAGAGAGGACAGGGGGAGAGGGCGGGCGAGGACACAGAGGGGGAGAGACAGGCAGGGAGGAAAGGTGCGGGTAGGCGCCTGGGCCTGGGGCCCCGGCCTGGCTGTGTGGGGCCTGTGGAGACAGAGTTTGCAGCACCCCGGCAGCGCCGTGTCTGGGTTCCCGCGGTCTGCCGAAGCGAGGCGGCCCGCTGACTGGCTTGGCAACCCGAGAGCGGACGACATTGTGGGTCTGCCCTGATCTTTGCAAATTTGGAAAACCACGCAGGCTCTGAAGGACAGGGAACGGCGGAGGGCAGCCTCTCCGTGTGCCCCATGTACCCAGCAAACGTTTCCTTCCAATATCTGCTCTGAGCCAAGCGGGCTTTGTGCTACCCTACTTGTCGAAGCGTGTTGACCCGTGTTCCCTGAACCCCGCAAGGCTGTTGGGAGTGTGCTGCAGCCCCAAAGCTTCCGCCCGCAGCTTCTGCACAGACAGGCTCTGGACAGGTCGCAGCCCCAGCGTTCTCACCCCCGCCGCGCCCCGCCTTCCTCTGCTGTGCATTGTAGGGATCGTGGGCCCACTCCCACCCGGCAAGGGGGCGGAGAGCCCTTCCCCCCAGCGCTCATGGCCGTGGCCGTGGCTCTGCTGCTGCCCTCCTCGCGGTGATCCTCCACAGCAGCCAAGCCCCACCAGCCGGAGGAAAGATATGGCCTGGGATGCCCTGGATTTGACGGCCCTCCGGCGAGCCAGGTGAGAACTCCGCTTCTGATTCATCCTGCACTTGGGGCGCAAGTAGGGCCTGGTAGCTTGGGCGTCCACAGAGCTGAGCGCCAACTGAACAACCTCCAGCGCGGCCAGTGGGGCCCCCGGCTGGATCGGGACCCAGCCCTGGCCCTTCCTGCCGCAGCTCCTGCAGCTTCTCGTCCTGCTCTGCTTGTGCCACCTCCTCGTCTTCCGCCGCCACGACCTCCGCCAGCGCCATGATATCCTCCCCCACGACCACCAAATCCTCCCCCGCGCCGGCCTCGCCTCTGCGCTGCGGGGCCTCAGCCTCCCGCGCAGCCTCTGCCGCCATGCCCCCCGCACCTAGGGCCTGCGGCACCCCCGCCCCGCCCCAGGCGCCTGCCTCCCCACCGGGCCCCCTCCTCCTCACGACCCCCTCAGCGGACTAAGGTGGTCCAGGGTTCCGGGGCAGCCCCGGCTTCGCCGGACCCCGCCTGGCTCTCCATGGGGACGTGGACCCGAACCCCCGGCAAGCCACGGAGCGAAGGAGCTGGAGGGGCGAGCACGCGGCTCCCACAAGCGGCCGGCAGGTGGCGCTCTGGCGCCCACGGCTGGAGGCCGGTACCCAGCGGAGGCGGCGGGCCTGGGGGACGCATGCGCACAAAGCCTTGGGGCCCGGTGGCGTCTGGGTGGCGTCTGGGTGGCGGGGCGGGGGTGCGCCTGTGGCCTTGGCGGGATGGAAGCCCGGCCTCACGCCCAGGACGCTGACCGGCCCCGGGACCCCACCAGTGGCACGGCGGTGGGCGTGGCCGCACCCGGCCCGCCCCTCGCCCCCGCGGGAGCCGGTCCGCACGCGCGTCTCCTCAGGGGTGGCGTCCGTGCCCGGACCCTGGCCATCTTCTTCGCTGACACCTCCCAGGCCATTCCCGGCGGGTCCCTGCTATCACAAACCTCGTGTTCACCTTCTCGTCAGTTCCCCTGGGAACACGCTACTGGCACCGGGGAATTCAAACCCAGCGGCTCAATAGCGTGAGCGCCCGCCGCCCGGAAACCTCACCCGGCCCCTTCTTAGTCACGCCGGGGCGAAGCCCTGAAGTCATCCGCTGCTGCGCCAACCACTGCCACATGGCTGTCCACATGGCTTTCCCCCCTTTCCCCGCCCGGTGCGGGAGGGAGTCCGGAGGCCGCCCAGCAGGATCCGGGATGCGGGGACCTCCCCGCCCCAACGACCCGCCTCTCCTACAAAGAGAGGAACCGCACACAGGTATTGGGCCTGAAATTTACAAGGAGCCACGGTCCGAGGCCACCTCCGTGCTTACACAACCCCTGGCACAGCCCCGGTGAGGTCCGCGATTGGGAGGCGGGGGCATGCTAATGGGCCGCCCACGTAGCCTAAAGGGTAATACCTCTGGGTGTGTTCTTTCGTTAAAGCCACTGCTAGGACTCGCTCCCACCATACTTTCCTCTGCCGGGCCCTTCATCTTTGCTTTCTCCCTCCTTGTCTGACTTCCGCGCTCCCTTTCCCTGTGTCTGCCTTCCCGCCTCACCATAACTGCCAGGGATGTCCGAGCTCCAGCCTAATGGTCCCCGGAGCCTGCTTTTGTCCGCCTTCCTGAGGAGCTGTGGCTGTCTCGGCTGCCCCAGCTCTGCTGCAAGTTCTTCCTTGGTCTGTCTCTCACTGAGTGGAGTGCCAGCCAGGGAGGGGAAGGCAAAGTGAGCACTGGCAGCACACCCTGCCCTTTCTCCGGTACTCACCAGGTCCTTCGCGACAGTCCCACACCTCATGCCGGTCCGCTGCGCGGAGGCATTCCGGAATGTGTACGATGCACGCTGCATGAGGTTGGAGGAAGGCCCAGCGGGTGATGGCAAGGCCGAGGGCGTTGGTGTTGCATCGCCCTGGGAGGGCCTCCCGTCCCTAAGAGGAATGGGTCGGGCCGCCCGTGGCAGGAGGGGGGGATTTGAGCGGAAAGAGGCCGGAGGAGCCCCCTTGGGGTGAAGTGCAGGGTTCTGGGCCGTAGCGCGTCACCGTTTCAAACTCTACTTCTCGACGGAAACGGGGGACCCTGCACGGATAACAACGCCCGGCCCTCTGCGGGGGAGAAGCACAATTTTCGGAGCCTGTCCCTGGCACAGCCCAGACTGTGGGTTTACTGCCACAGGCCAAACCGAATTAGCTCTTGTAAACTTGCCCAAGACACTAAAGGAGGGTTCCGAGGAAATAGTGCACCCAAAACAGCGCATCCCCGGAGTCGGAGAAACCTGGGAGGGGGGGGAGGGGGGCTGGACAGAGAGCGGGGGAAGAGCAGGAGTGGCGCGGAGAAGGAGAGGAGGAGAGAGGGTGGGCCCAGGGAGAGGAACAGGGAGCGAGAGGAGGGGCTGCCACAGAGAGAGGAGGGCAGAGGAGGAGGGAGGCCTGGGGACAGTGAGGGAGGGAGGGGGAGGGAGAGAGGGAGGGAGCGAGGACCGGCGGAGGCAGGGAGGGAGGCTGAATTCTGTACATTGCACAGCCTACAGTCTGAAAGGAAACATTCCTCCCTGGACGTCAAGAGGAGATCTGAAAACACCCGTGGACCTGCAGACAGATCCCACGAGGTCATGCGGGGTGAGATGGAGAGGCAAAGCCCCAAAGAGATGAAGTGACGGCTTCTCAGAGGTCTGCGGGAAACCCTCATGCCCACCGCGGACAGGCACGAGTCGGGAACGCCAGAGAGAGGTGGGAGGGAGTTAGTCACGCAGCAGTTGCACGAAGACCTAAGGTGACAGGGCTTTGCGCATTGGCCCACAATGCTCACTCTGCACATCCAAGGAGCCCGATGCGCTCCTAGCGGAAGGCACGCTCCAAAGACATGCCCAGGCCAGTGGACGAGCGAGGCAGAGACGCGTCTCTCGGCAGCCTACAGAGTTGGGACTGACCCATCACACACCGGGGAGCCTCGGGGAGAGGAAGAGCCAGCTTCCCCTTCGGATGCGCGGAGGCCAGAAGGCGGTGCGTGATACGTTCGACAGGTCCAGAGAAAACGTACCGTAACGTGCAGGCGACGTTCGGCACCAATGACCCAGAAAATGTTCACAAGACGTAAGGAGAAGGAGTGCGAGGAGGAGCCCGTGGGTCCGGAGGGGTGGGGCTGGGATGGAGGTGGGAGGCGGGGCTCTATGCTAAGGAGAGTCCGGCCTGCCGAAATGAAGCGGGTCCCTGAGTCCCTTAAGTCAAGCTGCTAGCCTGAAATAAGGCATCCCCGTAGAGTACATGCCAAACAAACACCAGAGCAGGATTTGACTATGGAAGTACTCTGGGTTGCCTATCTGGCCCCAAAGACAAATGCGTCCAAGGCAGGCAACCGTTTGCATTCCTCGGCTGAGCACGCACCCAGCTGTCTCTTGCATGCTGAATGATGCCCTTCCGTGGACTCATGACAGACAGCCGGGAGCAGGCCCCTCGCACCCACGCCCTCTCGCCTTCTCTCCCTCTCAACCTCCCAGCCCGTCTCCCTCCTGGGCCGGTCCCGCCCCACGCTGGGGACCCCGCGCACCTCCCCTCCCGCTCCCAAGTGCCCCCCCCGCCCGCCACCAGCATCCTCGAAGCTCAAGCCCTCTCCCACCGGCAATGTTAAGGCGATACACCTTAACGATCACTTTGTTCTGGAAGTACGGGTTGCTCCCAAAGGAAAACATCAACCTGCAGCGGTATTTGGGATGGCCCAGTACCTCCAACTGCCCCGCCGAAGAAAGAGGACCGGAAGGGGGAACGTGTCTTCTAGGTGCCCGGAGATGTTTGCCTGCCTGCGGCACTGAACCACGTTGCCCGGCCCCCTCCTGCTCAAACCCCACGCCCACCGGGCCTCCCCCAGCCTCCGTCTCCCAGGACTGACCTCCAAATGGGTCATGGAGCTGAGCACGTGTCTGTCCGGGTCACCCGTCACGGCCGATATCTTGGGGTGTTTCAGGATCTGCCTTGGGTCTAGGAGCCTCGCCGGCACGTGCTACGGAAAGAGAGGCAGGAGCCACCCGGACCTTCCCGGCTGAGAGCAAGCGACCGAAGTTGCAAAAGTGCGGAAACGCCAAGCACTGCCGCCCTCCCAACCTGGTCAGCTCCTGCCCTTTCTTCCCACCTGCTCCACCCTGGGGAGTCCCTTGGCTTCCAGCACCTCTGAGGCTGCCTGCCCCCGACAGGGCAAGGCCGAGGGCCTGACTGCGCTCTGTTCCCACGTCCCCCTGGCCTGCGCGTGTGGCCTGCAGGCAGTCACTGCTTTGGACGGCTGGATGTGCTCCGTCCCACTGTCACGGCCGGGATTGCTTGTGTGTTTGCCTGAAGCCCCGTGACTTTGAGGGGCCTCCTGTGCCCAGGAGGGGGCCGCTCGGGTCACCTGGAGCACGGCTGCGCGCCCACGGCCCAAAGCGTGGTCCTGGCAGAGTCAGCGAGTGAGGGAGGGAAAGCGGTAGGTGGGGGCAGGGGGAAAGCAAAAGAGAGAGAGGGACAGAGAGACCCCACACCAGGAGGAAGGGACACAGAGGGAGGGCAGAGAGGACAGGGGGAGAGGGCGGGCGAGGACACAGAGGGGGAGAGACAGGCAGGGAGGAAAGGTGCGGGTAGGCGCCTGGGCCTGGGGCCCCGGCCTGGCTGTGTGGGGCCTGTGGAGACAGAGTTTGCAGCACCCCGGCAGCGCCGTGTCTGGGTTCCCGCGGTCTGCCGAAGCGAGGCGGCCCGCTGACTGGCTTGGCAACCCGAGAGCGGACGACATTGTGGGTCTGCCCTGATCTTTGCAAATTTGGAAAACCACGCAGGCTCTGAAGGACAGGGAACGGCGGAGGGCAGCCTCTCCGTGTGCCCCATGTACCCAGCAAACGTTTCCTTCCAATATCTGCTCTGAGCCAAGCGGGCTTTGTGCTACCCTACTTGTCGAAGCGTGTTGACCCGTGTTCCCTGAACCCCGCAAGGCTGTTGGGAGTGTGCTGCAGCCCCAAAGCTTCCGCCCGCAGCTTCTGCACAGACAGGCTCTGGACAGGTCGCAGCCCCAGCGTTCTCACCCCCGCCGCGCCCCGCCTTCCTCTGCTGTGCATTGTAGGGATCGTGGGCCCACTCCCACCCGGCAAGGGGGCGGAGAGCCCTTCCCCCCAGCGCTCATGGCCGTGGCCGTGGCTCTGCTGCTGCCCTCCTCGCGGTGATCCTCCACAGCAGCCAAGCCCCACCAGCCGGAGGAAAGATATGGCCTGGGATGCCCTGGATTTGACGGCCCTCCGGCGAGCCAGGTGAGAACTCCGCTTCTGATTCATCCTGCACTTGGGGCGCAAGTAGGGCCTGGTAGCTTGGGCGTCCACAGAGCTGAGCGCCAACTGAACAACCTCCAGCGCGGCCAGTGGGGCCCCCGGCTGGATCGGGACCCAGCCCTGGCCCTTCCTGCCGCAGCTCCTGCAGCTTCTCGTCCTGCTCTGCTTGTGCCACCTCCTCGTCTTCCGCCGCCACGACCTCCGCCAGCGCCATGATATCCTCCCCCACGACCACCAAATCCTCCCCCGCGCCGGCCTCGCCTCTGCGCTGCGGGGCCTCAGCCTCCCGCGCAGCCTCTGCCGCCATGCCCCCCGCACCTAGGGCCTGCGGCACCCCCGCCCCGCCCCAGGCGCCTGCCTCCCCACCGGGCCCCCTCCTCCTCACGACCCCCTCAGCGGACTAAGGTGGTCCAGGGTTCCGGGGCAGCCCCGGCTTCGCCGGACCCCGCCTGGCTCTCCATGGGGACGTGGACCCGAACCCCCGGCAAGCCACGGAGCGAAGGAGCTGGAGGGGCGAGCACGCGGCTCCCACAAGCGGCCGGCAGGTGGCGCTCTGGCGCCCACGGCTGGAGGCCGGTACCCAGCGGAGGCGGCGGGCCTGGGGTACGCATGCGCACAAAGCCTTGGGGCCCGGTGGCGTCTGGGTGGCGTCTGGGTGGCGGGGCGGGGGTGCGCCTGTGGCCTTGGCGGGATGGAAGCCCGGCCTCACGCCCAGGACGCTGACCGGCCCCGGGACCCCACCAGTGGCACGGCGGTGGGCGTGGCCGCACCCGGCCCGCCCCTCGCCCCCGCGGGAGCCGGTCCGCACGCGCGTCTCCTCAGGGGTGGCGTCCGTGCCCGGACCCTGGCCATCTTCTTCGCTGACACCTCCCAGGCCATTCCCGGCGGGTCCCTGCTATCACAAACCTCGTGTTCACCTTCTCGTCAGTTCCCCTGGGAACACGCTACTGGCACCGGGGAATTCAAACCCAGCGGCTCAATAGCGTGAGCGCCCGCCGCCCGGAAACCTCACCCGGCCCCTTCTTAGTCACGCCGGGGCGAAGCCCTGAAGTCATCCGCTGCTGCGCCAACCACTGCCACATGGCTGTCCACATGGCTTTCCCCCCTTTCCCCGCCCGGTGCGGGAGGGAGTCCGGAGGCCGCCCAGCAGGATCCGGGATGCGGGGACCTCCCCGCCCCAACGACCCGCCTCTCCTACAAAGAGAGGAACCGCACACAGGTATTGGGCCTGAAATTTACAAGGAGCCACGGTCCGAGGCCACCTCCGTGCTTACACAACCCCTGGCACAGCCCCGGTGAGGTCCGCGATTGGGAGGCGGGGGCATGCTAATGGGCCGCCCACGTAGCCTAAAGGGTAATACCTCTGGGTGTGTTCTTTCGTTAAAGCCACTGCTAGGACTCGCTCCCACCATACTTTCCTCTGCCGGGCCCTTCATCTTTGCTTTCTCCCTCCTTGTCTGACTTCCGCGCTCCCTTTCCCTGTGTCTGCCTTCCCGCCTCACCATAACTGCCAGGGATGTCCGAGCTCCAGCCTAATGGTCCCCGGAGCCTGCTTTTGACCGCCTTCCTGAGGAGCTGTGGCTGTCTCGGCTGCCCCAGCTCTGCTGCAAGTTCTTCCTTGGTCTGTCTCTCACTGAGTGGAGTGCCAGCCAGGGAGGGGAAGGCAAAGTGAGCACTGGCAGCACACCCTGCCCTTTCTCCGGTACTCACCAGGTCCTTCGCGACAGTCCCACACCTCATGCCGGTCCGCTGCGCGGAGGCATTCCGGAATGTGTACGATGCACGCTGCATGAGGTTGGAGGAAGGCCCAGCGGGTGATGGCAAGGCCGAGGGCGTTGGTGTTGCATCGCCCTGGGAGGGCCTCCCGTCCCTAAGAGGAATGGGTCGGGCCGCCCGTGGCAGGAGGGGGGGATTTGAGCGGAAAGAGGCCGGAGGAGCCCCCTTGGGGTGAAGTGCAGGGTTCTGGGCCGTAGCGCGTCACCGTTTCAAACTCTACTTGTCGACGCAAACGGGGGACCCTGCACGGATAACAACGCCCGGCCCTCTGCGGGGGAGAAGCACAATTTTCGGAGCCTGTCCCTGGCACAGCCCAGACTGTGGGTTTACTGCCACAGGCCAAACCGAATTAGCTCTTGTAAACTTGCCCAAGACACTAAAGGAGGGTTCCGAGGAAATAGTGCACCCAAAACAGCGCATCCCCGGAGTCGGAGAAACCTGGGAGGGGGGGGAGGGGGGCTGGACAGAGAGCGGGGGAAGAGCAGGAGTGGCGCGGAGAAGGAGAGGAGGAGAGAGGGTGGGCCCAGGGAGAGGAACAGGGAGCGAGAGGAGGGGCTGCCACAGAGAGAGGAGGGCAGAGGAGGAGGGAGGCCTGGGGACAGTGAGGGAGGGAGGGGGAGGGAGAGAGGGAGGGAGCGAGGACCGGCGGAGGCAGGGAGGGAGGCTGAATTCTGTACATTGCACAGCCTACAGTCTGAAAGGAAACATTCCTCCCTGGACGTCAAGAGGAGATCTGAAAACACCCGTGGACCTGCAGACAGATCCCACGAGGTCATGCGGGGTGAGATGGAGAGGCAAAGCCCCAAAGAGATGAAGTGACGGCTTCTCAGAGGTCTGCGGGAAACCCTCATGCCCACCGCGGACAGGCACGAGTCGGGAACGCCAGAGAGAGGTGGGAGGGAGTTAGTCACGCAGCAGTTGCACGAAGACCTAAGGTGACAGGGCTTTGCGCATTGGCCCACAATGCTCACTCTGCACATCCAAGGAGCCCGATGCGCTCCTAGCGGAAGGCACGCTCCAAAGACATGCCCAGGCCAGTGGACGAGCGAGGCAGAGACGCGTCTCTCGGCAGCCTACAGAGTTGGGACTGACCCATCACACACCGGGGAGCCTCGGGGAGAGGAAGAGCCAGCTTCCCCTTCGGATGCGCGGAGGCCAGAAGGCGGTGCGTGATACGTTCGACAGGTCCAGAGAAAACGTACCGTAACGTGCAGGCGACGTTCGGCACCAATGACCCAGAAAATGTTCACAAGACGTAAGGAGAAGGAGTGCGAGGAGGAGCCCGTGGGTCCGGAGGGGTGGGGCTGGGATGGAGGTGGGAGGCGGGGCTCTATGCTAAGGAGAGTCCGGCCTGCCGAAATGAAGCGGGTCCCTGAGTCCCTTAAGTCAAGCTGCTAGCCTGAAATAAGGCATCCCCGTAGAGTACATGCCAAACAAACACCAGAGCAGGATTTGACTATGGAAGTACTCTGGGTTGCCTATCTGGCCCCAAAGACAAATGCGTCCAAGGCAGGCAACCGTTTGCATTCCTCGGCTGAGCACGCACCCAGCTGTCTCTTGCATGCTGTATGATGCCCTTCCGTGGACTCATGACAGACAGCCGGGAGCAGGCCCCTCGCACCCACGCCCTCTCGCCTTCTCTCCCTCTCAACCTCCCAGCCCGTCTCCCTCCTGGGCCGGTCCCGCCCCACGCTGGGGACCCCGCGCACCTCCCCTCCCGCTCCCAAGTGCCCCCCCCGCCCGCCACCAGCATCCTCGAAGCTCAAGCCCTCTCCCACCGGCAATGTTAAGGCGATACACCTTAACGATCACTTTGTTCTGGAAGTACGGGTTGCTCCCAAAGGAAAACATCAACCTGCAGCGGTATTTGGGATGGCCCAGTACCTCCAACTGCCCCGCCGAAGAAAGAGGACCGGAAGGGGGAACGTGTCTTCTAGGTGCCCGGAGATGTTTGCCTGCCTGCGGCACTGAACCACGTTGCCCGGCCCCCTCCTGCTCAAACCCCACGCCCACCGGGCCTCCCCCAGCCTCCGTCTCCCAGGACTGACCTCCAAATGGGTCATGGAGCTGAGCACGTGTCTGTCCGGGTCACCCGTCACGGCCGATATCTTGGGGTGTTTCAGGATCTGCCTTGGGTCTAGGAGCCTCGCCGGCACGTGCTACGGAAAGAGAGGCAGGAGCCACCCGGACCTTCCCGGCTGAGAGCAAGCGACCGAAGTTGCAAAAGTGCGGAAACGCCAAGCACTGCCGCCCTCCCAACCTGGTCAGCTCCTGCCCTTTCTTCCCACCTGCTCCACCCTGGGGAGTCCCTTGGCTTCCAGCACCTCTGAGGCTGCCTGCCCCCGACAGGGCAAGGCCGAGGGCCTGACTGCGCTCTGTTCCCACGTCCCCCTGGCCTGCGCGTGTGGCCTGCAGGCAGTCACTGCTTTGGACGGCTGGATGTGCTCCGTCCCACTGTCACGGCCGGGATTGCTTGTGTGTTTGCCTGAAGCCCCGTGACTTTGAGGGGCCTCCTGTGCCCAGGAGGGGGCCGCTCGGGTCACCTGGAGCACGGCTGCGCGCCCACGGCCCAAAGCGTGGTCCTGGCAGAGTCAGCGAGTGAGGGAGGGAAAGCGGTAGGTGGGGGCAGGGGGAAAGCAAAAGAGAGAGAGGGACAGAGAGACCCCACACCAGGAGGAAGGGACACAGAGGGAGGGCAGAGAGGACAGGGGGAGAGGGCGGGCGAGGACACAGAGGGGGAGAGACAGGCAGGGAGGAAAGGTGCGGGTAGGCGCCTGGGCCTGGGGCCCCGGCCTGGCTGTGTGGGGCCTGTGGAGACAGAGTTTGCAGCACCCCGGCAGCGCCGTGTCTGGGTTCCCGCGGTCTGCCGAAGCGAGGCGGCCCGCTGACTGGCTTGGCAACCCGAGAGCGGACGACATTGTGGGTCTGCCCTGATCTTTGCAAATTTGGAAAACCACGCAGGCTCTGAAGGACAGGGAACGGCGGAGGGCAGCCTCTCCGTGTGCCCCATGTACCCAGCAAACGTTTCCTTCCAATATCTGCTCTGAGCCAAGCGGGCTTTGTGCTACCCTACTTGTCGAAGCGTGTTGACCCGTGTTCCCTGAACCCCGCAAGGCTGTTGGGAGTGTGCTGCAGCCCCAAAGCTTCCGCCCGCAGCTTCTGCACAGACAGGCTCTGGACAGGTCGCAGCCCCAGCGTTCTCACCCCCGCCGCGCCCCGCCTTCCTCTGCTGTGCATTGTAGGGATCGTGGGCCCACTCCCACCCGGCAAGGGGGCGGAGAGCCCTTCCCCCCAGCGCTCATGGCCGTGGCCGTGGCTCTGCTGCTGCCCTCCTCGCGGTGATCCTCCACAGCAGCCAAGCCCCACCAGCCGGAGGAAAGATATGGCCTGGGATGCCCTGGATTTGACGGCCCTCCGGCGAGCCAGGTGAGAACTCCGCTTCTGATTCATCCTGCACTTGGGGCGCAAGTAGGGCCTGGTAGCTTGGGCGTCCACAGAGCTGAGCGCCAACTGAACAACCTCCAGCGCGGCCAGTGGGGCCCCCGGCTGGATCGGGACCCAGCCCTGGCCCTTCCTGCCGCAGCTCCTGCAGCTTCTCGTCCTGCTCTGCTTGTGCCACCTCCTCGTCTTCCGCCGCCACGACCTCCGCCAGCGCCATGATATCCTCCCCCACGACCACCAAATCCTCCCCCGCGCCGGCCTCGCCTCTGCGCTGCGGGGCCTCAGCCTCCCGCGCAGCCTCTGCCGCCATGCCCCCCGCACCTAGGGCCTGCGGCACCCCCGCCCCGCCCCAGGCGCCTGCCTCCCCACCGGGCCCCCTCCTCCTCACGACCCCCTCAGCGGACTAAGGTGGTCCAGGGTTCCGGGGCAGCCCCGGCTTCGCCGGACCCCGCCTGGCTCTCCATGGGGACGTGGACCCGAACCCCCGGCAAGCCACGGAGCGAAGGAGCTGGAGGGGCGAGCACGCGGCTCCCACAAGCGGCCGGCAGGTGGCGCTCTGGCGCCCACGGCTGGAGGCCGGTACCCAGCGGAGGCGGCGGGCCTGGGGTACGCATGCGCACAAAGCCTTGGGGCCCGGTGGCGTCTGGGTGGCGTCTGGGTGGCGGGGCGGGGGTGCGCCTGTGGCCTTGGCGGGATGGAAGCCCGGCCTCACGCCCAGGACGCTGACCGGCCCCGGGACCCCACCAGTGGCACGGCGGTGGGCGTGGCCGCACCCGGCCCGCCCCTCGCCCCCGCGGGAGCCGGTCCGCACGCGCGTCTCCTCAGGGGTGGCGTCCGTGCCCGGACCCTGGCCATCTTCTTCGCTGACACCTCCCAGGCCATTCCCGGCGGGTCCCTGCTATCACAAACCTCGTGTTCACCTTCTCGTCAGTTCCCCTGGGAACACGCTCCTGGCACCGGGGAATTCAAACCCAGCGGCTCAATAGCGTGACCGCCCGCCGCCCGGAAACCTAACCCGGCCCCTTCTTAGTCACGCCGGGGCGAAGCCCTGAAGTCATCCGCTGCTGCGCCAACCACTGCCACATGGCTGTCCACATGGCTTTCCCCCCTTTCCCCGCCCGGTGCGGGAGGGAGTCCGGAGGCCGCCCAGCAGGATCCGGGATGCGGGGACCTCCCCGCCCCAACGACCCGCCTCTCCTACAAAGAGAGGAACCGCACACAGGTATTGGGCCTGAAATTTACAAGGAGCCACGGTCCGAGGCCACCTCCGTGCTTACACAACCCCTGGCACAGCCCCGGTGAGGTCCGCGATTGGGAGGCGGGGGCATGCTAATGGGTCGCCCACGTAGCCTAAAGGGTAATACCTCTGGGTGTGTTCTTTCGTTAAAGCCACTGCTAGGACTCGCTCCCACCATACTTTCCTCTGCCGGGCCCTTCATCTTTGCTTTCTCCCTCCTTGTCTGACTTCCGCGCTCCCTTTCCCTGTGTCTGCCTTCCCGCCTCACCATAACTGCCAGGGATGTCCGAGCTCCAGCCTAATGGTCCCCGGAGCCTGCTTTTGTCCGCCTTCCTGAGGAGCTGTGGCTGTCTCGGCTGCCCCAGCTCTGCTGCAAGTTCTTCCTTGGTCTGTCTCTCACTGAGTGGAGTGCCAGCCAGGGAGGGGATGGCAAAGTGAGCACTGGCAGCACACCCTGCCCTTTCTCCGGTACTCACCAGGTCCTTCGCGACAGTCCCACACCTCATGCCGGTCCGCTGCGCGGAGGCATTCCGGAATGTGTACGATGCACGCTGCATGAGGTTGGAGGAAGGCCCAGCGGGTGATGGCAAGGCCGAGGGCGTTGGTGTTGCATCGCCCTGGGAGGGCCTCCCGTCCCTAAGAGGAATGGGTCGGGCCGCCCGTGGCAGGAGGGGGGGATTTGAGCGGAAAGAGGCCGGAGGAGCCCCCTTGGGGTGAAGTGCAGGGTTCTGGGCCGTAGCGCGTCACCGTTTCAAACTCTACTTCTCGACGCAAACGGGGGACCCTGCACGGATAACAACGCCCGGCCCTCTGCGGGGAAGAAGCACAATTTTCGGAGCCTGTCCCTGGCACAGCCCAGACTGTGGGTTTACTGCCACAGGCCAAACCGAATTAGCTCTTGTAAACTTGCCCAAGACACTAAAGGAGGGTTCCGAGGAAATAGTGCACCCAAAACAGCGCATCCCCGGAGTCGGAGAAACCTGGGAGGGGGGGGAGGGGGGCTGGACAGAGAGCGGGGGAAGAGCAGGAGTGGCGCGGAGAAGGAGAGGAGGAGAGAGGGTGGGCCCAGGGAGAGGAACAGGGAGCGAGAGGAGGGGCTGCCACAGAGAGAGGAGGGCAGAGGAGGAGGGAGGCCTGGGGACAGTGAGGGAGGGAGGGGGAGGGAGAGAGGGAGGGAGCGAGGACCGGCGGAGGCAGGGAGGGAGGCTGAATTCTGTACATTGCACAGCCTACAGTCTGAAAGGAAACATTCCTCCCTGGACGTCAAGAGGAGATCTGAAAACACCCGTGGACCTGCAGACAGATCCCACGAGGTCATGCGGGGTGAGATGGAGAGGCAAAGCCCCAAAGAGATGAAGTGACGGCTTCTCAGAGGTCTGCGGGAAACCCTCATGCCCACCGCGGACAGGCACGAGTCGGGAACGCCAGAGAGAGGTGGGAGGGAGTTAGTCACGCAGCAGTTGCACGAAGACCTAAGGTGACAGGGCTTTGCGCATTGGCCCACAATGCTCACTCTGCACATCCAAGGAGCCCGATGCGCTCCTAGCGGAAGGCACGCTCCAAAGACATGCCCAGGCCAGTGGACGAGCGAGGCAGAGACGCGTCTCTCGGCAGCCTACAGAGTTGGGACTGACCCATCACACACCGGGGAGCCTCGGGGAGAGGAAGAGCCAGCTTCCACTTCGGATGCGCGGAGGCCAGAAGGCGGTGCGTGATACTTTCGACAGGTCCAGAGAAAAACTACCGTAACGTGCAGGCGACGTTCGGCACCAATAACCAAGAAAATGTTCACAAGACGTAAGGAGAAGGAGTGCGAGGAGGAGCCCGTTGGTCCGGAGGGGTGGGGCTGGGATGGAGGTGGGAGGCGGGGCTCTATGCTAAGGAGAGTCCGGCCTGCCGAAATGAAGCGGGTCCCTGAGTCCCTTAAGTCAAGCTGCTAGCCTGAAATAAGGCATCCCCGTAGAGTACATGCCAAACAAACACCAGAGCAGGATTTGACTATGGAAGTACTCTGGGTTGCCTATCTGGCCCCAAAGACAAATGCGTCCAAGGCAGGCAACCGTTTGCATTCCTCGGCTGAGCACGCACCCAGCTGTCTCTTGCATGCTGTATGATGCCCTTCCGTGGACTCATGACAGACAGCCGGGAGCAGGCCCCTCGCACCCACGCCCTCTCGCCTTCTCTCCCTCTCAACCTCCCAGCCCGTCTCCCTCCTGGGCCGGTCCCGCCCCACGCTGGGGACCCCGCGCACCTCCCCTCCCGCTCCCAAGTGCCCACCCCCTCCCGCCACCAGCATCCTCCAAGCTCAAGCCCTCTCCCACCGGCAATGTTAAGGCGATACACCTTAACGATCACTTTGTTCTGGAAGTACGGGTTGCTCCCAAAGGAAAACATCAACCTGCAGCGGTATTTGGGATGGCCCAGTACCTCCAACTGCCCCGCCGAAGAAAGAGGACCGGAAGGGGGAACGTGTCTTCTAGGTGCCCGGAGATGTTTGCCTGCCTGCGGCACTGAACCACGTTGCCCGGCCCCCTCCTGCTCAAACCCCACGCCCACCGGGCCTCCCCCAGCCTCCGTCTCCCAGGACTGACCTCCAAATGGGTCATGGAGCTGAGCACGTGTCTGTCCGGGTCACCCGTCACGGCCGATATCTTGGGGTGTTTCAGGATCTGCCTTGGGTCTAGGAGCCTCGCCGGCACGTGCTACGGAAAGAGAGGCAGGAGCCACCCGGACCTTCCCGGCTGAGAGCAAGCGACCGAAGTTGCAAAAGTGCGGAAACGCCAAGCACTGCCGCCCTCCCAACCTGGTCAGCTCCTGCCCTTTCTTCCCACCTGCTCCACCCTGGGGAGTCCCTTGGCTTCCAGCACCTCTGAGGCTGCCTGCCCCCGACAGGGCAAGGCCGAGGGCCTGACTGCGCTCTGTTCCCACGTCCCCCTGGCCTGCGCGTGTGGCCTGCAGGCAGTCACTGCTTTGGACGGCTGGATGTGCTCCGTCCCACTGTCACGGCCGGGATTGCTTGTGTGTTTGCCTGAAGCCCCGTGACTTTGAGGGGCCTCCTGTGCCCAGGAGGGGGCCGCTCGGGTCACCTGGAGCACGGCTGCGCGCCCACGGCCCAAAGCGTGGTCCTGGCAGAGTCAGCGAGTGAGGGAGGGAAAGCGGTAGGTGGGGGCAGGGGGAAAGCAAAAGAGAGAGAGGGACAGAGAGACCCCACACCAGGAGGAAGGGACACAGAGGGAGGGCAGAGAGGACAGGGGGAGAGGGCGGGCGAGGACACAGAGGGGGAGAGACAGGCAGGGAGGAAAGGTGCGGGTAGGCGCCTGGGCCTGGGGCCCCGGCCTGGCTGTGTGGGGCCTGTGGAGACAGAGTTTGCAGCACCCCGGCAGCGCCGTGTCTGGGTTCCCGCGGTCTGCCGAAGCGAGGCGGCCCGCTGACTGGCTTGGCAACCCGAGAGCGGACGACATTGTGGGTCTGCCCTGATCTTTGCAAATTTGGAAAACCACGCAGGCTCTGAAGGACAGGGAACGGCGGAGGGCAGCCTCTCCGTGTGCCCCATGTACCCAGCAAACGTTTCCTTCCAATATCTGCTCTGAGCCAAGCGGGCTTTGTGCTACCCTACTTGTCGAAGCGTGTTGACCCGTGTTCCCTGAACCCCGCAAGGCTGTTGGGAGTGTGCTGCAGCCCCAAAGCTTCCGCCCGCAGCTTCTGCACAGACAGGCTCTGGACAGGTCGCAGCCCCAGCGTTCTCACCCCCGCCGCGCCCCGCCTTCCTCTGCTGTGCATTGTAGGGATCGTGGGCCCACTCCCACCCGGCAAGGGGGCGGAGAGCCCTTCCCCCCAGCGCTCATGGCCGTGGCCGTGGCTCTGCTGCTGCCCTCCTCGCGGTGATCCTCCACAGCAGCCAAGCCCCACCAGCCGGAGGAAAGATATGGCCTGGGATGCCCTGGATTTGACGGCCCTCCGGCGAGCCAGGTGAGAACTCCGCTTCTGATTCATCCTGCACTTGGGGCGCAAGTAGGGCCTGGTAGCTTGGGCGTCCACAGAGCTGAGCGCCAACTGAACAACCTCCAGCGCGGCCAGTGGGGCCCCCGGCTGGATCGGGACCCAGCCCTGGCCCTTCCTGCCGCAGCTCCTGCAGCTTCTCGTCCTGCTCTGCTTGTGCCACCTCCTCGTCTTCCGCCGCCACGACCTCCGCCAGCGCCATGATATCCTCCCCCACGACCACCAAATCCTCCCCCGCGCCGGCCTCGCCTCTGCGCTGCGGGGCCTCAGCCTCCCGCGCAGCCTCTGCCGCCATGCCCCCCGCACCTAGGGCCTGCGGCACCCCCGCCCCGCCCCAGGCGCCTGCCTCCCCACCGGGCCCCCTCCTCCTCACGACCCCCTCAGCGGACTAAGGTGGTCCAGGGTTCCGGGGCAGCCCCGGCTTCGCCGGACCCCGCCTGGCTCTCCATGGGGACGTGGACCCGAACCCCCGGCAAGCCACGGAGCGAAGGAGCTGGAGGGGCGAGCACGCGGCTCCCACAAGCGGCCGGCAGGTGGCGCTCTGGCGCCCACGGCTGGAGGCCGGTACCCAGCGGAGGCGGCGGGCCTGGGGGACGCATGCGCACAAAGCCTTGGGGCCCGGTGGCGTCTGGGTGGCGTCTGGGTGGCGGGGCGGGGGTGCGCCTGTGGCCTTGGCGGGATGGAAGCCCGGCCTCACGCCCAGGACGCTGACCGGCCCCGGGACCCCACCAGTGGCACGGCGGTGGGCGTGGCCGCACCCGGCCCGCCCCTCGCCCCCGCGGGAGCCGGTCCGCACGCGCGTCTCCTCAGGGGTGGCGTCCGTGCCCGGACCCTGGCCATCTTCTTCGCTGACACCTCCCAGGCCATTCCCGGCGGGTCCCTGCTATCACAAACCTCGTGTTCACCTTCTCGTCAGTTCCCCTGGGAACACGCTACTGGCACCGGGGAATTCAAACCCAGCGGCTCAATAGCGTGACCGCCCGCCGCCCGGAAACCTCACCCGGCCCCTTCTGAGTCACGCCGGGGCGAAGCCCTGAAGTCATCCGCTGCTGCGCCAACCACTGCCACATGGCTGTCCACATGGCTTTCCCCCCTTTCCCCGCCCGGTGCGGGAGGGAGTCCGGAGGCCGCCCAGCAGGATCCGGGATGCGGGGACCTCCCCGCCCCAACGACCCGCCTCTCCTACAAAGAGAGGAACCGCACACAGGTATTGGGCCTGAAATTTACAAGGAGCCACGGTCCGAGGCCACCTCCGTGCTTACACAACCCCTGGCACAGCCCCGGTGAGGTCCGCGATTGGGAGGCGGGGGCATGCTAATGGGCCGCCCACGTAGCCTAAAGGGTAATACCTCTGGGTGTGTTCTTTCGTTAAAGCCACTGCTAGGACTCGCTCCCACCATACTTTCCTCTGCCGGGCCCTTCATCTTTGCTTTCTCCCTCCTTGTCTGACTTCCGCGCTCCCTTTCCCTGTGTCTGCCTTCCCGCCTCACCATAACTGCCAGGGATGTCCGAGCTCCAGCCTAATGGTCCCCGGAGCCTGCTTTTGTCCGCCTTCCTGAGGAGCTGTGGCTGTCTCGGCTGCCCCAGCTCTGCTGCAAGTTCTTCCTTGGTCTGTCTCTCACTGAGTGGAGTGCCAGCCAGGGAGGGGATGGCAAAGTGAGCACTGGCAGCACACCCTGCCCTTTCTCCGGTACTCACCAGGTCCTTCGCGACAGTCCCACACCTCATGCCGGTCCGCTGCGCGGAGGCATTCCGGAATGTGTACGATGCACGCTGCATGAGGTTGGAGGAAGGCCCAGCGGGTGATGGCAAGGCCGAGGGCGTTGGTGTTGCATCGCCCTGGGAGGGCCTCCCGTCCCTAAGAGGAATGGGTCGGGCCGCCCGTGGCACGAGGGGGGGATTTGACCGGAAAGAGGCCCGAGGAGCCCCCTTGGGGTGAAGTGCAGGGTTCTGGGCCGTAGCGCGTCACCGTTTCAAACTCTACTTCTCGACGCAAACGGGGGACCCTGCACGGATAACAACGCCCGGCCCTCTGCGGGGGAGAAGCACAATTTTCGGAGCCTGTCCCTGGCACAGCCCAGACTGTGGGTTTACTGCCACAGGCCAAACCGAATTAGCTCTTGTAAACTTGCCCAAGACACTAAAGGAGGGTTCCGAGGAAATAGTGCACCCAAAACAGCGCATCCCCGGAGTCGGAGAAACCTGGGAGGGGGGGTGGGGGGCTGGACAGAGAACGGGGGAAGAGCAGGAGTGGCGCGGAGAAGGAGAGGAGGAGAAAGGGTGGGCCCAGGGAGAGGAACAGGGAGCGAGAGGAGGGCCTGCCACAGAGAGAGGAGGGCAGAGGAGGAGGGAGGCCTGGGGACAGTGAGGGAGGGAGGGGGAGGGAGAGAGGGAGGGAGCGAGGACCGGCGGAGGCAGGGAGGGAGGCTGAATTCTGTACATTGCACAGCCTACAGTCTGAAAGGAAACATTCCTCCCTGGACGTCAAGAGGAGATCTGAAAACACCCGTGGACCTGCAGACAGATCCCACGAGGTCATGCGGGGTGAGATGGAGAGGCAAAGCCCCAAAGAGATGAAGTGACGGCTTCTCAGAGGTCTGCGGGAAACCCTCATGCCCACCGCGGACAGGCACGAGTCGGGAACGCCAGAGAGAGGTGGGAGGGAGTTAGTCACGCAGCAGTTGCACGAAGACCTAAGGTGACAGGGCTTTGCGCATTGGCCCACAATGCTCACTCTGCACATCCAAGGAGCCCGATGCGCTCCTAGCGGAAGGCACGCTCCAAAGACATGCCCAGGCCAGTGGACGAGCGAGGCAGAGACGCGTCTCTCGGCAGCCTACAGAGTTGGGACTGACCCATCACACACCGGGGAGCCTCGGGGAGAGGAAGAGCCAGCTTCCCCTTCGGATGCGCGGAGGCCAGAAGGCGGTGCGTGATACGTTCGACAGGTCCAGAGAAAACGTACCGTAACGTGCAGGCGACGTTCGGCACCAATGACCCAGAAAATGTTCAAAAGAAGTAAGGAGAAGGAGTGCGAGGAGGAGCCCGTGGGTCCGGAGGGGTGGGGCTGGGATGGAGGTGGGAGGCGGGGCTCTATGCTAAGGAGAGTCCGGCCTGCCGAAATGAAGCGGGTCCCTGAGTCCCTTAAGTCAAGCTGCTAGCCTGAAATAAGGCATCCCCGTAGAGTACATGCCAAACAAACACCAGAGCAGGATTTGACTATGGAAGTACTCTGGGTTGCCTATCTGGCCCCAAAGACAAATGCGTCCAAGGCAGGCAACCGTTTGCATTCCTCGGCTGAGCACGCACCCAGCTGTCTCTTGCATGCTGTATGATGCCCTTCCGTGGACTCATGACAGACAGCCGGGAGCAGGCCCCTCGCACCCACGCCCTCTCGCCTTCTCTCCCTCTCAACCTCCCAGCCCGTCTCCCTCCTGGGCCGGTCCCGCCCCACGCTGGGGACCCCGCGCACCTCCCCTCCCGCTCCCAAGTGCCCACCCCCTCCCGCCACCAGCATCCTCCAAGCTCAAGCCCTCTCCCACCGGCAATGTTAAGGCGATACACCTTAACGATCACTTTGTTCTGGAAGTACGGGTTGCTCCCAAAGGAAAACATCAACCTGCAGCGGTATTTGGGATGGCCCAGTACCTCCAACTGCCCCGCCGAAGAAAGAGGACCGGAAGGGGGAACGTGTCTTCTAGGTGCCCGGAGATGTTTGCCTGCCTGCGGCACTGAACCACGTTGCCCGGCCCCCTCCTGCTCAAACCCCACGCCCACCGGGCCTCCCCCAGCCTCCGTCTCCCAGGACTGACCTCCAAATGGGTCATGGAGCTGAGCACGTGTCTGTCCGGGTCACCCGTCACGGCCGATATCTTGGGGTGTTTCAGGATCTGCCTTGGGTCTAGGAGCCTCGCCGGCACGTGCTACGGAAAGAGAGGCAGGAGCCACCCGGACCTTCCCGGCTGAGAGCAAGCGACCGAAGTTGCAAAAGTGCGGAAACGCCAAGCACTGCCGCCCTCCCAACCTGGTCAGCTCCTGCCCTTTCTTCCCACCTGCTCCACCCTGGGGAGTCCCTTGGCTTCCAGCACCTCTGAGGCTGCCTGCCCCCGACAGGGCAAGGCCGAGGGCCTGACTGCGCTCTGTTCCCACGTCCCCCTGGCCTGCGCGTGTGGCCTGCAGGCAGTCACTGCTTTGGACGGCTGGATGTGCTCCGTCCCACTGTCACGGCCGGGATTGCTTGTGTGTTTGCCTGAAGCCCCGTGACTTTGAGGGGCCTCCTGTGCCCAGGAGGGGGCCGCTCGGGTCACCTGGAGCACGGCTGCGCGCCCACGGCCCAAAGCGTGGTCCTGGCAGAGTCAGCGAGTGAGGGAGGGAAAGCGGTAGGTGGGGGCAGGGGGAAAGCAAAAGAGAGAGAGGGACAGAGAGACCCCACACCAGGAGGAAGGGACACAGAGGGAGGGCAGAGAGGACAGGGGGAGAGGGCGGGCGAGGACACAGAGGGGGAGAGACAGGCAGGGAGGAAAGGTGCGGGTAGGCGCCTGGGCCTGGGGCCCCGGCCTGGCTGTGTGGGGCCTGTGGAGACAGAGTTTGCAGCACCCCGGCAGCGCCGTGTCTGGGTTCCCGCGGTCTGCCGAAGCGAGGCGGCCCGCTGACTGGCTTGGCAACCCGAGAGCGGACGACATTGTGGGTCTGCCCTGATCTTTGCAAATTTGGAAAACCACGCAGGCTCTGAAGGACAGGGAACGGCGGAGGGCAGCCTCTCCGTGTGCCCCATGTACCCAGCAAACGTTTCCTTCCAATATCTGCTCTGAGCCAAGCGGGCTTTGTGCTACCCTACTTGTCGAAGCGTGTTGACCCGTGTTCCCTGAACCCCGCAAGGCTGTTGGGAGTGTGCTGCAGCCCCAAAGCTTCCGCCCGCAGCTTCTGCACAGACAGGCTCTGGACAGGTCGCAGCCCCAGCGTTCTCACCCCCGCCGCGCCCCGCCTTCCTCTGCTGTGCATTGTAGGGATCGTGGGCCCACTCCCACCCGGCAAGGGGGCGGAGAGCCCTTCCCCCCAGCGCTCATGGCCGTGGCCGTGGCTCTGCTGCTGCCCTCCTCGCGGTGATCCTCCACAGCAGCCAAGCCCCACCAGCCGGAGGAAAGATATGGCCTGGGATGCCCTGGATTTGACGGCCCTCCGGCGAGCCAGGTGAGAACTCCGCTTCTGATTCATCCTGCACTTGGGGCGCAAGTAGGGCCTGGTAGCTTGGGCGTCCACAGAGCTGAGCGCCAACTGAACAACCTCCAGCGCGGCCAGTGGGGCCCCCGGCTGGATCGGGACCCAGCCCTGGCCCTTCCTGCCGCAGCTCCTGCAGCTTCTCGTCCTGCTCTGCTTGTGCCACCTCCTCGTCTTCCGCCGCCACGACCTCCGCCAGCGCCATGATATCCTCCCCCACGACCACCAAATCCTCCCCCGCGCCGGCCTCGCCTCTGCGCTGCGGGGCCTCAGCCTCCCGCGCAGCCTCTGCCGCCATGCCCCCCGCACCTAGGGCCTGCGGCACCCCCGCCCCGCCCCAGGCGCCTGCCTCCCCACCGGGCCCCCTCCTCCTCACGACCCCCTCAGCGGACTAAGGTGGTCCAGGGTTCCGGGGCAGCCCCGGCTTCGCCGGACCCCGCCTGGCTCTCCATGGGGACGTGGACCCGAACCCCCGGCAAGCCACGGAGCGAAGGAGCTGGAGGGGCGAGCACGCGGCTCCCACAAGCGGCCGGCAGGTGGCGCTCTGGCGCCCACGGCTGGAGGCCGGTACCCAGCGGAGGCGGCGGGCCTGGGGTACGCATGCGCACAAAGCCTTGGGGCCCGGTGGCGTCTGGGTGGCGTCTGGGTGGCGGGGCGGGGGTGCGCCTGTGGCCTTGGCGGGATGGAAGCCCGGCCTCACGCCCAGGACGCTGACCGGCCCCGGGACCCCACCAGTGGCACGGCGGTGGGCGTGGCCGCACCCGGCCCGCCCCTCGCCCCCGCGGGAGCCGGTCCGCACGCGCGTCTCCTCAGGGGTGGCGTCCGTGCCCGGACCCTGGCCATCTTCTTCGCTGACACCTCCCAGGCCATTCCCGGCGGGTCCCTGCTATCACAAACCTCGTGTTCACCTTCTCGTCAGTTCCCCTGGGAACACGCTACTGGCACCGGGGAATTCAAACCCAGCGGCTCAATAGCGTGACCGCCCGCCGCCCGGAAACCTCACCCGGCCCCTTCTTAGTCACGCCGGGGCGAAGCCCTGAAGTCATCCGCTGCTGCGCCAACCACTGCCACATGGCTGTCCACATGGCTTTCCCCCCTTTCCCCGCCCGGTGCGGGAGGGAGTCCGGAGGCCGCCCAGCAGGATCCGGGATGCGGGGACCTCCCCGCCCCAACGACCCGCCTCTCCTACAAAGAGAGGAACCGCACACAGGTATTGGGCCTGAAATTTACAAGGAGCCACGGTCCGAGGCCACCTCCGTGCTTACACAACCCCTGGCACAGCCCCGGTGAGGTCCGCGATTGGGAGGCGGGGGCATGCTAATGGGCCGCCCACGTAGCCTAAAGGGTAATACCTCTGGGTGTGTTCTTTCGTTAAAGCCACTGCTAGGACTCGCTCCCACCATACTTTCCTCTGCCGGGCCCTTCATCTTTGCTTTCTCCCTCCTTGTCTGACTTCCGCGCTCCCTTTCCCTGTGTCTGCCTTCCCGCCTCACCATAACTGCCAGGGATGTCCGAGCTCCAGCCTAATGGTCCCCGGAGCCTGCTTTTGTCCGCCTTCCTGAGGAGCTGTGGCTGTCTCGGCTGCCCCAGCTCTGCTGCAAGTTCTTCCTTGGTCTGTCTCTCACTGAGTGGAGTGCCAGCCAGGGAGGGGATGGCAAAGTGAGCACTGGCAGCACACCCTGCCCTTTCTCCGGTACTCACCAGGTCCTTCGCGACAGTCCCACACCTCATGCCGGTCCGCTGCGCGGAGGCATTCCGGAATGTGTACGATGCACGCTGCATGAGGTTGGAGGAAGGCCCAGCGGGTGATGGCAAGGCCGAGGGCGTTGGTGTTGCATCGCCCTGGGAGGGCCTCCCGTCCCTAAGAGGAATGGGTCGGGCCGCCCGTGGCAGGAGGGGGGGATTTGAGCGGAAAGAGGCCGGAGGAGCCCCCTTGGGGTGAAGTGCAGGGTTCTGGGCCGTAGCGCGTCACCGTTTCAAACTCTACTTCTCGACGCAAACGGGGGACCCTGCACGGATAACAACGCCCGGCCCTCTGCGGGGGAGAAGCACAATTTTCGGAGCCTGTCCCTGGCACAGCCCAGACTGTGGGTTTACTGCCACAGGCCAAACCGAATTAGCTCTTGTAAACTTGCCCAAGACACTAAAGGAGGGTTCCGAGGAAATAGTGCACCCAAAACAGCGCATCCCCGGAGTCGGAGAAACCTGGGAGGGGGGGGAGGGGGGCTGGACAGAGAGCGGGGGAAGAGCAGGAGTGGCGCGGAGAAGGAGAGGAGGAGAGAGGGTGGGCCCAGGGAGAGGAACAGGGAGCGAGAGGAGGGGCTGCCACAGAGAGAGGAGGGCAGAGGAGGAGGGAGGCCTGGGGACAGTGAGGGAGGGAGGGGGAGGGAGAGAGGGAGGGAGCGAGGACCGGCGGAGGCAGGGAGGGAGGCTGAATTCTGTACATTGCACAGCCTACAGTCTGAAAGGAAACATTCCTCCCTGGACGTCAAGAGGAGATCTGAAAACACCCGTGGACCTGCAGACAGATCCCACGAGGTCATGCGGGGTGAGATGGAGAGGCAAAGCCCCAAAGAGATGAAGTGACGGCTTCTCAGAGGTCTGCGGGAAACCCTCATGCCCACCGCGGACAGGCACGAGTCGGGAACGCCAGAGAGAGGTGGGAGGGAGTTAGTCACGCAGCAGTTGCACGAAGACCTAAGGTGACAGGGCTTTGCGCATTGGCCCACAATGCTCACTCTGCACATCCAAGGAGCCCGATGCGCTCCTAGCGGAAGGCACGCTCCAAAGACATGCCCAGGCCAGTGGACGAGCGAGGCAGAGACGCGTCTCTCGGCAGCCTACAGAGTTGGGACTGACCCATCACACACCGGGGAGCCTCGGGGAGAGGAAGAGCCAGCTTCCCCTTCGGATGCGCGGAGGCCAGAAGGCGGTGCGTGATACGTTCGACAGGTCCAGAGAAAACGTACCGTAACGTGCAGGCGACGTTCGGCACCAATGACCCAGAAAATGTTCACAAGACGTAAGGAGAAGGAGTGCGAGGAGGAGCCCGTGGGTCCGGAGGGGTGGGGCTGGGATGGAGGTGGGAGGCGGGGCTCTATGCTAAGGAGAGTCCGGCCTGCCGAAATGAAGCGGGTCCCTGAGTCCCTTAAGTCAAGCTGCTAGCCTGAAATAAGGCATCCCCGTAGAGTACATGCCAAACAAACACCAGAGCAGGATTTGACTATGGAAGTACTCTGGGTTGCCTATCTGGCCCCAAAGACAAATGCGTCCAAGGCAGGCAACCGTTTGCATTCCTCGGCTGAGCACGCACCCAGCTGTCTCTTGCATGCTGTATGATGCCCTTCCGTGGACTCATGACAGACAGCCGGGAGCAGGCCCCTCGCACCCACGCCCTCTCGCCTTCTCTCCCTCTCAACCTCCCAGCCCGTCTCCCTCCTGGGCCGGTCCCGCCCCACGCTGGGGACCCCGCGCACCTCCCCTCCCGCTCCCAAGTGCCCCCCCCGCCCGCCACCAGCATCCTCGAAGCTCAAGCCCTCTCCCACCGGCAATGTTAAGGCGATACACCTTAACGATCACTTTGTTCTGGAAGTACGGGTTGCTCCCAAAGGAAAACATCAACCTGCAGCGGTATTTGGGATGGCCCAGTACCTCCAACTGCCCCGCCGAAGAAAGAGGACCGGAAGGGGGAACGTGTCTTCTAGGTGCCCGGAGATGTTTGCCTGCCTGCGGCACTGAACCACGTTGCCCGGCCCCCTCCTGCTCAAACCCCACGCCCACCGGGCCTCCCCCAGCCTCCGTCTCCCAGGACTGACCTCCAAATGGGTCATGGAGCTGAGCACGTGTCTGTCCGGGTCACCCGTCACGGCCGATATCTTGGGGTGTTTCAGGATCTGCCTTGGGTCTAGGAGCCTCGCCGGCACGTGCTACGGAAAGAGAGGCAGGAGCCACCCGGACCTTCCCGGCTGAGAGCAAGCGACCGAAGTTGCAAAAGTGCGGAAACGCCAAGCACTGCCGCCCTCCCAACCTGGTCAGCTCCTGCCCTTTCTTCCCACCTGCTCCACCCTGGGGAGTCCCTTGGCTTCCAGCACCTCTGAGGCTGCCTGCCCCCGACAGGGCAAGGCCGAGGGCCTGACTGCGCTCTGTTCCCACGTCCCCCTGGCCTGCGCGTGTGGCCTGCAGGCAGTCACTGCTTTGGACGGCTGGATGTGCTCCGTCCCACTGTCACGGCCGGGATTGCTTGTGTGTTTGCCTGAAGCCCCGTGACTTTGAGGGGCCTCCTGTGCCCAGGAGGGGGCCGCTCGGGTCACCTGGAGCACGGCTGCGCGCCCACGGCCCAAAGCGTGGTCCTGGCAGAGTCAGCGAGTGAGGGAGGGAAAGCGGTAGGTGGGGGCAGGGGGAAAGCAAAAGAGAGAGAGGGACAGAGAGACCCCACACCAGGAGGAAGGGACACAGAGGGAGGGCAGAGAGGACAGGGGGAGAGGGCGGGCGAGGACACAGAGGGGGAGAGACAGGCAGGGAGGAAAGGTGCGGGTAGGCGCCTGGGCCTGGGGCCCCGGCCTGGCTGTGTGGGGCCTGTGGAGACAGAGTTTGCAGCACCCCGGCAGCGCCGTGTCTGGGTTCCCGCGGTCTGCCGAAGCGAGGCGGCCCGCTGACTGGCTTGGCAACCCGAGAGCGGACGACATTGTGGGTCTGCCCTGATCTTTGCAAATTTGGAAAACCACGCAGGCTCTGAAGGACAGGGAACGGCGGAGGGCAGCCTCTCCGTGTGCCCCATGTACCCAGCAAACGTTTCCTTCCAATATCTGCTCTGAGCCAAGCGGGCTTTGTGCTACCCTACTTGTCGAAGCGTGTTGACCCGTGTTCCCTGAACCCCGCAAGGCTGTTGGGAGTGTGCTGCAGCCCCAAAGCTTCCGCCCGCAGCTTCTGCACAGACAGGCTCTGGACAGGTCGCAGCCCCAGCGTTCTCACCCCCGCCGCGCCCCGCCTTCCTCTGCTGTGCATTGTAGGGATCGTGGGCCCACTCCCACCCGGCAAGGGGGCGGAGAGCCCTTCCCCCCAGCGCTCATGGCCGTGGCCGTGGCTCTGCTGCTGCCCTCCTCGCGGTGATCCTCCACAGCAGCCAAGCCCCACCAGCCGGAGGAAAGATATGGCCTGGGATGCCCTGGATTTGACGGCCCTCCGGCGAGCCAGGTGAGAACTCCGCTTCTGATTCATCCTGCACTTGGGGCGCAAGTAGGGCCTGGTAGCTTGGGCGTCCACAGAGCTGAGCGCCAACTGAACAACCTCCAGCGCGGCCAGTGGGGCCCCCGGCTGGATCGGGACCCAGCCCTGGCCCTTCCTGCCGCAGCTCCTGCAGCTTCTCGTCCTGCTCTGCTTGTGCCACCTCCTCGTCTTCCGCCGCCACGACCTCCGCCAGCGCCATGATATCCTCCCCCACGACCACCAAATCCTCCCCCGCGCCGGCCTCGCCTCTGCGCTGCGGGGCCTCAGCCTCCCGCGCAGCCTCTGCCGCCATGCCCCCCGCACCTAGGGCCTGCGGCACCCCCGCCCCGCCCCAGGCGCCTGCCTCCCCACCGGGCCCCCTCCTCCTCACGACCCCCTCAGCGGACTAAGGTGGTCCAGGGTTCCGGGGCAGCCCCGGCTTCGCCGGACCCCGCCTGGCTCTCCATGGGGACGTGGACCCGAACCCCCGGCAAGCCACGGAGCGAAGGAGCTGGAGGGGCGAGCACGCGGCTCCCACAAGCGGCCGGCAGGTGGCGCTCTGGCGCCCACGGCTGGAGGCCGGTACCCAGCGGAGGCGGCGGGCCTGGGGTACGCATGCGCACAAAGCCTTGGGGCCCGGTGGCGTCTGGGTGGCGTCTGGGTGGCGGGGCGGGGGTGCGCCTGTGGCCTTGGCGGGATGGAAGCCCGGCCTCACGCCCAGGACGCTGACCGGCCCCGGGACCCCACCAGTGGCACGGCGGTGGGCGTGGCCGCACCCGGCCCGCCCCTCGCCCCCGCGGGAGCCGGTCCGCACGCGCGTCTCCTCAGGGGTGGCGTCCGTGCCCGGACCCTGGCCATCTTCTTCGCTGACACCTCCCAGGCCATTCCCGGCGGGTCCCTGCTATCACAAACCTCGTGTTCACCTTCTCGTCAGTTCCCCTGGGAACACGCTACTGGCACCGGGGAATTCAAACCCAGCGGCTCAATAGCGTGACCGCCCGCCGCCCGGAAACCTCACCCGGCCCCTTCTTAGTCACGCCGGGGCGAAGCCCTGAAGTCATCCGCTGCTGCGCCAACCACTGCCACATGGCTGTCCACATGGCTTTCCCCCCTTTCCCCGCCCGGTGCGGGAGGGAGTCCGGAGGCCGCCCAGCAGGATCCGGGATGCGGGGACCTCCCCGCCCCAACGACCCGCCTCTCCTACAAAGAGAGGAACCGCACACAGGTATTGGGCCTGAAATTTACAAGGAGCCACGGTCCGAGGCCACCTCCGTGCTTACACAACCCCTGGCACAGCCCCGGTGAGGTCCGCGATTGGGAGGCGGGGGCATGCTAATGGGCCGCCCACGTAGCCTAAAGGGTAATACCTCTGGGTGTGTTCTTTCGTTAAAGCCACTGCTAGGACTCGCTCCCACCATACTTTCCTCTGCCGGGCCCTTCATCTTTGCTTTCTCCCTCCTTGTCTGACTTCCGCGCTCCCTTTCCCTGTGTCTGCCTTCCCGCCTCACCATAACTGCCAGGGATGTCCGAGCTCCAGCCTAATGGTCCCCGGAGCCTGCTTTTGTCCGCCTTCCTGAGGAGCTGTGGCTGTCTCGGCTGCCCCAGCTCTGCTGCAAGTTCTTCCTTGGTCTGTCTCTCACTGAGTGGAGTGCCAGCCAGGGAGGGGATGGCAAAGTGAGCACTGGCAGCACACCCTGCCCTTTCTCCGGTACTCACCAGGTCCTTCGCGACAGTCCCACACCTCATGCCGGTCCGCTGCGCGGAGGCATTCCGGAATGTGTACGATGCACGCTGCATGAGGTTGGAGGAAGGCCCAGCGGGTGATGGCAAGGCCGAGGGCGTTGGTGTTGCATCGCCCTGGGAGGGCCTCCCGTCCCTAAGAGGAATGGGTCGGGCCGCCCGTGGCAGGAGGGGGGGATTTGAGCGGAAAGAGGCCGGAGGAGCCCCCTTGGGGTGAAGTGCAGGGTTCTGGGCCGTAGCGCGTCACCGTTTCAAACTCTACTTCTCGACGCAAACGGGGGACCCTGCACGGATAACAACGCCCGGCCCTCTGCGGGGGAGAAGCACAATTTTCGGAGCCTGTCCCTGGCACAGCCCAGACTGTGGGTTTACTGCCACAGGCCAAACCGAATTAGCTCTTGTAAACTTGCCCAAGACACTAAAGGAGGGTTCCGAGGAAATAGTGCACCCAAAACAGCGCATCCCCGGAGTCGGAGAAACCTGGGAGGGGGGGGAGGGGGGCTGGACAGAGAGCGGGGGAAGAGCAGGAGTGGCGCGGAGAAGGAGAGGAGGAGAGAGGGTGGGCCCAGGGAGAGGAACAGGGAGCGAGAGGAGGGGCTGCCACAGAGAGAGGAGGGCAGAGGAGGAGGGAGGCCTGGGGACAGTGAGGGAGGGAGGGGGAGGGAGAGAGGGAGGGAGCGAGGACCGGCGGAGGCAGGGAGGGAGGCTGAATTCTGTACATTGCACAGCCTACAGTCTGAAAGGAAACATTCCTCCCTGGACGTCAAGAGGAGATCTGAAAACACCCGTGGACCTGCAGACAGATCCCACGAGGTCATGCGGGGTGAGATGGAGAGGCAAAGCCCCAAAGAGATGAAGTGACGGCTTCTCAGAGGTCTGCGGGAAACCCTCATGCCCACCGCGGACAGGCACGAGTCGGGAACGCCAGAGAGAGGTGGGAGGGAGTTAGTCACGCAGCAGTTGCACGAAGACCTAAGGTGACAGGGCTTTGCGCATTGGCCCACAATGCTCACTCTGCACATCCAAGGAGCCCGATGCGCTCCTAGCGGAAGGCACGCTCCAAAGACATGCCCAGGCCAGTGGACGAGCGAGGCTGAGACGCGTCTCTCGGCAGCCTACAGAGTTGGGACTGACCCATCACACACCGGGGAGCCTCGGGGAGAGGAAGAGCCAGCTTCCCCTTCGGATGCGCGGAGGCCAGAAGGCGGTGCGTGATACGTTCGACAGGTCCAGAGAAAACGTACCGTAACGTGCAGGCGACGTTCGGCACCAATGACCCAGAAAATGTTCACAAGACGTAAGGAGAAGGAGTGCGAGGAGGAGCCCGTGGGTCCGGAGGGGTGGGGCTGGGATGGAGGTGGGAGGCGGGGCTCTATGCTAAGGAGAGTCCGGCCTGCCGAAATGAAGCGGGTCCCTGAGTCCCTTAAGTCAAGCTGCTAGCCTGAAATAAGGCATCCCCGTAGAGTACATGCCAAACAAACACCAGAGCAGGATTTGACTATGGAAGTACTCTGGGTTGCCTATCTGGCCCCAAAGACAAATGCGTCCAAGGCAGGCAACCGTTTGCATTCCTCGGCTGAGCACGCACCCAGCTGTCTCTTGCATGCTGTATGATGCCCTTCCGTGGACTCATGACAGACAGCCGGGAGCAGGCCCCTCGCACCCACGCCCTCTCGCCTTCTCTCCCTCTCAACCTCCCAGCCCGTCTCCCTCCTGGGCCGGTCCCGCCCCACGCTGGGGACCCCGCGCACCTCCCCTCCCGCTCCCAAGTGCCCACCCCCTCCCGCCACCAGCATCCTCCAAGCTCAAGCCCTCTCCCACCGGCAATGTTAAGGCGATACACCTTAACGATCACTTTGTTCTGGAAGTACGGGTTGCTCCCAAAGGAAAACATCAACCTGCAGCGGTATTTGGGATGGCCCAGTACCTCCAACTGCCCCGCCGAAGAAAGAGGACCGGAAGGGGGAACGTGTCTTCTAGGTGCCCGGAGATGTTTGCCTGCCTGCGGCACTGAACCACGTTGCCCGGCCCCCTCCTGCTCAAACCCCACGCCCACCGGGCCTCCCCCAGCCTCCGTCTCCCAGGACTGACCTCCAAATGGGTCATGGAGCTGAGCACGTGTCTGTCCGGGTCACCCGTCACGGCCGATATCTTGGGGTGTTTCAGGATCTGCCTTGGGTCTAGGAGCCTCGCCGGCACGTGCTACGGAAAGAGAGGCAGGAGCCACCCGGACCTTCCCGGCTGAGAGCAAGCGACCGAAGTTGCAAAAGTGCGGAAACGCCAAGCACTGCCGCCCTCCCAACCTGGTCAGCTCCTGCCCTTTCTTCCCACCTGCTCCACCCTGGGGAGTCCCTTGGCTTCCAGCACCTCTGAGGCTGCCTGCCCCCGACAGGGCAAGGCCGAGGGCCTGACTGCGCTCTGTTCCCACGTCCCCCTGGCCTGCGCGTGTGGCCTGCAGGCAGTCACTGCTTTGGACGGCTGGATGTGCTCCGTCCCACTGTCACGGCCGGGATTGCTTGTGTGTTTGCCTGAAGCCCCGTGACTTTGAGGGGCCTCCTGTGCCCAGGAGGGGGCCGCTCGGGTCACCTGGAGCACGGCTGCGCGCCCACGGCCCAAAGCGTGGTCCTGGCAGAGTCAGCGAGTGAGGGAGGGAAAGCGGTAGGTGGGGGCAGGGGGAAAGCAAAAGAGAGAGAGGGACAGAGAGACCCCACACCAGGAGGAAGGGACACAGAGGGAGGGCAGAGAGGACAGGGGGAGAGGGCGGGCGAGGACACAGAGGGGGAGAGACAGGCAGGGAGGAAAGGTGCGGGTAGGCGCCTGGGCCTGGGGCCCCGGCCTGGCTGTGTGGGGCCTGTGGAGACAGAGTTTGCAGCACCCCGGCAGCGCCGTGTCTGGGTTCCCGCGGTCTGCCGAAGCGAGGCGGCCCGCTGACTGGCTTGGCAACCCGAGAGCGGACGACATTGTGGGTCTGCCCTGATCTTTGCAAATTTGGAAAACCACGCAGGCTCTGAAGGACAGGGAACGGCGGAGGGCAGCCTCTCCGTGTGCCCCATGTACCCAGCAAACGTTTCCTTCCAATATCTGCTCTGAGCCAAGCGGGCTTTGTGCTACCCTACTTGTCGAAGCGTGTTGACCCGTGTTCCCTGAACCCCGCAAGGCTGTTGGGAGTGTGCTGCAGCCCCAAAGCTTCCGCCCGCAGCTTCTGCACAGACAGGCTCTGGACAGGTCGCAGCCCCAGCGTTCTCACCCCCGCCGCGCCCCGCCTTCATCTGCTGTGCATTGTAGGGATCGTGGGCCCACTCCCACCCGGCAAGGGGGCGGAGAGCCCTTCTCCACAGCGCTCATGGCCGTGGCCGTGGCTCTGCTGCTGCCCTCCTCGCGGTGATCCTCCACAGCAGCCAAGCCCCAGCAGCCGGAGGAAAGATATGGCCTGGGATGCCCTGGATATGACGGCCCTCCGGCGAGCCAGGTGAGAACTCCGCTTCTGATTCATCCTGCACTTGGGGCGCAAGTAGGGCCTGGTAGCTTGGGCGTCCACAGAGCTGAGCGCCAACTGAACAACCTCCAGCGCGGCCAGTGGGGCCCCCGGCTGGATCGGGACCCAGCCCTGGCCCTTCCTGCCGCAGCTCCTGCAGCTTCTCGTCCTGCTCTGCTTGTGCCACCTCCTCGTCTTCCGCCGCCACGACCTCCGCCAGAGCCATGATATCCTCCCCCACGACCACCAAATCCTCCCCCGCGCCGGCCTCGCCTCTGCGCTGCGGGGCCTCAGCCTCCCGCGCAGCCTCTGCCGCCATGCCCCCCGCACCTAGGGCCTGCGGCACCCCCGCCCCGCCCCAGGCGCCTGCCTCCCCACCGGGCCCCCTCCTCCTCACGACCCCCTCAGCGGACTAAGGTGGTCCAGGGTTCCGGGGCAGCCCCGGCTTCGCCGGACCCCGCCTGGCTCTCCATGGGGCCGTGGACCCGAACCCCCGGCAAGCCACGGAGCGAAGGAGCTGGAGGGGCGAGCACGCGGCTCCCACAAGCGGCCGGCAGGTGGCGCTCTGGCGCCCACGGCTGGAGGCCGGTACCCAGCGGAGGCGGCGGGCCTGGGGTACGCATGCGCACAAAGCCTTGGGGCCCGGTGGCGTCTGGGTGGCGTCTGGGTGGCGGGGCGGGGGTGCGCCTGTGGCCTTGGCGGGATGGAAGCCCGGCCTCACGCCCAGGACGCTGACCGGCCCCGGGACCCCACCAGTGGCACGGCGGTGGGCGTGGCCGCACCCGGCCCGCCCCTCGCCCCCGCGGGAGCCGGTCCGCACGCGCGTCTCCTCAGGGGTGGCGTCCGTGCCCGGACCCTGGCCATCTTCTTCGCTGACACCTCCCAGGCCATTCCCGGCGGGTCCCTGCTATCACAAACCTCGTGTTCACCTTCTCGTCAGTTCCCCTGGGAACACGCTACTGGCACCGGGGAATTCAAACCCAGCGGCTCAATAGCGTGACCGCCCGCCGCCCGGAAACCTCACCCGGCCCCTTCTTAGTCACGCCGGGGCGAAGCCCTGAAGTCATCCGCTGCTGCGCCAACCACTGCCACATGGCTGTCCACATGGCTTTCCCCCTTTCCCCGCCCGGTGCGGGAGGGAGTCCGGAGGCCGCCCAGCAGGATCCGGGATGCGGGGACCTCCCCGCCCCAACGACCCGCCTCTCCTACAAAGAGAGGAACCGCACACAGGTATTGGGCCTGAAATTTACAAGGAGCCACGGTCCGAGGCCACCTCCGTGCTTACACAACCCCTGGCACAGCCCCGGTGAGGTCCGCGATTGGGAGGCGGGGGCATGCTAATGGGCCGCCCACGTAGCCTAAAGGGTAATACCTCTGGGTGTGTTCTTTCGTTAAAGCCACTGCTAGGACTCGCTCCCACCATACTTTCCTCTGCCGGGCCCTTCATCTTTGCTTTCTCCCTCCTTGTCTGACTTCCGCGCTCCCTTTCCCTGTGTCTGCCTTCCCGCCTCACCATAACTGCCAGGGATGTCCGAGCTCCAGCCTAATGGTCCCCGGAGCCTGCTTTTGTCCGCCTTCCTGAGGAGCTGTGGCTGTCTCGGCTGCCCCAGCTCTGCTGCAAGTTCTTCCTTGGTCTGTCTCTCACTGAGTGGAGTGCCAGCCAGGGAGGGGATGGCAAAGTGAGCACTGGCAGCACACCCTGCCCTTTCTCCGGTACTCACCAGGTCCTTCGCGACAGTCCCACACCTCATGCCGGTCCGCTGCGCGGAGGCATTCCGGAATGTGTACGATGCACGCTGCATGAGGTTGGAGGAAGGCCCAGCGGGTGATGGCAAGGCCGAGGGCGTTGGTGTTGCATCGCCCTGGGAGGGCCTCCCGTCCCTAAGAGGAATGGGTCGGGCCGCCCGTGGCACGAGGGGGGGATTTGGACGGAAAGAGGCCGGAGGAGCCCCCTTGGGGTGAAGTGCAGGGTTCTGGGCCGTAGCGCGTCACCGTTTCAAACTCTACTTCTCGACGCAAACGGGGGACCCTGCACGGATAACAACGCCCGGCCCTCTGCGGGGGAGAAGCACAATTTTCGGAGCCTGTCCCTGGCACAGCCCAGACTGTGGGTTTACTGCCACAGGCCAAACCGAATTAGCTCTTGTAAACTTGCCCAAGACACTAAAGGAGGGTTCCGAGGAAATAGTGCACCCAAAACAGCGCATCCCCGGAGTCGGAGAAACCTGGGAGGGGGGGGGAGGGGGGCTGGACAGAGAGCGGGGGAAGAGCAGGAGTGGCGCGGAGAAGGAGAGGAGGAGAGAGGGTGGGCCCAGGGAGAGGAACAGGGAGCGAGAGGAGGGGGTGCCACAGAGAGAGGAGGGCAGAGGAGGAGGGAGGCCTGGGGACAGGGAGGGAGGGAGGGGGAGGGAGAGAGGGAGGGAGCGAGGACGGGCGGAGGCAGGGAGGGAGGCTAAATTCTGTACATTGCACAGCCTACAGCCTGAAAGGAAACATTCCTCCCTGGACGTCAAGAGGAGATCTGAAAGCACCCGTGGACCTGCAGACAGATCCCACGAGGTCATGCGGGGTGAGATGGAGAGGCAAAGCCCCAAAGAGATGAAGTGACGGCTTCTCAGAGGTCTGCGGGAAATCCTCATACCCACCGCGGACAGGCAGGAGTCGGGAACGCCAGAGAGAGGTGGGAGGGAGTTAGTCACGCAGCAGTTGCACGAAGACCTAAGGTGACAGGGCTTTGCGCATTGGCCCACAATGCTCACTCTGCACATCCAAGGAGACCGATGCGCTCCTAGCGCAAGGCATGCTCCAAAGACATGCCCAGGCCAGTGGACGAGCGAGGCAGAGACGCGTCTCTCGGCAGCCTACAGAGTTGGGACTGACCCATCACACACCGGGGAGCCTCGGGGAGAGGAAGAGCCAGCTTCCACTTCGGATGCGCGGAGGCCAGAAGGCGGTGCGTGATACTTTCGACAGGTCCAGAGAAAAACTACCGTAACGTGCAGGCGACGTTCGGCACCAATAACCCAGAAAATGTTCACAAGACGTAAGGAGAAGGAGTGCGAGGAGGAGCCCTTGGTCCGGAGGGGTGGGGCTGGGATGGAGGTGGGAGGCGGGGCTCTATGCTAAGGAGAGTCCGGCCTGCCGAAATGAAGCGGGTCCCTGAGTCCCTTAAGTCAAGCTGCTAGCCTGAAATAAGGCATCCCCGTAGAGTACATGCCAAACAAACACCAGAGCAGGATTTGACTATGGAAGTACTCTGGGTTGCCTATCTGGCCCCAAAGACAAATGCGTCCAAGGCAGGCAACCGTTTGCATTCCTCGGCTGAGCACGCACCCAGCTGTCTCTTGCATGCTGTATGATGCCCTTCCGTGGACTCATGACAGACAGCCGGGAGCAGGCCCCTCGCACCCACGCCCTCTCGCCTTCTCTCCCTCTCAACCTCCCAGCCCGTCTCCCTCCTGGGCCGGTCCCGCCCCACGCCGGGGACCCCGCGCACCTCCCCTCCCGCTCCCAAGTGCCCACCCCCTCCCGCCACCAGCATCCTCCAAGCTCAAGCCCTCTCCCACCGGCAATGTTAAGGCGATACACCTTAACGATCACTTTGTTCTGGAAGTACGGGTTGCTCCCAAAGGAAAACATCAACCTGCAGCGGTATTTGGGATGGCCCAGTACCTCCAACTGCCCCGCCGAAGAAAGAGGACCGGAAGGGGGAACGTGTCTTCTAGGTGCCCGGAGATGTTTGCCTGCCTGCGGCACTGAACCACGTTGCCCGGCCCCCTCCTGCTCAAACCCCACGCCCACCGGGCCTCCCCCAGCCTCCGTCTCCGAGGACTGACCTCCAAATGGGTCACGGAGCTGAGCACGTGTCTGTCCTGGTCACCCGTCACGGCCGATATCTTGGGGTGTTTCAGGATCTGCCTTGGGTCTAGGAGCCTCGCCGGCACGTGCTACGGAAAGAGAGGCAGGAGCCACCCGGACCTTCCCGGCTGAGAGCAAGCGACCGAAGTTGCAAAAGTGCGGAAACGCCAAGCACTGCCGCCCTCCCAACCTGGTCAGCTCCTGCCCTTTTTTCCCACCTGCTCCACCCTGGGGAGTCCCTTGGCTTCCAGCACCTCTGAGGCTGCCTGCCCCCGACAGGGCAAGGCCGAGGGCCTGACTGCGCTCTGTTCCCACGTCCCCCTGGCCTGCGCGTGTGGCCTGCAGGCAGTCACTGCTTTGGACGGCTGGATGTGCTCCGTCCCACTGTCACGGCCGGGATTGCTTGTGTGTTTGCCTGAAGCCCCGTGACTTTGAGGGGCCTCCTGTGCCCAGGAGGGGGCCGCTCGGGTCACCTGGAGCACGGCTGCGCGCCCACGGCCCAAAGCGTGGTCCTGGCAGAGTCAGCGAGTGAGGGAGGGAAAGCGGTAGGTGGGGGCAGGGGGAAAGCAAAAGAGAGAGAGGGACAGAGAGACCCCACACCAGGAGGAAGGGACACAGAGGGAGGGCAGAGAGGACAGGGGGAGAGGGCGGGCGAGGACACAGAGGGGGAGAGACAGGCAGGGAGGATAGGTGCGGGTAGGCGCCTGGGCCTGGGGCCCCGGCCTGGCTGTGTGGGGCCTGTGGAGACAGAGTTTGCAGCACTCCGGCAGCGCCGTGTCTGGGTTCCCGCGGTCTGCCGAAGCGAGGCGGCCCGCTGACTGGCTTGGCAACCCGAGAGCGGACGACATTGTGGGTCTGCCCTGATCTTTGCAAATTTGGAAAACCACGCAGGCTCTGAAGGACAGGGAACGGCGGAGGGCAGCCTCTCCGTGTGCCCCATGTACCCAGCAAACGTTTCCTTCCAATATCTGCTCTGAGCCAAGCGGGCTTTGTGCTACACTACTTGTCGAAGCGTGTTGACCCGTGTTCCCTGAACCCCGTAAGGCTGTTGGGAGTGTGCTGCAGCCCCAAAGCTTCCGCCCGCAGCTTCTGCACAGACAGGCTCTGGACAGGTCGCAGCCCCAGCGTTCTCACCCCCGCCGCGCCCCGCCTTCCTCTGCTGTGCATTGTAGGGATCGTGGGCCCACTCCCACCCGGCACGGGGGCGGAGAGCCCTTCCCCCCAGCGCTCATGGCCGTGGCCGTGGCTCTGCTGCTGCCCTCCTCGCGGTGATCCTCCACAGCAGCCAAGCCCCACCAGCCGGAGGAAAGATATGGCCTGGGATGCCCTGGATTTGACGGCCCTCCGGCGAGCCAGGTGAGAACTCCGCTTCTGATTCATCCTGCACTTGGGGCGCAAGTAGGGCCTGGTAGCTTGGGCGTCCACAGAGCTGAGCGCCAACTGAACAACCTCCAGCGCGGCCAGTGGGGCCCCCGGCTGGATCGGGACCCAGCCCTGGCCCTTCCTGCCGCAGCTCCTGCAGCTTCTCGTCCTGCTCTGCTTGTGCCACCTCCTCGTCTTCCGCCGCCACGACCTCCGCCAGCGCCATGATATCCTCCCCCACGACCACCAAATCCTCCCCCGCGCCGGCCTCGCCTCTGCGCTGCGGGGCCTCAGCCTCCCGCGCAGCCTCTGCCGCCATGCCCCCCGCACCTAGGGCCTGCGGCACCCCCGCCCCGCCCCAGGCGCCTGCCTCCCCACCGGGCCCCCTCCTCCTCACGACCCCCTCAGCGGACTAAGGTGGTCCAGGGTTCCGGGGCAGCCCCGGCTTCGCCGGACCCCGCCTGGCTCTCCATGGGGACGTGGACCCGAACCCCCGGCAAGCCACGGAGCGAAGGAGCTGGAGGGGCGAGCACGCGGCTCCCACAAGCGGCCGGCAGGTGGCGCTCTGGCGCCCACGGCTGGAGGCCGGTACCCAGCGGAGGCGGCGGGCCTGGGGTACGCATGCGCACAAAGCCTTGGGGCCCGGTGGCGTCTGGGTGGCGTCTGGGTGGCGGGGCGGGGGTGCGCCTGTGGCCTTGGCGGGATGGAAGCCCGGCCTCACGCCCAGGACGCTGACCGGCCCCGGGACCCCACCAGTGGCACGGCGGTGGGCGTGGCCGCACCCGGCCCGCCCCTCGCCCCCGCGGGAGCCGGTCCGCACGCGCGTCTCCTCAGGGGTGGCGTCCGTGCCCGGACCCTGGCCATCTTCTTCGCTGACACCTCCCAGGCCATTCCCGGCGGGTCCCTGCTATCACAAACCTCGTGTTCACCTTCTCGTCAGTTCCCCTGGGAACACGCTACTGGCACCGGGGAATTCAAACCCAGCGGCTCAATAGCGTGACCGCCCGCCGCCCGGAAACCTCACCCGGCCCCTTCTGAGTCACGCCGGGGCGAAGCCCTGAAGTCATCCGCTGCTGCGCCAACCACTGCCACATGGCTGTCCACATGGCTTTCCCCCCTTTCCCCGCCCGGTGCGGGAGGGAGTCCGGAGGCCGCCCAGCAGGATCCGGGATGCGGGGACCTCCCCGCCCCAACGACCCGCCTCTCCTACAAAGAGAGGAACCGCACACAGGTATTGGGCCTGAAATTTACAAGGAGCCACGGTCCGAGGCCACCTCCGTGCTTACACAACCCCTGGCACAGCCCCGGTGAGGTCCGCGATTGGGAGGCGGGGGCATGCTAATGGGCCGCCCACGTAGCCTAAAGGGTAATACCTCTGGGTGTGTTCTTTCGTTAAAGCCACTGCTAGGACTCGCTCCCACCATACTTTCCTCTGCCGGGCCCTTCATCTTTGCTTTCTCCCTCCTTGTCTGACTTCCGCGCTCCCTTTCCCTGTGTCTGCCTTCCCGCCTCACCATAACTGCCAGGGATGTCCGAGCTCCAGCCTAATGGTCCCCGGAGCCTGCTTTTGTCCGCCTTCCTGAGGAGCTGTGGCTGTCTCGGCTGCCCCAGCTCTGCTGCAAGTTCTTCCTTGGTCTGTCTCTCACTGAGTGGAGTGCAAGCCAGGGAGGGGATGGCAAAGTGAGCACTGGCAGCACACCCTGCCCTTTCTCCGGTACTCACCAGGTCCTTCGCGACAGTCCCACACCTCATGCCGGTCCGCTGCGCGGAGGCATTCCGGAATGTGTACGATGCACGCTGCATGAGGTTGGAGGAAGGCCCAGCGGGTGATGGCAAGGCCGAGGGCGTTGGTGTTGCATCGCCCTGGGAGGGCCTCCCGTCCCTAAGAGGAATGGGTCGGGCCGCCCGTGGCACGAGGGGGGGATTTGAGCGGAAAGAGGCCGGAGGAGCCCCCTTGGGGTGAAGTGCAGGGTTCTGGGCCGTAGCGCGTCACCGTTTCAAACTCTACTTCTCGACGCAAACGGGGGACCCTGCACGGATAACAACGCCCGGCCCTCTGCGGGGGAGAAGCACAATTTTCGGAGCCTGTCCCTGGCACAGCCCAGACTGTGGGTTTACTGCCACAGGCCAAACCGAATTAGCTCTTGTAAACTTGCCCAAGACACTAAAGGAGGGTTCCGAGGAAATAGTGCACCCAAAACAGCGCATCCCCGGAGTCGGAGAAACCTGGGAGGGGGGGGAGGGGGGCTGGACAGAGAGCGGGGGAAGAGCAGGAGTGGCGCGGAGAAGGAGAGGAGGAGAGAGGGTGGGCCCAGGGAGAGGAACAGGGAGCGAGAGGAGGGGCTGCCACAGAGAGAGGAGGGCAGAGGAGGAGGGAGGCCTGGGGACAGTGAGGGAGGGAGGGGGAGGGAGAGAGGGAGGGAGCGAGGACCGGCGGAGGCAGGGAGGGAGGCTGAATTCTGTACATTGCACAGCCTACAGTCTGAAAGGAAACATTCCTCCCTGGACGTCAAGAGGAGATCTGAAAACACCCGTGGACCTGCAGACAGATCCCACGAGGTCATGCGGGGTGAGATGGAGAGGCAAAGCCCCAAAGAGATGAAGTGACGGCTTCTCAGAGGTCTGCGGGAAACCCTCATGCCCACCGCGGACAGGCACGAGTCGGGAACGCCAGAGAGAGGTGGGAGGGAGTTAGTCACGCAGCAGTTGCACGAAGACCTAAGGTGACAGGGCTTTGCGCATTGGCCCACAATGCTCACTCTGCACATCCAAGGAGCCCGATGCGCTCCTAGCGGAAGGCACGCTCCAAAGACATGCCCAGGCCAGTGGACGAGCGAGGCAGAGACGCGTCTCTCGGCAGCCTACAGAGTTGGGACTGACCCATCACACACCGGGGAGCCTCGGGGAGAGGAAGAGCCAGCTTCCCCTTCGGATGCGCGGAGGCCAGAAGGCGGTGCGTGATACGTTCGACAGGTCCAGAGAAAACGTACCGTAACGTGCAGGCGACGTTCGGCACCAATGACCCAGAAAATGTTCACAAGACGTAAGGAGAAGGAGTGCGAGGAGGAGCCCGTGGGTCCGGAGGGGTGGGGCTGGGATGGAGGTGGGAGGCGGGGCTCTATGCTAAGGAGAGTCCGGCCTGCCGAAATGAAGCGGGTCCCTGAGTCCCTTAAGTCAAGCTGCTAGCCTGAAATAAGGCATCCCCGTAGAGTACATGCCAAACAAACACCAGAGCAGGATTTGACTATGGAAGTACTCTGGGTTGCCTATCTGGCCCCAAAGACAAATGCGTCCAAGGCAGGCAACCGTTTGCATTCCTCGGCTGAGCACGCACCCAGCTGTCTCTTGCATGCTGTATGATGCCCTTCCGTGGACTCACGACAGACAGCCGGGAGCAGGCCCCTCGCACCCACGCCCTCTCGCCTTCTCTCCCTCTCAACCTCCCAGCCCGTCTCCCTCCTGGGCCGGTCCCGCCCCACGCTGGGGACCCCGCGCACCTCCCCTCCCGCTCCCAAGTGCCCCCCCCCGCCCGCCACCAGCATCCTCGAAGCTCAAGCCCTCTCCCACCGGCAATGTTAAGGCGTTACACCTTAAAGATCACTTTGTTCTGGAAGTAGGGGTTGCTCCCAAAGGAAAACATCAACCTGAAAAGGTATTTGGGATGGCCCAGTACCTCCACCTGCCGCGCCGAAGAAAGAGGACGGGAAGGGGGAACGTGTCTTCTAGGTGCCCCGAGCTGTTTGCCTGGCTGCGGCACTGAACCACGTTGCCCGGCCCCCTCCTGCTCAAACCCCACGCCCACCGGGCCTCCCCCAGCCTCCGTCTCCGAGGACTGACCTCCAAATGGGTCACGGAGCTGAGCACGTGTCTGTCCTGGTCACCCGTCACGGCCGATATCTTGGGGTGTTTCAGGATCTGCCTTGGGTCTAGGAGCCTCGCCGGCACGTGCTACGGAAAGAGAGGCAGGAGCCACCCGGACCTTCCCGGCTGAGAGCAAGCGACCGAAGTTGCAAAAGTGCGGAAACGCCAAGCACTGCCGCCCTCCCAACCTGGTCAGCTCCTGCCCTTTCTTCCCACCTGCTCCACCCTGGGGAGTCCCTTGGCTTCCAGCACCTCTGAGGCTGCCTGCCCCCGACAGGGCAAGGCCGAGGGCCTGACTGCGCTCTGTTCCCACGTCCCCCTGGCCTGCGCGTGTGGCCTGCAGGCAGTCACTGCTTTGGACGGCTGGATGTGCTCCGTCCCACTGTCACGGCCGGGATTGCTTGTGTGTTTGCCTGAAGCCCCGTGACTTTGAGGGGCCTCCTGTGCCCAGGAGGGGGCCGCTCGGGTCACCTGGAGCACGGCTGCGCGCCCACGGCCCAAAGCGTGGTCCTGGCAGAGTCAGCGAGTGAGGGAGGGAAAGCGGTAGGTGGGGGCAGGGGGAAAGCAAAAGAGAGAGAGGGACAGAGAGACCCCACACCAGGAGGAAGGGACACAGAGGGAGGGCAGAGAGGACAGGGGGAGAGGGCGGGCGAGGACACAGAGGGGGAGAGACAGGCAGGGAGGAAAGGTGCGGGTAGGCGCCTGGGCCTGGGGCCCCGGCCTGGCTGTGTGGGGCCTGTGGAGACAGAGTTTGCAGCACCCCGGCAGCGCCGTGTCTGGGTTCCCGCGGTCTGCCGAAGCGAGGCGGCCCGCTGACTGGCTTGGCAACCCGAGAGCGGACGACATTGTGGGTCTGCCCTGATCTTTGCAAATTTGGAAAACCACGCAGGCTCTGAAGGACAGGGAACGGCGGAGGGCAGCCTCTCCGTGTGCCCCATGTACCCAGCAAACGTTTCCTTCCAATATCTGCTCTGAGCCAAGCGGGCTTTGTGCTACCCTACTTGTCGAAGCGTGTTGACCCGTGTTCCCTGAACCCCGCAAGGCTGTTGGGAGTGTGCTGCAGCCCCAAAGCTTCCGCCCGCAGCTTCTGCACAGACAGGCTCTGGACAGGTCGCAGCCCCAGCGTTCTCACCCCCGCCGCGCCCCGCCTTCCTCTGCTGTGCATTGTAGGGATCGTGGGCCCACTCCCACCCGGCAAGGGGGCGGAGAGCCCTTCCCCCCAGCGCTCATGGCCGTGGCCGTGGCTCTGCTGCTGCCCTCCTCGCGGTGATCCTCCACAGCAGCCAAGCCCCACCAGCCGGAGGAAAGATATGGCCTGGGATGCCCTGGATTTGACGGCCCTCCGGCGAGCCAGGTGAGAACTCCGCTTCTGATTCATCCTGCACTTGGGGCGCAAGTAGGGCCTGGTAGCTTGGGCGTCCACAGAGCTGAGCGCCAACTGAACAACCTCCAGCGCGGCCAGTGGGGCCCCCGGCTGGATCGGGACCCAGCCCTGGCCCTTCCTGCCGCAGCTCCTGCAGCTTCTCGTCCTGCTCTGCTTGTGCCACTTCCTCGTCTTCCGCCGCCACGACCTCCGCCAGCGCCATGATATCCTCCCCCACGACCACCAAATCCTCCCCCGCGCCGGCCTCGCCTCTGCGCTGCGGGGCCTCAGCCTCCCGCGCAGCCTCTGCCGCCATGCCCCCCGCACCTAGGGCCTGCGGCACCCCCGCCCCGCCCCAGGCGCCTGCCTCCCCACCGGGCCCCCTCCTCCTCACGACCCCCTCAGCGGACTAAGGTGGTCCAGGGTTCCGGGGCAGCCCCGGCTTCGCCGGACCCCGCCTGGCTCTCCATGGGGACGTGGACCCGAACCCCCGGCAAGCCACGGAGCGAAGGAGCTGGAGGGGCGAGCACGCGGCTCCCACAAGCGGCCGGCAGGTGGCGCTCTGGCGCCCACGGCTGGAGGCCGGTACCCAGCGGAGGCGGCGGGCCTGGGGTACGCATGCGCACAAAGCCTTGGGGCCCGGTGGCGTCTGGGTGGCGTCTGGGTGGCGGGGCGGGGGTGCGCCTGTGGCCTTGGCGGGATGGAAGCCCGGCCTCACGCCCAGGACGCTGACCGGCCCCGGGACCCCACCAGTGGCACGGCGGTGGGCGTGGCCGCACCCGGCCCGCCCCTCGCCCCCGCGGGAGCCGGTCCGCACGCGCGTCTCCTCAGGGGTGGCGTCCGTGCCCGGACCCTGGCCATCTTCTTCGCTGACACCTCCCAGGCCATTCCCGGCGGGTCCCTGCTATCACAAACCTCGTGTTCACCTTCTCGTCAGTTCCCCTGGGAACACGCTACTGGCACCGGGGAATTCAAACCCAGCGGCTCAATAGCGTGACCGCCCGCCGCCCGGAAACCTCACCCGGCCCCTTCTGAGTCACGCCGGGGCGAAGCCCTGAAGTCATCCGCTGCTGCGCCAACCACTGCCACATGGCTGTCCACATGGCTTTCCCCCCTTTCCCCGCCCGGTGCGGGAGGGAGTCCGGAGGCCGCCCAGCAGGATCCGGGATGCGGGGACCTCCCCGCCCCAACGACCCGCCTCTCCTACAAAGAGAGGAACCGCACACAGGTATTGGGCCTGAAATTTACAAGGAGCCACGGTCCGAGGCCACCTCCGTGCTTACACAACCCCTGGCACAGCCCCGGTGAGGTCCGCGATTGGGAGGCGGGGGCATGCTAATGGGCCGCCCACGTAGCCTAAAGGGTAATACCTCTGGGTGTGTTCTTTCGTTAAAGCCACTGCTAGGACTCGCTCCCACCATACTTTCCTCTGCCGGGCCCTTCATCTTTGCTTTCTCCCTCCTTGTCTGACTTCCGCGCTCCCTTTCCCTGTGTCTGCCTTCCCGCCTCACCATAACTGCCAGGGATGTCCGAGCTCCAGCCTAATGGTCCCCGGAGCCTGCTTTTGTCCGCCTTCCTGAGGAGCTGTGGCTGTCTCGGCTGCCCCAGCTCTGCTGCAAGTTCTTCCTTGGTCTGTCTCTCACTGAGTGGAGTGCCAGCCAGGGAGGGGATGGCAAAGTGAGCACTGGCAGCACACCCTGCCCTTTCTCCGGTACTCACCAGGTCCTTCGCGACAGTCCCACACCTCATGCCGGTCCGCTGCGCGGAGGCATTCCGGAATGTGTACGATGCACGCTGCATGAGGTTGGAGGAAGGCCCAGCGGGTGATGGCAAGGCCGAGGGCGTTGGTGTTGCATCGCCCTGGGAGGGCCTCCCGTCCCTAAGAGGAATGGGTCGGGCCGCCCGTGGCAGGAGGGGGGGATTTGAGCGGAAAGAGGCCGGAGGAGCCCCCTTGGGGTGAAGTGCAGGGTTCTGGGCCGTAGCGCGTCACCGTTTCAAACTCTACTTCTCGACGCAAACGGGGGACCCTGCACGGATAACAACGCCCGGCCCTCTGCGGGGGAGAAGCACAATTTTCGGAGCCTGTCCCTGGCACAGCCCAGACTGTGGGTTTACTGCCACAGGCCAAACCGAATTAGCTCTTGTAAACTTGCCCAAGACACTAAAGGAGGGTTCCGAGGAAATAGTGCACCCAAAACAGCGCATCCCCGGAGTCGGAGAAACCTGGGAGGGGGGGGATTGGGGCTGGACAGAGAGCGGGGGAAGAGCAGGAGTGGCGCGGAGAAGGAGAGGAGGAGAGAGGGTGGGCCCAGGGAGAGGAACAGGGAGCGAGAGGAGGGGCTGCCACAGAGAGAGGAGGGCAGAGGAGGAGGGAGGCCTGGGGACAGTGAGGGAGGGAGGGGGAGGGAGAGAGGGAGGGAGCGAGGACCGGCGGAGGCAGGGAGGGAGGCTGAATTCTGTACATTGCACAGCCTACAGTCTGAAAGGAAACATTCCTCCCTGGACGTCAAGAGGAGATCTGAAAACACCCGTGGACCTGCAGACAGATCCCACGAGGTCATGCGGGGTGAGATGGAGAGGCAAAGCCCCAAAGAGATGAAGTGACGGCTTCTCAGAGGTCTGCGGGAAACCCTCATGCCCACCGCGGACAGGCACGAGTCGGGAACGCCAGAGAGAGGTGGGAGGGAGTTAGTCACGCAGCAGTTGCACGAAGACCTAAGGTGACAGGGCTTTGCGCATTGGCCCACAATGCTCACTCTGCACATCCAAGGAGCCCGATGCGCTCCTAGCGGAAGGCACGCTCCAAAGACATGCCCAGGCCAGTGGACGAGCGAGGCAGAGACGCGTCTCTCGGCAGCCTACAGAGTTGGGACTGACCCATCACACACCGGGGAGCCTCGGGGAGAGGAAGAGCCAGCTTCCCCTTCGGATGCGCGGAGGCCAGAAAGCGGTGCGTGATACGTTCGACAGGTCCAGAGAAAACGTACCGTAACGTGCAGGCGACGTTCGGCACCAATGACCCAGAAAATGTTCACAAGACGTAAGGAGAAGGAGTGCGAGGAGGAGCCCGTGGGTCCGGAGGGGTGGGGCTGGGATGGAGGTGGGAGGCGGGGCTCTATGCTAAGGAGAGTCCGGCCTGCCGAAATGAAGCGGGTCCCTGAGTCCCTTAAGTCAAGCTGCTAGCCTGAAATAAGGCATCCCCGTAGAGTACATGCCAAACAAACACCAGAGCAGGATTTGACTATGGAAGTACTCTGGGTTGCCTATCTGGCCCCAAAGACAAATGCGTCCAAGGCAGGCAACCGTTTGCATTCCTCGGCTGAGCACGCACCCAGCTGTCTCTTGCATGCTGTATGATGCCCTTCCGTGGACTCATGACAGACAGCCGGGAGCAGGCCCCTCGCACCCACGCCCTCTCGCCTTCTCTCCCTCTCAACCTCCCAGCCCGTCTCCCTCCTGGGCCGGTCCCGCCCCACGCTGGGGACCCCGCGCACCTCCCCTCCCGCTCCCAAGTGCCCACCCCCTCCCGCCACCAGCATCCTCCAAGCTCAAGCCCTCTCCCACCGGCAATGTTAAGGCGATACACCTTAACGATCACTTTGTTCTGGAAGTACGGGTTGCTCCCAAAGGAAAACATCAACCTGCAGCGGTATTTGGGATGGCCCAGTACCTCCAACTGCCCCGCCGAAGAAAGAGGACCGGAAGGGGGAACGTGTCTTCTAGGTGCCCGGAGATGTTTGCCTGCCTGCGGCACTGAACCACGTTGCCCGGCCCCCTCCTGCTCAAACCCCACGCCCACCGGGCCTCCCCCAGCCTCCGTCTCCCAGGACTGACCTCCAAATGGGTCATGGAGCTGAGCACGTGTCTGTCCTGGTCACCCGTCACGGCCGATATCTTGGGGTGTTTCAGGATCTGCCTTGGGTCTAGGAGCCTCGCCGGCACGTGCTACGGAAAGAGAGGCAGGAGCCACCCGGACCTTCCCGGCTGAGAGCAAGCGACCGAAGTTGCAAAAGTGCGGAAACGCCAAGCACTGCCGCCCTCCCAACCTGGTCAGCTCCTGCCCTTTCTTCCCACCTGCTCCACCCTGGGGAGTCCCTTGGCTTCCAGCACCTCTGAGGCTGCCTGCCCCCGACAGGGCAAGGCCGAGGGCCTGACTGCGCTCTGTTCCCACGTCCCCCTGGCCTGCGCGTGTGGCCTGCAGGCAGTCACTGCTTTGGACGGCTGGATGTGCTCCGTCCCACTGTCACGGCCGGGATTGCTTGTGTGTTTGCCTGAAGCCCCGTGACTTTGAGGGGCCTCCTGTGCCCAGGAGGGGGCCGCTCGGGTCACCTGGAGCACGGCTGCGCGCCCACGGCCCAAAGCGTGGTCCTGGCAGAGTCAGCGAGTGAGGGAGGGAAAGCGGTAGGTGGGGGCAGGGGGAAAGCAAAAGAGAGAGAGGGACAGAGAGACCCCACACCAGGAGGAAGGGACACAGAGGGAGGGCAGAGAGGACAGGGGGAGAGGGCGGGCGAGGACACAGAGGGGGAGAGACAGGCAGGGAGGAAAGGTGCGGGTAGGCGCCTGGGCCTGGGGCCCCGGCCTGGCTGTGTGGGGCCTGTGGAGACAGAGTTTGCAGCACCCCGGCAGCGCCGTGTCTGGGTTCCCGCGGTCTGCCGAAGCGAGGCGGCCCGCTGACTGGCTTGGCAACCCGAGAGCGGACGACATTGTGGGTCTGCCCTGATCTTTGCAAATTTGGAAAACCACGCAGGCTCTGAAGGACAGGGAACGGCGGAGGGCAGCCTCTCCGTGTGCCCCATGTACCCAGCAAACGTTTCCTTCCAATATCTGCTCTGAGCCAAGCGGGCTTTGTGCTACCCTACTTGTCGAAGCGTGTTGACCCGTGTTCCCTGAACCCCGCAAGGCTGTTGGGAGTGTGCTGCAGCCCCAAAGCTTCCGCCCGCAGCTTCTGCACAGACAGGCTCTGGACAGGTCGCAGCCCCAGCGTTCTCACCCCCGCCGCGCCCCGCCTTCCTCTGCTGTGCATTGTAGGGATCGTGGGCCCACTCCCACCCGGCAAGGGGGCGGAGAGCCCTTCCCCCCAGCGCTCATGGCCGTGGCCGTGGCTCTGCTGCTGCCCTCCTCGCGGTGATCCTCCACAGCAGCCAAGCCCCACCAGCCGGAGGAAAGATATGGCCTGGGATGCCCTGGATTTGACGGCCCTCCGGCGAGCCAGGTGAGAACTCCGCTTCTGATTCATCCTGCACTTGGGGCGCTAGTAGGGCCTGGTAGCTTGGGCGTCCACAGAGCTGAGCGCCAACTGAACAACCTCCAGCGCGGCCAGTGGGGCCCCCGGCTGGATCGGGACCCAGCCCTGGCCCTTCCTGCCGCAGCTCCTGCAGCTTCTCGTCCTGCTCTGCTTGTGCCACCTCCTCGTCTTCCGCCGCCACGACCTCCGCCAGCGCCATGATATCCTCCCCCACGACCACCAAATCCTCCCCCGCGCCGGCCTCGCCTCTGCGCTGCGGGGCCTCAGCCTCCCGCGCAGCCTCTGCCGCCATGCCCCCCGCACCTAGGGCCTGCGGCACCCCCGCCCCGCCCCAGGCGCCTGCCTCCCCACCGGGCCCCCTCCTCCTCACGACCCCCTCAGCGGACTAAGGTGGTCCAGGGTTCCGGGGCAGCCCCGGCTTCGCCGGACCCCGCCTGGCTCTCCATGGGGACGTGGACCCGAACCCCCGGCAAGCCACGGAGCGAAGGAGCTGGAGGGGCGAGCACGCGGCTCCCACAAGCGGCCGGCAGGTGGCGCTCTGGCGCCCACGGCTGGAGGCCGGTACCCAGCGGAGGCGGCGGGCCTGGGGGACGCATGCGCACAAAGCCTTGGGGCCCGGTGGCGTCTGGGTGGCGTCTGGGTGGCGGGGCGGGGGTGCGCCTGTGGCCTTGGCGGGATGGAAGCCCGGCCTCACGCCCAGGACGCTGACCGGCCCCGGGACCCCACCAGTGGCACGGCGGTGGGCGTGGCCGCACCCGGCCCGCCCCTCGCCCCCGCGGGAGCCGGTCCGCACGCGCGTCTCCTCAGGGGTGGCGTCCGTGCCCGGACCCTGGCCATCTTCTTCGCTGACACCTCCCAGGCCATTCCCGGCGGGTCCCTGCTATCACAAACCTCGTGTTCACCTTCTCGTCAGTTCCCCTGGGAACACGCTACTGGCACCGGGGAATTCAAACCCAGCGGCTCAATAGCGTGACCGCCCGCCGCCCGGAAACCTCACCCGGCCCCTTCTTAGTCACGCCGGGGCGAAGCCCTGAAGTCATCCGCTGCTGCGCCAACCACTGCCACATGGCTGTCCACATGGCTTTCCCCCCTTTCCCCGCCCGGTGCGGGAGGGAGTCCGGAGGCCGCCCAGCAGGATCCGGGATGCGGGGACCTCCCCGCCCCAACGACCCGCCTCTCCTACAAAGAGAGGAACCGCACACAGGTATTGGGCCTGAAATTTACAAGGAGCCACGGTCCGAGGCCACCTCCGTGCTTACACAACCCCTGGCACAGCCCCGGTGAGGTCCGCGATTGGGAGGCGGGGGCATGCTAATGGGCCGCCCACGTAGCCTAAAGGGTAATACCTCTGGGTGTGTTCTTTCGTTAAAGCCACTGCTAGGACTCGCTCCCACCATACTTTCCTCTGCCGGGCCCTTCATCTTTGCTTTCTCCCTCCTTGTCTGACTTCCGCGCTCCCTTTCCCTGTGTCTGCCTTCCCGCCTCACCATAACTGCCAGGGATGTCCGAGCTCCAGCCTAATGGTCCCCGGAGCCTGCTTTTGTCCGCCTTCCTGAGGAGCTGTGGCTGTCTCGGCTGCCCCAGCTCTGCTGCAAGTTCTTCCTTGGTCTGTCTCTCACTGAGTGGAGTGCCAGCCAGGGAGGGGATGGCAAAGTGAGCACTGGCAGCACACCCTGCCCTTTCTCCGGTACTCACCAGGTCCTTCGCGACAGTCCCACACCTCATGCCGGTCCGCTGCGCGGAGGCATTCCGGAATGTGTACGATGCACGCTGCATGAGGTTGGAGGAAGGCCCAGCGGGTGATGGCAAGGCCGAGGGCGTTGGTGTTGCATCGCCCTGGGAGGGCCTCCCGTCCCTAAGAGGAATGGGTCGGGCCGCCCGTGGCACGAGGGGGGGATTTGACCGGAAAGAGGCCCGAGGAGCCCCCTTGGGGTGAAGTGCAGGGTTCTGGGCCGTAGCGCGTCACCGTTTCAAACTCTACTTGTCGACGCAAACGGGGGACCCTGCACGGATAACAACGCCCGGCCCTCTGCGGGGGAGAAGCACAATTTTCGGAGCCTGTCCCTGGCACAGCCCAGACTGTGGGTTTACTGCCACAGGCCAAACCGAATTAGCTCTTGTAAACTTGCCCAAGACACTAAAGGAGGGTTCCGAAGGAAATAGTGCACCCAAAACAGCGCATCCCCGGAGTCGGAGAAACCTGGGAGGGGGGGGAGGGGGGCTAGACAGAGAGCGGGGGAAGAGCAGGAGTGGCGCGGAGAAGGAGAGGAGGAGAGAGGGTGGGCCCAGGGAGAGGAACAGGGAGCGAGAGGAGGGGCTGCCACAGAGAGAGGAGGGCAGAGGAGGAGGGAGGCCTGGGGACAGTGAGGGAGGGAGGGGGAGGGAGAGAGGGAGGGAGCGAGGACCGGCGGAGGCAGGGAGGGAGGCTGAATTCTGTACATTGCACAGCCTACAGTCTGAAAGGAAACATTCCTCCCTGGACGTCAAGAGGAGATCTGAAAACACCCGTGGACCTGCAGACAGATCCCACGAGGTCATGCGGGGTGAGATGGAGAGGCAAAGCCCCAAAGAGATGAAGTGACGGCTTCTCAGAGGTCTGCGGGAAACCCTCATGCCCACCGCGGACAGGCACGAGTCGGGAACGCCAGAGAGAGGTGGGAGGGAGTTAGTCACGCAGCAGTTGCACGAAGACCTAAGGTGACAGGGCTTTGCGCATTGGCCCACAATGCTCACTCTGCACATCCAAGGAGCCCGATGCGCTCCTAGCGGAAGGCACGCTCCAAAGACATGCCCAGGCCAGTGGACGAGCGAGGCAGAGACGCGTCTCTCGGCAGCCTACAGAGTTGGGACTGACCCATCACACACCGGGGAGCCTCGGGGAGAGGAAGAGCCAGCTTCCCCTTCGGATGCGCGGAGGCCAGAAGGCGGTGCGTGATACGTTCGACAGGTCCAGAGAAAACGTACCGTAACGTGCAGGCGACGTTCGGCACCAATGACCCAGAAAATGTTCACAAGACGTAAGGAGAAGGAGTGCGAGGAGGAGCCCGTGGGTCCGGAGGGGTGGGGCTGGGATGGAGGTGGGAGGCGGGGCTCTATGCTAAGGAGAGTCCGGCCTGCCGAAATGAAGCGGGTCCCTGAGTCCCTTAAGTCAAGCTGCTAGCCTGAAATAAGGCATCCCCGTAGAGTACATGCCAAACAAACACCAGAGCAGGATTTGACTATGGAAGTACTCTGGGTTGCCTATCTGGCCCCAAAGACAAATGCGTCCAAGGCAGGCAACCGTTTGCATTCCTCGGCTGAGCACGCACCCAGCTGTCTCTTGCATGCTGTATGATGCCCTTCCGTGGACTCATGACAGACAGCCGGGAGCAGGCCCCTCGCACCCACGCCCTCTCGCCTTCTCTCCCTCTCAACCTCCCAGCCCGTCTCCCTCCTGGGCCGGTCCCGCCCCACGCTGGGGACCCCGCGCACCTCCCCTCCCGCTCCCAAGTGCCCACCCCCTCCCGCCACCAGCATCCTCCAAGCTCAAGCCCTCTCCCACCGGCAATGTTAAGGCGATACACCTTAACGATCACTTTGTTCTGGAAGTACGGGTTGCTCCCAAAGGAAAACATCAACCTGCAGCGGTATTTGGGATGGCCCAGTACCTCCAACTGCCCCGCCGAAGAAAGAGGACCGGAAGGGGGAACGTGTCTTCTAGGTGCCCGGAGATGTTTGCCTGCCTGCGGCACTGAACCACGTTGCCCGGCCCCCTCCTGCTCAAACCCCACGCCCACCGGGCCTCCCCCAGCCTCCGTCTCCCAGGACTGACCTCCAAATGGGTCATGGAGCTGAGCACGTGTCTGTCCTGGTCACCCGTCACGGCCGATATCTTGGGGTGTTTCAGGATCTGCCTTGGGTCTAGGAGCCTCGCCGGCACGTGCTACGGAAAGAGAGGCAGGAGCCACCCGGACCTTCCCGGCTGAGAGCAAGCGACCGAAGTTGCAAAAGTGCGGAAACGCCAAGCACTGCCGCCCTCCCAACCTGGTCAGCTCCTGCCCTTTCTTCCCACCTGCTCCACCCTGGGGAGTCCCTTGGCTTCCAGCACCTCTGAGGCTGCCTGCCCCCGACAGGGCAAGGCCGAGGGCCTGACTGCGCTCTGTTCCCACGTCCCCCTGGCCTGCGCGTGTGGCCTGCAGGCAGTCACTGCTTTGGACGGCTGGATGTGCTCCGTCCCACTGTCACGGCCGGGATTGCTTGTGTGTTTGCCTGAAGCCCCGTGACTTTGAGGGGCCTCCTGTGCCCAGGAGGGGGCCGCTCGGGTCACCTGGAGCACGGCTGCGCGCCCACGGCCCAAAGCGTGGTCCTGGCAGAGTCAGCGAGTGAGGGAGGGAAAGCGGTAGGTGGGGGCAGGGGGAAAGCAAAAGAGAGAGAGGGACAGAGAGACCCCACACCAGGAGGAAGGGACACAGAGGGAGGGCAGAGAGGACAGGGGGAGAGGGCGGGCGAGGACACAGAGGGGGAGAGACAGGCAGGGAGGAAAGGTGCGGGTAGGCGCCTGGGCCTGGGGCCCCGGCCTGGCTGTGTGGGGCCTGTGGAGACAGAGTTTGCAGCACCCCGGCAGCGCCGTGTCTGGGTTCCCGCGGTCTGCCGAAGCGAGGCGGCCCGCTGACTGGCTTGGCAACCCGAGAGCGGACGACATTGTGGGTCTGCCCTGATCTTTGCAAATTTGGAAAACCACGCAGGCTCTGAAGGACAGGGAACGGCGGAGGGCAGCCTCTCCGTGTGCCCCATGTACCCAGCAAACGTTTCCTTCCAATATCTGCTCTGAGCCAAGCGGGCTTTGTGCTACCCTACTTGTCGAAGCGTGTTGACCCGTGTTCCCTGAACCCCGCAAGGCTGTTGGGAGTGTGCTGCAGCCCCAAAGCTTCCGCCCGCAGCTTCTGCACAGACAGGCTCTGGACAGGTCGCAGCCCCAGCGTTCTCACCCCCGCCGCGCCCCGCCTTCCTCTGCTGTGCATTGTAGGGATCGTGGGCCCACTCCCACCCGGCAAGGGGGCGGAGAGCCCTTCCCCCCAGCGCTCATGGCCGTGGCCGTGGCTCTGCTGCTGCCCTCCTCGCGGTGATCCTCCACAGCAGCCAAGCCCCACCAGCCGGAGGAAAGATATGGCCTGGGATGCCCTGGATTTGACGGCCCTCCGGCGAGCCAGGTGAGAACTCCGCTTCTGATTCATCCTGCACTTGGGGCGCTAGTAGGGCCTGGTAGCTTGGGCGTCCACAGAGCTGAGCGCCAACTGAACAACCTCCAGCGCGGCCAGTGGGGCCCCCGGCTGGATCGGGACCCAGCCCTGGCCCTTCCTGCCGCAGCTCCTGCAGCTTCTCGTCCTGCTCTGCTTGTGCCACCTCCTCGTCTTCCGCCGCCACGACCTCCGCCAGCGCCATGATATCCTCCCCCACGACCACCAAATCCTCCCCCGCGCCGGCCTCGCCTCTGCGCTGCGGGGCCTCAGCCTCCCGCGCAGCCTCTGCCGCCATGCCCCCCGCACCTAGGGCCTGCGGCACCCCCGCCCCGCCCCAGGCGCCTGCCTCCCCACCGGGCCCCCTCCTCCTCACGACCCCCTCAGCGGACTAAGGTGGTCCAGGGTTCCGGGGCAGCCCCGGCTTCGCCGGACCCCGCCTGGCTCTCCATGGGGACGTGGACCCGAACCCCCGGCAAGCCACGGAGCGAAGGAGCTGGAGGGGCGAGCACGCGGCTCCCACAAGCGGCCGGCAGGTGGCGCTCTGGCGCCCACGGCTGGAGGCCGGTACCCAGCGGAGGCGGCGGGCCTGGGGGACGCATGCGCACAAAGCCTTGGGGCCCGGTGGCGTCTGGGTGGCGTCTGGGTGGCGGGGCGGGGGTGCGCCTGTGGCCTTGGCGGGATGGAAGCCCGGCCTCACGCCCAGGACGCTGACCGGCCCCGGGACCCCACCAGTGGCACGGCGGTGGGCGTGGCCGCACCCGGCCCGCCCCTCGCCCCCGCGGGAGCCGGTCCGCACGCGCGTCTCCTCAGGGGTGGCGTCCGTGCCCGGACCCTGGCCATCTTCTTCGCTGACACCTCCCAGGCCATTCCCGGCGGGTCCCTGCTATCACAAACCTCGTGTTCACCTTCTCGTCAGTTCCCCTGGGAACACGCTACTGGCACCGGGGAATTCAAACCCAGCGGCTCAATAGCGTGACCGCCCGCCGCCCGGAAACCTCACCCGGCCCCTTCTTAGTCACGCCGGGGCGAAGCCCTGAAGTCATCCGCTGCTGCGCCAACCACTGCCACATGGCTGTCCACATGGCTTTCCCCCCTTTCCCCGCCCGGTGCGGGAGGGAGTCCGGAGGCCGCCCAGCAGGATCCGGGATGCGGGGACCTCCCCGCCCCAACGACCCGCCTCTCCTACAAAGAGAGGAACCGCACACAGGTATTGGGCCTGAAATTTACAAGGAGCCACGGTCCGAGGCCACCTCCGTGCTTACACAACCACTGGCACAGCCCCGGTGAGGTCCGCGATTGGGACGCGGGGGCATGCTAATGGGCCGCCCACGTAGCCTAAAGGGTAATAACTCTGGGTGTGTTCTTTCGTTAAAGCCACTGCTAGGACTCGCTCCCACCATACTTTCCTCTGCCGGGCCCTTCATCTTTGCTTTCTCCCTCCTTGTCTGACTTCCGCGCTCCCTTTCCCTGTGTCTGACTTCCCGCCTCACCATAACTGCCAGGGATGTCCGAGCTCCAGCCTAATGGTCCCCGGAGCCTGCTTTTGTCCGCCTTCCTGAGGAGCTGTGGCTGTCTCGGCTGCCCCAGCTCTGCTGCAAGTTCTTCCTTGGTCTGTCTCTCACTGAGTGGAGTGCCAGCCAGGGAGGGGATGGCAAAGTGAGCACTGGCTGCACACCCTGCCCTTTCTCCGGTACTCACCAGGTCCTTCGCGACAGTCCCACACCTCATGCCGGTCCGCTGCGCGGAGGCATTCCGGAATGTGTACGATGCACGCTGCATGAGGTTGGAGGAAGGCCCAGCGGGTGATGGCAAGGCCGAGGGCGTTGGTGTTGCATCGCCCTGGGAGGGCCTCCCGTCCCTAAGAGGAATGGGTCGGGCCGCCCGTGGCACGAGGGGGGGATTTGACCGGAAAGAGGCCCGAGGAGCCCCCTTGGGGTGAAGTGCAGGGTTCTGGGCCGTAGCGCGTCACCGTTTCAAACTCTACTTGTCGACGCAAACGGGGGACCCTGCACGGATAACAACGCCCGGCCGTCTGCGGGGGAGAAGCACAATTTTCGGAGCCTGTCCCTGGCACAGCCCAGACTGTGGGTTTACTGCCACAGGCCAAACCGAATTAGCTCTTGTAAACTTGCCCAAGACACTAAAGGAGGGTTCCGAAGGAAATAGTGCACCCAAAACAGCGCATCCCCGGAGTCGGAGGAACCTGGGAGGGGGGGGAGGGGGGCTAGACAGAGAGCGGGGGAAGAGCAGGAGTGGCGCGGAGAAGGAGAGGAGGAGAGAGGGTGGGCCCAGGGAGAGGAACAGGGAGCGAGAGGAGGGGCTGCCACAGAGAGAGGAGGGCAGAGGAGGAGGGAGGCCTGGGGACAGTGAGGGAGGGAGGGGGAGGGAGAGAGGGAGGGAGCGAGGACCGGCGGAGGCAGGGAGGGAGGCTGAATTCTGTACATTGCACAGCCTACAGTCTGAAAGGAAACATTCCTCCCTGGACGTCAAGAGGAGATCTGAAAACACCCGTGGACCTGCAGACAGATCCCACGAGGTCATGCGGGGTGAGATGGAGAGGCAAAGCCCCAAAGAGATGAAGTGACGGCTTCTCAGAGGTCTGCGGGAAACCCTCATGCCCACCGCGGACAGGCACGAGTCGGGAACGCCAGAGAGAGGTGGGAGGGAGTTAGTCACGCAGCAGTTGCACGAAGACCTAAGGTGACAGGGCTTTGCGCATTGGCCCACAATGCTCACTCTGCACATCCAAGGAGCCCGATGCGCTCCTAGCGGAAGGCACGCTCCAAAGACATGCCCAGGCCAGTGGACGAGCGAGGCAGAGACGCGTCTCTCGGCAGCCTACAGAGTTGGGACTGACCCATCACACACCGGGGAGCCTCGGGGAGAGGAAGAGCCAGCTTCCCCTTCGGATGCGCGGAGGCCAGAAGGCGGTGCGTGATACGTTCGACAGGTCCAGAGAAAACGTACCGTAACGTGCAGGCGACGTTCGGCACCAATGACCCAGAAAATGTTCACAAGACGTAAGGAGAAGGAGTGCGAGGAGGAGCCCGTGGGTCCGGAGGGGTGGGGCTGGGATGGAGGTGGGAGGCGGGGCTCTATGCTAAGGAGAGTCCGGCCTGCCGAAATGAAGCGGGTCCCTGAGTCCCTTAAGTCAAGCTGCTAGCCTGAAATAAGGCATCCCCGTAGAGTACATGCCAAACAAACACCAGAGCAGGATTTGACTATGGAAGTACTCTGGGTTGCCTATCTGGCCCCAAAGACAAATGCGTCCAAGGCAGGCAACCGTTTGCATTCCTCGGCTGAGCACGCACCCAGCTGTCTCTTGCATGCTGTATGATGCCCTTCCGTGGACTCATGACAGACAGCCGGGAGCAGGCCCCTCGCACCCACGCCCTCTCGCCTTCTCTCCCTCTCAACCTCCCAGCCCGTCTCCCTCCTGGGCCGGTCCCGCCCCACGCTGGGGACCCCGCGCACCTCCCCTCCCGCTCCCAAGTGCCCACCCCCTCCCGCCACCAGCATCCTCCAAGCTCAAGCCCTCTCCCACCGGCAATGTTAAGGCGATACACCTTAACGATCACTTTGTTCTGGAAGTACGGGTTGCTCCCAAAGGAAAACATCAACCTGCAGCGGTATTTGGGATGGCCCAGTACCTCCAACTGCCCCGCCGAAGAAAGAGGACCGGAAGGGGGAACGTGTCTTCTAGGTGCCCGGAGATGTTTGCCTGCCTGCGGCACTGAACCACGTTGCCCGGCCCCCTCCTGCTCAAACCCCACGCCCACCGGGCCTCCCCCAGCCTCCGTCTCCCAGGACTGACCTCCAAATGGGTCATGGAGCTGAGCACGTGTCTGTCCGGGTCACCCGTCACGGCCGATATCTTGGGGTGTTTCAGGATCTGCCTTGGGTCTAGGAGCCTCGCCGGCACGTGCTACGGAAAGAGAGGCAGGAGCCACCCGGACCTTCCCGGCTGAGAGCAAGCGACCGAAGTTGCAAAAGTGCGGAAACGCCAAGCACTGCCGCCCTCCCAACCTGGTCAGCTCCTGCCCTTTCTTCCCACCTGCTCCACCCTGGGGAGTCCCTTGGCTTCCAGCACCTCTGAGGCTGCCTGCCCCCGACAGGGCAAGGCCGAGGGCCTGACTGCGCTCTGTTCCCACGTCCCCCTGGCCTGCGCGTGTGGCCTGCAGGCAGTCACTGCTTTGGACGGCTGGATGTGCTCCGTCCCACTGTCACGGCCGGGATTGCTTGTGTGTTTGCCTGAAGCCCCGTGACTTTGAGGGGCCTCCTGTGCCCAGGAGGGGGCCGCTCGGGTCACCTGGAGCACGGCTGCGCGCCCACGGCCCAAAGCGTGGTCCTGGCAGAGTCAGCGAGTGAGGGAGGGAAAGCGGTAGGTGGGGGCAGGGGGAAAGCAAAAGAGAGAGAGGGACAGAGAGACCCCACACCAGGAGGAAGGGACACAGAGGGAGGGCAGAGAGGACAGGGGGAGAGGGCGGGCGAGGACACAGAGGGGGAGAGACAGGCAGGGAGGAAAGGTGCGGGTAGGCGCCTGGGCCTGGGGCCCCGGCCTGGCTGTGTGGGGCCTGTGGAGACAGAGTTTGCAGCACCCCGGCAGCGCCGTGTCTGGGTTCCCGCGGTCTGCCGAAGCGAGGCGGCCCGCTGACTGGCTTGGCAACCCGAGAGCGGACGACATTGTGGGTCTGCCCTGATCTTTGCAAATTTGGAAAACCACGCAGGCTCTGAAGGACAGGGAACGGCGGAGGGCAGCCTCTCCGTGTGCCCCATGTACCCAGCAAACGTTTCCTTCCAATATCTGCTCTGAGCCAAGCGGGCTTTGTGCTACCCTACTTGTCGAAGCGTGTTGACCCGTGTTCCCTGAACCCCGCAAGGCTGTTGGGAGTGTGCTGCAGCCCCAAAGCTTCCGCCCGCAGCTTCTGCACAGACAGGCTCTGGACAGGTCGCAGCCCCAGCGTTCTCACCCCCGCCGCGCCCCGCCTTCCTCTGCTGTGCATTGTAGGGATCGTGGGCCCACTCCCACCCGGCAAGGGGGCGGAGAGCCCTTCCCCCCAGCGCTCATGGCCGTGGCCGTGGCTCTGCTGCTGCCCTCCTCGCGGTGATCCTCCACAGCAGCCAAGCCCCACCAGCCGGAGGAAAGATATGGCCTGGGATGCCCTGGATTTGACGGCCCTCCGGCGAGCCAGGTGAGAACTCCGCTTCTGATTCATCCTGCACTTGGGGCGCAAGTAGGGCCTGGTAGCTTGGGCGTCCACAGAGCTGAGCGCCAACTGAACAACCTCCAGCGCGGCCAGTGGGGCCCCCGGCTGGATCGGGACCCAGCCCTGGCCCTTCCTGCCGCAGCTCCTGCAGCTTCTCGTCCTGCTCTGCTTGTGCCACCTCCTCGTCTTCCGCCGCCACGACCTCCGCCAGCGCCATGATATCCTCCCCCACGACCACCAAATCCTCCCCCGCGCCGGCCTCGCCTCTGCGCTGCGGGGCCTCAGCCTCCCGCGCAGCCTCTGCCGCCATGCCCCCCGCACCTAGGGCCTGCGGCACCCCCGCCCCGCCCCAGGCGCCTGCCTCCCCACCGGGCCCCCTCCTCCTCACGACCCCCTCAGCGGACTAAGGTGGTCCAGGGTTCCGGGGCAGCCCCGGCTTCGCCGGACCCCGCCTGGCTCTCCATGGGGACGTGGACCCGAACCCCCGGCAAGCCACGGAGCGAAGGAGCTGGAGGGGCGAGCACGCGGCTCCCACAAGCGGCCGGCAGGTGGCGCTCTGGCGCCCACGGCTGGAGGCCGGTACCCAGCGGAGGCGGCGGGCCTGGGGGACGCATGCGCACAAAGCCTTGGGGCCCGGTAGCGTCTGGGTGGCGTCTGGGTGGCGGGGCGGGGGTGCGCCTGTGGCCTTGGCGGGATGGAAGCCCGGCCTCACGCCCAGGACGCTGACCGGCCCCGGGACCCCACCAGTGGCACGGCGGTGGGCGTGGCCGCACCCGGCCCGCCCCTCGCCCCCGCGGGAGCCGGTCCGCACGCGCGTCTCCTCAGGGGTGGCGTCCGTGCCCGGACCCTGGCCATCTTCTTCGCTGACACCTCCCAGGCCATTCCCGGCGGGTCCCTGCTATCACAAACCTCGTGTTCACCTTCTCGTCAGTTCCCCTGGGAACACGCTACTGGCACCGGGGAATTCAAACCCAGCGGCTCAATAGCGTGACCGCCCGCCGCCCGGAAACCTCACCCGGCCCCTTCTTAGTCACGCCGGGGCGAAGCCCTGAAGTCATCCGCTGCTGCGCCAACCACTGCCACATGGCTGTCCACATGGCTTTCCCCCCTTTCCCCGCCCGGTGCGGGAGGGAGTCCGGAGGCCGCCCAGCAGGATCCGGGATGCGGGGACCTCCCCGCCCCAACGACCCGCCTCTCCTACAAAGAGAGGAACCGCACACAGGTATTGGGCCTGAAATTTACAAGGAGCCACGGTCCGAGGCCACCTCCGTGCTTACACAACCCCTGGCACAGCCCCGGTGAGGTCCGCGATTGGGAGGCGGGGGCATGCTAATGGGCCGCCCACGTAGCCTAAAGGGTAATACCTCTGGGTGTGTTCTTTCGTTAAAGCCACTGCTAGGACTCGCTCCCACCATACTTTCCTCTGCCGGGCCCTTCATCTTTGCTTTCTCCCTCCTTGTCTGACTTCCGCGCTCCCTTTCCCTGTGTCTGCCTTCCCGCCTCACCATAACTGCCAGGGATGTCCGAGCTCCAGCCTAATGGTCCCCGGAGCCTGCTTTTGTCCGCCTTCCTGAGGAGCTGTGGCTGTCTCGGCTGCCCCAGCTCTGCTGCAAGTTCTTCCTTGGTCTGTCTCTCACTGAGTGGAGTGCCAGCCAGGGAGGGGATGGCAAAGTGAGCACTGGCAGCACACCCTGCCCTTTCTCCGGTACTCACCAGGTCCTTCGCGACAGTCCCACACCTCATGCCGGTCCGCTGCGCGGAGGCATTCCGGAATGTGTACGATGCACGCTGCATGAGGTTGGAGGAAGGCCCAGCGGGTGATGGCAAGGCCGAGGGCGTTGGTGTTGCATCGCCCTGGGAGGGCCTCCCGTCCCTAAGAGGAATGGGTCGGGCCGCCCGTGGCAGGAGGGGGGGATTTGAGCGGAAAGAGGCCGGAGGAGCCCCCTTGGGGTGAAGTGCAGGGTTCTGGGCCGTAGCGCGTCACCGTTTCAAACTCTACTTCTCGACGCAAACGGGGGACCCTGCACGGATAACAACGCCCGGCCCTCTGCGGGGGAGAAGCACAATTTTCGGAGCCTGTCCCTGGCACAGCCCAGACTGTGGGTTTACTGCCACAGGCCAAACCGAATTAGCTCTTGTAAACTTGCCCAAGACACTAAAGGAGGGTTCCGAAGGAAATAGTGCACCCAAAACAGCGCATCCCCGGAGTCGGAGGAACCTGGGAGGGGGGGGAGGGGGGCTAGACAGAGAGCGGGGGAAGAGCAGGAGTGGCGCGGAGAAGGAGAGGAGGAGAGAGGGTGGGCCCAGGGAGAGGAACAGGGAGCGAGAGGAGGGGCTGCCACAGAGAGAGGAGGGCAGAGGAGGAGGGAGGCCTGGGGACAGTGAGGGAGGGAGGGGGAGGGAGAGAGGGAGGGAGCGAGGACCGGCGGAGGCAGGGAGGGAGGCTGAATTCTGTACATTGCACAGCCTACAGTCTGAAAGGAAACATTCCTCCCTGGACGTCAAGAGGAGATCTGAAAACACCCGTGGACCTGCAGACAGATCCCACGAGGTCATGCGGGGTGAGATGGAGAGGCAAAGCCCCAAAGAGATGAAGTGACGGCTTCTCAGAGGTCTGCGGGAAACCCTCATGCCCACCGCGGACAGGCACGAGTCGGGAACGCCAGAGAGAGGTGGGAGGGAGTTAGTCACGCAGCAGTTGCACGAAGACCTAAGGTGACAGGGCTTTGCGCATTGGCCCACAATGCTCACTCTGCACATCCAAGGAGCCCGATGCGCTCCTAGCGGAAGGCACGCTCCAAAGACATGCCCAGGCCAGTGGACGAGCGAGGCAGAGACGCGTCTCTCGGCAGCCTACAGAGTTGGGACTGACCCATCACACACCGGGGAGCCTCGGGGAGAGGAAGAGCCAGCTTCCCCTTCGGATGCGCGGAGGCCAGAAGGCGGTGCGTGATACGTTCGACAGGTCCAGAGAAAACGTACCGTAACGTGCAGGCGACGTTCGGCACCAATGACCCAGAAAATGTTCACAAGACGTAAGGAGAAGGAGTGCGAGGAGGAGCCCGTGGGTCCGGAGGGGTGGGGCTGGGATGGAGGTGGGAGGCGGGGCTCTATGCTAAGGAGAGTCCGGCCTGCCGAAATGAAGCGGGTCCCTGAGTCCCTTAAGTCAAGCTGCTAGCCTGAAATAAGGCATCCCCGTAGAGTACATGCCAAACAAACACCAGAGCAGGATTTGACTATGGAAGTACTCTGGGTTGCCTATCTGGCCCCAAAGACAAATGCGTCCAAGGCAGGCAACCGTTTGCATTCCTCGGCTGAGCACGCACCCAGCTGTCTCTTGCATGCTGTATGATGCCCTTCCGTGGACTCATGACAGACAGCCGGGAGCAGGCCCCTCGCACCCACGCCCTCTCGCCTTCTCTCCCTCTCAACCTCCCAGCCCGTCTCCCTCCTGGGCCGGTCCCGCCCCACGCTGGGGACCCCGCGCACCTCCCCTCCCGCTCCCAAGTGCCCACCCCCTCCCGCCACCAGCATCCTCCAAGCTCAAGCCCTCTCCCACCGGCAATGTTAAGGCGATACACCTTAACGATCACTTTGTTCTGGAAGTACGGGTTGCTCCCAAAGGAAAACATCAACCTGCAGCGGTATTTGGGATGGCCCAGTACCTCCAACTGCCCCGCCGAAGAAAGAGGACCGGAAGGGGGAACGTGTCTTCTAGGTGCCCGGAGATGTTTGCCTGCCTGCGGCACTGAACCACGTTGCCCGGCCCCCTCCTGCTCAAACCCCACGCCCACCGGGCCTCCCCCAGCCTCCGTCTCCCAGGACTGACCTCCAAATGGGTCATGGAGCTGAGCACGTGTCTGTCCGGGTCACCCGTCACGGCCGATATCTTGGGGTGTTTCAGGATCTGCCTTGGGTCTAGGAGCCTCGCCGGCACGTGCTACGGAAAGAGAGGCAGGAGCCACCCGGACCTTCCCGGCTGAGAGCAAGCGACCGAAGTTGCAAAAGTGCGGAAACGCCAAGCACTGCCGCCCTCCCAACCTGGTCACCTCCTGCCCTTTCTTCCCACCTGCTCCACCCTGGGGAGTCCCTTGGCTTCCAGCACCTCTGAGGCTGCCTGCCCCCGACAGGGCAAGGCCGAGGGCCTGACTGCGCTCTGTTCCCACGTCCCCCTGGCCTGCGCGTGTGGCCTGCAGGCAGTCACTGCTTTGGACGGCTGGATGTGCTCCGTCCCACTGTCACGGCCGGGATTGCTTGTGTGTTTGCCTGAAGCCCCGTGACTTTGAGGGGCCTCCTGTGCCCAGGAGGGGGCCGCTCGGGTCACCGGGAGCACGGCTGCGCGCCCACGGCCCAAAGCGTGGTCCTGGCAGAGTCAGCGAGTGAGGGAGGGAAAGCGGTAGGTGGGGGCAGGGGGAAAGCAAAAGAGAGAGAGGGACAGAGAGACCCCACACCAGGAGGAAGGGACACAGAGGGAGGGCAGAGAGGACAGGGGGAGAGGGCGGGCGAGGACACAGAGGGGGAGAGACAGGCAGGGAGGAAAGGTGCGGGTAGGCGCCTGGGCCTGGGGCCCCGGCCTGGCTGTGTGGGGCCTGTGGAGACAGAGTTTGCAGCACCCCGGCAGCGCCGTGTCTGGGTTCCCGCGGTCTGCCGAAGCGAGGCGGCCCGCTGACTGGCTTGGCAACCCGAGAGCGGACGACATTGTGGGTCTGCCCTGATCTTTGCAAATTTGGAAAACCACGCAGGCTCTGAAGGACAGGGAACGGCGGAGGGCAGCCTCTCCGTGTGCCCCATGTACCCAGCAAACGTTTCCTTCCAATATCTGCTCTGAGCCAAGCGGGCTTTGTGCTACCCTACTTGTCGAAGCGTGTTGACCCGTGTTCCCTGAACCCCGCAAGGCTGTTGGGAGTGTGCTGCAGCCCCAAAGCTTCCGCCCGCAGCTTCTGCACAGACAGGCTCTGGACAGGTCGCAGCCCCAGCGTTCTCACCCCCGCCGCGCCCCGCCTTCCTCTGCTGTGCATTGTAGGGATCGTGGGCCCACTCCCACCCGGCAAGGGGGCGGAGAGCCCTTCCCCCCAGCGCTCATGGCCGTGGCCGTGGCTCTGCTGCTGCCCTCCTCGCGGTGATCCTCCACAGCAGCCAAGCCCCACCAGCCGGAGGAAAGATATGGCCTGGGATGCCCTGGATTTGACGGCCCTCCGGCGAGCCAGGTGAGAACTCCGCTTCTGATTCATCCTGCACTTGGGGCGCAAGTAGGCCCTGGTAGCTTGGGCGTCCACAGAGCTGAGCGCCAACTGAACAACCTCCAGCGCGGCCAGTGGGGCCCCCGGCTGGATCGGGACCCAGCCCTGGCCCTTCCTGCCGCAGCTCCTGCAGCTTCTCGTCCTGCTCTGCTTGTGCCACCTCCTCGTCTTCCGCCGCCACGACCTCCGCCAGCGCCATGATATCCTCCCCCACGACCACCAAATCCTCCCCCGCGCCGGCCTCGCCTCTGCGCTGCGGGGCCTCAGCCTCCCGCGCAGCCTCTGCCGCCATGCCCCCCGCACCTAGGGCCTGCGGCACCCCCGCCCCGCCCCAGGCGCCTGCCTCCCCACCGGGCCCCCTCCTCCTCACGACCCCCTCAGCGGACTAAGGTGGTCCAGGGTTCCGGGGCAGCCCCGGCTTCGCCGGACCCCGCCTGGCTCTCCATGGGGACGTGGACCCGAACCCCCGGCAAGCCACGGAGCGAAGGAGCTGGAGGGGCGAGCACGCGGCTCCCACAAGCGGCCGGCAGGTGGCGCTCTGGCGCCCACGGCTGGAGGCCGGTACCCAGCGGAGGCGGCGGGCCTGGGGGACGCATGCGCACAAAGCCTTGGGGCCCGGTGGCGTCTGGGTGGCGTCTGGGTGGCGGGGCGGGGGTGCGCCTGTGGCCTTGGCGGGATGGAAGCCCGGCCTCACGCCCAGGACGCTGACCGGCCCCGGGACCCCACCAGTGGCACGGCGGTGGGCGTGGCCGCACCCGGCCCGCCCCTCGCCCCCGCGGGAGCCGGTCCGCACGCGCGTCTCCTCAGGGGTGGCGTCCGTGCCCGGACCCTGGCCATCTTCTTCGCTGACACCTCCCAGGCCATTCCCGGCGGGTCCCTGCTATCACAAACCTCGTGTTCACCTTCTCGTCAGTTCCCCTGGGAACACGCTACTGGCACCGGGGAATTCAAACCCAGCGGCTCAATAGCGTGACCGCCCGCCGCCCGGAAACCTCACCCGGCCCCTTCTTAGTCACGCCGGGGCGAAGCCCTGAAGTCATCCGCTGCTGCGCCAACCACTGCCACATGGCTGTCCACATGGCTTTCCCCCCTTTCCCCGCCCGGTGCGGGAGGGAGTCCGGAGGCCGCCCAGCAGGATCCGGGATGCGGGGACCTCCCCGCCCCAACGACCCGCCTCTCCTACAAAGAGAGGAACCGCACACAGGTATTGGGCCTGAAATTTACAAGGAGCCACGGTCCGAGGCCACCTCCGTGCTTACACAACCCCTGGCACAGCCCCGGTGAGGTCCGCGATTGGGAGGCGGGGGCATGCTAATGGGCCGCCCACGTAGCCTAAAGGGTAATACCTCTGGGTGTGTTCTTTCGTTAAAGCCACTGCTAGGACTCGCTCCCACCATACTTTCCTCTGCCGGGCCCTTCATCTTTGCTTTCTCCCTCCTTGTCTGACTTCCGCGCTCCCTTTCCCTGTGTCTGCCTTCCCGCCTCACCATAACTGCCAGGGATGTCCGAGCTCCAGCCTAATGGTCCCCGGAGCCTGCTTTTGTCCGCCTTCCTGAGGAGCTGTGGCTGTCTCGGCTGCCCCAGCTCTGCTGCAAGTTCTTCCTTGGTCTGTCTCTCACTGAGTGGAGTGCCAGCCAGGGAGGGGATGGCAAAGTGAGCACTGGCAGCACACCCTGCCCTTTCTCCGGTACTCACCAGGTCCTTCGCGACAGTCCCACACCTCATGCCGGTCCGCTGCGCGGAGGCATTCCGGAATGTGTACGATGCACGCTGCATGAGGTTGGAGGAAGGCCCAGCGGGTGATGGCAAGGCCGAGGGCGTTGGTGTTGCATCGCCCTGGGAGGGCCTCCCGTCCCTAAGAGGAATGGGTCGGGCCGCCCGTGGCAGGAGGGGGGGATTTGAGCGGAAAGAGGCCGGAGGAGCCCCCTTGGGGTGAAGTGCAGGGTTCTGGGCCGTAGCGCGTCACCGTTTCAAACTCTACTTCTCGACGCAAACGGGGGACCCTGCACGGATAACAACGCCCGGCCCTCTGCGGGGGAGAAGCACAATTTTCGGAGCCTGTCCCTGGCACAGCCCAGACTGTGGGTTTACTGCCACAGGCCAAACCGAATTAGCTCTTGTAAACTTGCCCAAGACACTAAAGGAGGGTTCCGAGGAAATAGTGCACCCAAAACAGCGCATCCCCGGAGTCGGAGAAACCTGGGAGGGGGGGGAGGGGGGCTGGACAGAGAGCGGGGGAAGAGCAGGAGTGGCGCGGAGAAGGAGAGGAGGAGAGAGGGTGGGCCCAGGGAGAGGAACAGGGAGCGAGAGGAGGGGCTGCCACAGAGAGAGGAGGGCAGAGGAGGAGGGAGGCCTGGGGACAGTGAGGGAGGGAGGGGGAGGGAGAGAGGGAGGGAGCGAGGACCGGCGGAGGCAGGGAGGGAGGCTGAATTCTGTACATTGCACAGCCTACAGTCTGAAAGGAAACATTCCTCCCTGGACGTCAAGAGGAGATCTGAAAACACCCGTGGACCTGCAGACAGATCCCACGAGGTCATGCGGGGTGAGATGGAGAGGCAAAGCCCCAAAGAGATGAAGTGACGGCTTCTCAGAGGTCTGCGGGAAACCCTCATGCCCACCGCGGACAGGCACGAGTCGGGAACGCCAGAGAGAGGTGGGAGGGAGTTAGTCACGCAGCAGTTGCACGAAGACCTAAGGTGACAGGGCTTTGCGCATTGGCCCACAATGCTCACTCTGCACATCCAAGGAGCCCGATGCGCTCCTAGCGGAAGGCACGCTCCAAAGACATGCCCAGGCCAGTGGACGAGCGAGGCAGAGACGCGTCTCTCGGCAGCCTACAGAGTTGGGACTGACCCATCACACACCGGGGAGCCTCGGGGAGAGGAAGAGCCAGCTTCCCCTTCGGATGCGCGGAGGCCAGAAGGCGGTGCGTGATACGTTCGACAGGTCCAGAGAAAACGTACCGTAACGTGCAGGCGACGTTCGGCACCAATGACCCAGAAAATGTTCACAAGACGTAAGGAGAAGGAGTGCGAGGAGGAGCCCGTGGGTCCGGAGGGGTGGGGCTGGGATGGAGGTGGGAGGCGGGGCTCTATGCTAAGGAGAGTCCGGCCTGCCGAAATGAAGCGGGTCCCTGAGTCCCTTAAGTCAAGCTGCTAGCCTGAAATAAGGCATCCCCGTAGAGTACATGCCAAACAAACACCAGAGCAGGATTTGACTATGGAAGTACTCTGGGTTGCCTATCTGGCCCCAAAGACAAATGCGTCCAAGGCAGGCAACCGTTTGCATTCCTCGGCTGAGCACGCACCCAGCTGTCTCTTGCATGCTGTATGATGCCCTTCCGTGGACTCATGACAGACAGCCGGGAGCAGGCCCCTCGCACCCACGCCCTCTCGCCTTCTCTCCCTCTCAACCTCCCAGCCCGTCTCCCTCCTGGGCCGGTCCCGCCCCACGCTGGGGACCCCGCGCACCTCCCCTCCCGCTCCCAAGTGCCCACCCCCTCCCGCCACCAGCATCCTCCAAGCTCAAGCCCTCTCCCACCGGCAATGTTAAGGCGATACACCTTAACGATCACTTTGTTCTGGAAGTACGGGTTGCTCCCAAAGGAAAACATCAACCTGCAGCGGTATTTGGGATGGCCCAGTACCTCCAACTGCCCCGCCGAAGAAAGAGGACCGGAAGGGGGAACGTGTCTTCTAGGTGCCCGGAGATGTTTGCCTGCCTGCGGCACTGAACCACGTTGCCCGGCCCCCTCCTGCTCAAACCCCACGCCCACCGGGCCTCCCCCAGCCTCCGTCTCCCAGGACTGACCTCCAAATGGGTCATGGAGCTGAGCACGTGTCTGTCCGGGTCACCCGTCACGGCCGATATCTTGGGGTGTTTCAGGATCTGCCTTGGGTCTAGGAGCCTCGCCGGCACGTGCTACGGAAAGAGAGGCAGGAGCCACCCGGACCTTCCCGGCTGAGAGCAAGCGACCGAAGTTGCAAAAGTGCGGAAACGCCAAGCACTGCCGCCCTCCCAACCTGGTCACCTCCTGCCCTTTCTTCCCACCTGCTCCACCCTGGGGAGTCCCTTGGCTTCCAGCACCTCTGAGGCTGCCTGCCCCCGACAGGGCAAGGCCGAGGGCCTGACTGCGCTCTGTTCCCACGTCCCCCTGGCCTGCGCGTGTGGCCTGCAGGCAGTCACTGCTTTGGACGGCTGGATGTGCTCCGTCCCACTGTCACGGCCGGGATTGCTTGTGTGTTTGCCTGAAGCCCCGTGACTTTGAGGGGCCTCCTGTGCCCAGGAGGGGGCCGCTCGGGTCACCTGGAGCACGGCTGCGCGCCCACGGCCCAAAGCGTGGTCCTGGCAGAGTCAGCGAGTGAGGGAGGGAAAGCGGTAGGTGGGGGCAGGGGGAAAGCAAAAGAGAGAGAGGGACAGAGAGACCCCACACCAGGAGGAAGGGACACAGAGGGAGGGCAGAGAGGACAGGGGGAGAGGGCGGGCGAGGACACAGAGGGGGAGAGACAGGCAGGGAGGAAAGGTGCGGGTAGGCGCCTGGGCCTGGGGCCCCGGCCTGGCTGTGTGGGGCCTGTGGAGACAGAGTTTGCAGCACCCCGGCAGCGCCGTGTCTGGGTTCCCGCGGTCTGCCGAAGCGAGGCGGCCCGCTGACTGGCTTGGCAACCCGAGAGCGGACGACATTGTGGGTCTGCCCTGATCTTTGCAAATTTGGAAAACCACGCAGGCTCTGAAGGACAGGGAACGGCGGAGGGCAGCCTCTCCGTGTGCCCCATGTACCCAGCAAACGTTTCCTTCCAATATCTGCTCTGAGCCAAGCGGGCTTTGTGCTACCCTACTTGTCGAAGCGTGTTGACCCGTGTTCCCTGAACCCCGCAAGGCTGTTGGGAGTGTGCTGCAGCCCCAAAGCTTCCGCCCGCAGCTTCTGCACAGACAGGCTCTGGACAGGTCGCAGCCCCAGCGTTCTCACCCCCGCCGCGCCCCGCCTTCCTCTGCTGTGCATTGTAGGGATCGTGGGCCCACTCCCACCCGGCAAGGGGGCGGAGAGCCCTTCCCCCCAGCGCTCATGGCCGTGGCCGTGGCTCTGCTGCTGCCCTCCTCGCGGTGATCCTCCACAGCAGCCAAGCCCCACCAGCCGGAGGAAAGATATGGCCTGGGATGCCCTGGATTTGACGGCCCTCCGGCGAGCCAGGTGAGAACTCCGCTTCTGATTCATCCTGCACTTGGGGCGCAAGTAGGCCCTGGTAGCTTGGGCGTCCACAGAGCTGAGCGCCAACTGAACAACCTCCAGCGCGGCCAGTGGGGCCCCCGGCTGGATCGGGACCCAGCCCTGGCCCTTCCTGCCGCAGCTCCTGCAGCTTCTCGTCCTGCTCTGCTTGTGCCACCTCCTCGTCTTCCGCCGCCACGACCTCCGCCAGCGCCATGATATCCTCCCCCACGACCACCAAATCCTCCCCCGCGCCGGCCTCGCCTCTGCGCTGCGGGGCCTCAGCCTCCCGCGCAGCCTCTGCCGCCATGCCCCCCGCACCTAGGGCCTGCGGCACCCCCGCCCCGCCCCAGGCGCCTGCCTCCCCACCGGGCCCCCTCCTCCTCACGACCCCCTCAGCGGACTAAGGTGGTCCAGGGTTCCGGGGCAGCCCCGGCTTCGCCGGACCCCGCCTGGCTCTCCATGGGGACGTGGACCCGAACCCCCGGCAAGCCACGGAGCGAAGGAGCTGGAGGGGCGAGCACGCGGCTCCCACAAGCGGCCGGCAGGTGGCGCTCTGGCGCCCACGGCTGGAGGCCGGTACCCAGCGGAGGCGGCGGGCCTGGGGGACGCATGCGCACAAAGCCTTGGGGCCCGGTGGCGTCTGGGTGGCGTCTGGGTGGCGGGGCGGGGGTGCGCCTGTGGCCTTGGCGGGATGGAAGCCCGGCCTCACGCCCAGGACGCTGACCGGCCCCGGGACCCCACCAGTGGCACGGCGGTGGGCGTGGCCGCACCCGGCCCGCCCCTCGCCCCCGCGGGAGCCGGTCCGCACGCGCGTCTCCTCAGGGGTGGCGTCCGTGCCCGGACCCTGGCCATCTTCTTCGCTGACACCTCCCAGGCCATTCCCGGCGGGTCCCTGCTATCACAAACCTCGTGTTCACCTTCTCGTCAGTTCCCCTGGGAACACGCTACTGGCACCGGGGAATTCAAACCCAGCGGCTCAATAGCGTGACCGCCCGCCGCCCGGAAACCTCACCCGGCCCCTTCTGAGTCACGCCGGGGCGAAGCCCTGAAGTCATCCGCTGCTGCGCCAACCACTGCCACATGGCTGTCCACATGGCTTTCCCCCCTTTCCCCGCCCGGTGCGGGAGGGAGTCCGGAGGCCGCCCAGCAGGATCCGGGATGCGGGGACCTCCCCGCCCCAACGACCCGCCTCTCCTACAAAGAGAGGAACCGCACACAGGTATTGGGCCTGAAATTTACAAGGAGCCACGGTCCGAGGCCACCTCCGTGCTTACACAACCCCTGGCACAGCCCCGGTGAGGTCCGCGATTGGGAGGCGGGGGCATGCTAATGGGCCGCCCACGTAGCCTAAAGGGTAATACCTCTGGGTGTGTTCTTTCGTTAAAGCCACTGCTAGGACTCGCTCCCACCATACTTTCCTCTGCCGGGCCCTTCATCTTTGCTTTCTCCCTCCTTGTCTGACTTCCGCGCTCCCTTTCCCTGTGTCTGCCTTCCCGCCTCACCATAACTGCCAGGGATGTCCGAGCTCCAGCCTAATGGTCCCCGGAGCCTGCTTTTGTCCGCCTTCCTGAGGAGCTGTGGCTGTCTCGGCTGCCCCAGCTCTGCTGCAAGTTCTTCCTTGGTCTGTCTCTCACTGAGTGGAGTGCAAGCCAGGGAGGGGATGGCAAAGTGAGCACTGGCAGCACACCCTGCCCTTTCTCCGGTACTCACCAGGTCCTTCGCGACAGTCCCACACCTCATGCCGGTCCGCTGCGCGGAGGCATTCCGGAATGTGTACGATGCACGCTGCATGAGGTTGGAGGAAGGCCCAGCGGGTGATGGCAAGGCCGAGGGCGTTGGTGTTGCATCGCCCTGGGAGGGCCTCCCGTCCCTAAGAGGAATGGGTCGGGCCGCCCGTGGCACGAGGGGGGGATTTGAGCGGAAAGAGGCCGGAGGAGCCCCCTTGGGGTGAAGTGCAGGGTTCTGGGCCGTAGCGCGTCACCGTTTCAAACTCTACTTCTCGACGCAAACGGGGGACCCTGCACGGATAACAACGCCCGGCCCTCTGCGGGGGAGAAGCACAATTTTCGGAGCCTGTCCCTGGCACAGCCCAGACTGTGGGTTTACTGCCACAGGCCAAACCGAATTAGCTCTTGTAAACTTGCCCAAGACACTAAAGGAGGGTTCCGAGGAAATAGTGCACCCAAAACAGCGCATCCCCGGAGTCGGAGAAACCTGGGAGGGGGGGGAGGGGGGCTGGACAGAGAGCGGGGGAAGAGCAGGAGTGGCGCGGAGAAGGAGAGGAGGAGAGAGGGTGGGCCCAGGGAGAGGAACAGGGAGCGAGAGGAGGGGCTGCCACAGAGAGAGGAGGGCAGAGGAGGAGGGAGGCCTGGGGACAGTGAGGGAGGGAGGGGGAGGGAGAGAGGGAGGGAGCGAGGACCGGCGGAGGCAGGGAGGGAGGCTGAATTCTGTACATTGCACAGCCTACAGTCTGAAAGGAAACATTCCTCCCTGGACGTCAAGAGGAGATCTGAAAACACCCGTGGACCTGCAGACAGATCCCACGAGGTCATGCGGGGTGAGATGGAGAGGCAAAGCCCCAAAGAGATGAAGTGACGGCTTCTCAGAGGTCTGCGGGAAACCCTCATGCCCACCGCGGACAGGCACGAGTCGGGAACGCCAGAGAGAGGTGGGAGGGAGTTAGTCACGCAGCAGTTGCACGAAGACCTAAGGTGACAGGGCTTTGCGCATTGGCCCACAATGCTCACTCTGCACATCCAAGGAGCCCGATGCGCTCCTAGCGGAAGGCACGCTCCAAAGACATGCCCAGGCCAGTGGACGAGCGAGGCAGAGACGCGTCTCTCGGCAGCCTACAGAGTTGGGACTGACCCATCACACACCGGGGAGCCTCGGGGAGAGGAAGAGCCAGCTTCCCCTTCGGATGCGCGGAGGCCAGAAGGCGGTGCGTGATACGTTCGACAGGTCCAGAGAAAACGTACCGTAACGTGCAGGCGACGTTCGGCACCAATGACCCAGAAAATGTTCACAAGACGTAAGGAGAAGGAGTGCGAGGAGGAGCCCGTGGGTCCGGAGGGGTGGGGCTGGGATGGAGGTGGGAGGCGGGGCTCTATGCTAAGGAGAGTCCGGCCTGCCGAAATGAAGCGGGTCCCTGAGTCCCTTAAGTCAAGCTGCTAGCCTGAAATAAGGCATCCCCGTAGAGTACATGCCAAACAAACACCAGAGCAGGATTTGACTATGGAAGTACTCTGGGTTGCCTATCTGGCCCCAAAGACAAATGCGTCCAAGGCAGGCAACCGTTTGCATTCCTCGGCTGAGCACGCACCCAGCTGTCTCTTGCATGCTGTATGATGCCCTTCCGTGGACTCACGACAGACAGCCGGGAGCAGGCCCCTCGCACCCACGCCCTCTCGCCTTCTCTCCCTCTCAACCTCCCAGCCCGTCTCCCTCCTGGGCCGGTCCCGCCCCACGCTGGGGACCCCGCGCACCTCCCCTCCCGCTCCCAAGTGCCCCCCCCCGCCCGCCACCAGCATCCTCGAAGCTCAAGCCCTCTCCCACCGGCAATGTTAAGGCGTTACACCTTAAAGATCACTTTGTTCTGGAAGTAGGGGTTGCTCCCAAAGGAAAACATCAACCTGAAAAGGTATTTGGGATGGCCCAGTACCTCCACCTGCCGCGCCGAAGAAAGAGGACGGGAAGGGGGAACGTGTCTTCTAGGTGCCCCGAGCTGTTTGCCTGGCTGCGGCACTGAACCACGTTGCCCGGCCCCCTCCTGCTCAAACCCCACGCCCACCGGGCCTCCCCCAGCCTCCGTCTCCGAGGACTGACCTCCAAATGGGTCACGGAGCTGAGCACGTGTCTGTCCTGGTCACCCGTCACGGCCGATATCTTGGGGTGTTTCAGGATCTGCCTTGGGTCTAGGAGCCTCGCCGGCACGTGCTACGGAAAGAGAGGCAGGAGCCACCCGGACCTTCCCGGCTGAGAGCAAGCGACCGAAGTTGCAAAAGTGCGGAAACGCCAAGCACTGCCGCCCTCCCAACCTGGTCAGCTCCTGCCCTTTCTTCCCACCTGCTCCACCCTGGGGAGTCCCTTGGCTTCCAGCACCTCTGAGGCTGCCTGCCCCCGACAGGGCAAGGCCGAGGGCCTGACTGCGCTCTGTTCCCACGTCCCCCTGGCCTGCGCGTGTGGCCTGCAGGCAGTCACTGCTTTGGACGGCTGGATGTGCTCCGTCCCACTGTCACGGCCGGGATTGCTTGTGTGTTTGCCTGAAGCCCCGTGACTTTGAGGGGCCTCCTGTGCCCAGGAGGGGGCCGCTCGGGTCACCTGGAGCACGGCTGCGCGCCCACGGCCCAAAGCGTGGTCCTGGCAGAGTCAGCGAGTGAGGGAGGGAAAGCGGTAGGTGGGGGCAGGGGGAAAGCAAAAGAGAGAGAGGGACAGAGAGACCCCACACCAGGAGGAAGGGACACAGAGGGAGGGCAGAGAGGACAGGGGGAGAGGGCGGGCGAGGACACAGAGGGGGAGAGACAGGCAGGGAGGAAAGGTGCGGGTAGGCGCCTGGGCCTGGGGCCCCGGCCTGGCTGTGTGGGGCCTGTGGAGACAGAGTTTGCAGCACCCCGGCAGCGCCGTGTCTGGGTTCCCGCGGTCTGCCGAAGCGAGGCGGCCCGCTGACTGGCTTGGCAACCCGAGAGCGGACGACATTGTGGGTCTGCCCTGATCTTTGCAAATTTGGAAAACCACGCAGGCTCTGAAGGACAGGGAACGGCGGAGGGCAGCCTCTCCGTGTGCCCCATGTACCCAGCAAACGTTTCCTTCCAATATCTGCTCTGAGCCAAGCGGGCTTTGTGCTACCCTACTTGTCGAAGCGTGTTGACCCGTGTTCCCTGAACCCCGCAAGGCTGTTGGGAGTGTGCTGCAGCCCCAAAGCTTCCGCCCGCAGCTTCTGCACAGACAGGCTCTGGACAGGTCGCAGCCCCAGCGTTCTCACCCCCGCCGCGCCCCGCCTTCCTCTGCTGTGCATTGTAGGGATCGTGGGCCCACTCCCACCCGGCAAGGGGGCGGAGAGCCCTTCCCCCCAGCGCTCATGGCCGTGGCCGTGGCTCTGCTGCTGCCCTCCTCGCGGTGATCCTCCACAGCAGCCAAGCCCCACCAGCCGGAGGAAAGATATGGCCTGGGATGCCCTGGATTTGACGGCCCTCCGGCGAGCCAGGTGAGAACTCCGCTTCTGATTCATCCTGCACTTGGGGCGCAAGTAGGGCCTGGTAGCTTGGGCGTCCACAGAGCTGAGCGCCAACTGAACAACCTCCAGCGCGGCCAGTGGGGCCCCCGGCTGGATCGGGACCCAGCCCTGGCCCTTCCTGCCGCAGCTCCTGCAGCTTCTCGTCCTGCTCTGCTTGTGCCACTTCCTCGTCTTCCGCCGCCACGACCTCCGCCAGCGCCATGATATCCTCCCCCACGACCACCAAATCCTCCCCCGCGCCGGCCTCGCCTCTGCGCTGCGGGGCCTCAGCCTCCCGCGCAGCCTCTGCCGCCATGCCCCCCGCACCTAGGGCCTGCGGCACCCCCGCCCCGCCCCAGGCGCCTGCCTCCCCACCGGGCCCCCTCCTCCTCACGACCCCCTCAGCGGACTAAGGTGGTCCAGGGTTCCGGGGCAGCCCCGGCTTCGCCGGACCCCGCCTGGCTCTCCATGGGGACGTGGACCCGAACCCCCGGCAAGCCACGGAGCGAAGGAGCTGGAGGGGCGAGCACGCGGCTCCCACAAGCGGCCGGCAGGTGGCGCTCTGGCGCCCACGGCTGGAGGCCGGTACCCAGCGGAGGCGGCGGGCCTGGGGTACGCATGCGCACAAAGCCTTGGGGCCCGGTGGCGTCTGGGTGGCGTCTGGGTGGCGGGGCGGGGGTGCGCCTGTGGCCTTGGCGGGATGGAAGCCCGGCCTCACGCCCAGGACGCTGACCGGCCCCGGGACCCCACCAGTGGCACGGCGGTGGGCGTGGCCGCACCCGGCCCGCCCCTCGCCCCCGCGGGAGCCGGTCCGCACGCGCGTCTCCTCAGGGGTGGCGTCCGTGCCCGGACCCTGGCCATCTTCTTCGCTGACACCTCCCAGGCCATTCCCGGCGGGTCCCTGCTATCACAAACCTCGTGTTCACCTTCTCGTCAGTTCCCCTGGGAACACGCTACTGGCACCGGGGAATTCAAACCCAGCGGCTCAATAGCGTGACCGCCCGCCGCCCGGAAACCTCACCCGGCCCCTTCTGAGTCACGCCGGGGCGAAGCCCTGAAGTCATCCGCTGCTGCGCCAACCACTGCCACATGGCTGTCCACATGGCTTTCCCCCCTTTCCCCGCCCGGTGCGGGAGGGAGTCCGGAGGCCGCCCAGCAGGATCCGGGATGCGGGGACCTCCCCGCCCCAACGACCCGCCTCTCCTACAAAGAGAGGAACCGCACACAGGTATTGGGCCTGAAATTTACAAGGAGCCACGGTCCGAGGCCACCTCCGTGCTTACACAACCCCTGGCACAGCCCCGGTGAGGTCCGCGATTGGGAGGCGGGGGCATGCTAATGGGCCGCCCACGTAGCCTAAAGGGTAATACCTCTGGGTGTGTTCTTTCGTTAAAGCCACTGCTAGGACTCGCTCCCACCATACTTTCCTCTGCCGGGCCCTTCATCTTTGCTTTCTCCCTCCTTGTCTGACTTCCGCGCTCCCTTTCCCTGTGTCTGCCTTCCCGCCTCACCATAACTGCCAGGGATGTCCGAGCTCCAGCCTAATGGTCCCCGGAGCCTGCTTTTGTCCGCCTTCCTGAGGAGCTGTGGCTGTCTCGGCTGCCCCAGCTCTGCTGCAAGTTCTTCCTTGGTCTGTCTCTCACTGAGTGGAGTGCCAGCCAGGGAGGGGATGGCAAAGTGAGCACTGGCAGCACACCCTGCCCTTTCTCCGGTACTCACCAGGTCCTTCGCGACAGTCCCACACCTCATGCCGGTCCGCTGCGCGGAGGCATTCCGGAATGTGTACGATGCACGCTGCATGAGGTTGGAGGAAGGCCCAGCGGGTGATGGCAAGGCCGAGGGCGTTGGTGTTGCATCGCCCTGGGAGGGCCTCCCGTCCCTAAGAGGAATGGGTCGGGCCGCCCGTGGCAGGAGGGGGGGATTTGAGCGGAAAGAGGCCGGAGGAGCCCCCTTGGGGTGAAGTGCAGGGTTCTGGGCCGTAGCGCGTCACCGTTTCAAACTCTACTTCTCGACGCAAACGGGGGACCCTGCACGGATAACAACGCCCGGCCCTCTGCGGGGGAGAAGCACAATTTTCGGAGCCTGTCCCTGGCACAGCCCAGACTGTGGGTTTACTGCCACAGGCCAAACCGAATTAGCTCTTGTAAACTTGCCCAAGACACTAAAGGAGGGTTCCGAGGAAATAGTGCACCCAAAACAGCGCATCCCCGGAGTCGGAGAAACCTGGGAGGGGGGGGATTGGGGCTGGACAGAGAGCGGGGGAAGAGCAGGAGTGGCGCGGAGAAGGAGAGGAGGAGAGAGGGTGGGCCCAGGGAGAGGAACAGGGAGCGAGAGGAGGGGCTGCCACAGAGAGAGGAGGGCAGAGGAGGAGGGAGGCCTGGGGACAGTGAGGGAGGGAGGGGGAGGGAGAGAGGGAGGGAGCGAGGACCGGCGGAGGCAGGGAGGGAGGCTGAATTCTGTACATTGCACAGCCTACAGTCTGAAAGGAAACATTCCTCCCTGGACGTCAAGAGGAGATCTGAAAACACCCGTGGACCTGCAGACAGATCCCACGAGGTCATGCGGGGTGAGATGGAGAGGCAAAGCCCCAAAGAGATGAAGTGACGGCTTCTCAGAGGTCTGCGGGAAACCCTCATGCCCACCGCGGACAGGCACGAGTCGGGAACGCCAGAGAGAGGTGGGAGGGAGTTAGTCACGCAGCAGTTGCACGAAGACCTAAGGTGACAGGGCTTTGCGCATTGGCCCACAATGCTCACTCTGCACATCCAAGGAGCCCGATGCGCTCCTAGCGGAAGGCACGCTCCAAAGACATGCCCAGGCCAGTGGACGAGCGAGGCAGAGACGCGTCTCTCGGCAGCCTACAGAGTTGGGACTGACCCATCACACACCGGGGAGCCTCGGGGAGAGGAAGAGCCAGCTTCCCCTTCGGATGCGCGGAGGCCAGAAAGCGGTGCGTGATACGTTCGACAGGTCCAGAGAAAACGTACCGTAACGTGCAGGCGACGTTCGGCACCAATGACCCAGAAAATGTTCACAAGACGTAAGGAGAAGGAGTGCGAGGAGGAGCCCGTGGGTCCGGAGGGGTGGGGCTGGGATGGAGGTGGGAGGCGGGGCTCTATGCTAAGGAGAGTCCGGCCTGCCGAAATGAAGCGGGTCCCTGAGTCCCTTAAGTCAAGCTGCTAGCCTGAAATAAGGCATCCCCGTAGAGTACATGCCAAACAAACACCAGAGCAGGATTTGACTATGGAAGTACTCTGGGTTGCCTATCTGGCCCCAAAGACAAATGCGTCCAAGGCAGGCAACCGTTTGCATTCCTCGGCTGAGCACGCACCCAGCTGTCTCTTGCATGCTGTATGATGCCCTTCCGTGGACTCATGACAGACAGCCGGGAGCAGGCCCCTCGCACCCACGCCCTCTCGCCTTCTCTCCCTCTCAACCTCCCAGCCCGTCTCCCTCCTGGGCCGGTCCCGCCCCACGCTGGGGACCCCGCGCACCTCCCCTCCCGCTCCCAAGTGCCCACCCCCTCCCGCCACCAGCATCCTCCAAGCTCAAGCCCTCTCCCACCGGCAATGTTAAGGCGATACACCTTAACGATCACTTTGTTCTGGAAGTACGGGTTGCTCCCAAAGGAAAACATCAACCTGCAGCGGTATTTGGGATGGCCCAGTACCTCCAACTGCCCCGCCGAAGAAAGAGGACCGGAAGGGGGAACGTGTCTTCTAGGTGCCCGGAGATGTTTGCCTGCCTGCGGCACTGAACCACGTTGCCCGGCCCCCTCCTGCTCAAACCCCACGCCCACCGGGCCTCCCCCAGCCTCCGTCTCCCAGGACTGACCTCCAAATGGGTCATGGAGCTGAGCACGTGTCTGTCCTGGTCACCCGTCACGGCCGATATCTTGGGGTGTTTCAGGATCTGCCTTGGGTCTAGGAGCCTCGCCGGCACGTGCTACGGAAAGAGAGGCAGGAGCCACCCGGACCTTCCCGGCTGAGAGCAAGCGACCGAAGTTGCAAAAGTGCGGAAACGCCAAGCACTGCCGCCCTCCCAACCTGGTCAGCTCCTGCCCTTTCTTCCCACCTGCTCCACCCTGGGGAGTCCCTTGGCTTCCAGCACCTCTGAGGCTGCCTGCCCCCGACAGGGCAAGGCCGAGGGCCTGACTGCGCTCTGTTCCCACGTCCCCCTGGCCTGCGCGTGTGGCCTGCAGGCAGTCACTGCTTTGGACGGCTGGATGTGCTCCGTCCCACTGTCACGGCCGGGATTGCTTGTGTGTTTGCCTGAAGCCCCGTGACTTTGAGGGGCCTCCTGTGCCCAGGAGGGGGCCGCTCGGGTCACCTGGAGCACGGCTGCGCGCCCACGGCCCAAAGCGTGGTCCTGGCAGAGTCAGCGAGTGAGGGAGGGAAAGCGGTAGGTGGGGGCAGGGGGAAAGCAAAAGAGAGAGAGGGACAGAGAGACCCCACACCAGGAGGAAGGGACACAGAGGGAGGGCAGAGAGGACAGGGGGAGAGGGCGGGCGAGGACACAGAGGGGGAGAGACAGGCAGGGAGGAAAGGTGCGGGTAGGCGCCTGGGCCTGGGGCCCCGGCCTGGCTGTGTGGGGCCTGTGGAGACAGAGTTTGCAGCACCCCGGCAGCGCCGTGTCTGGGTTCCCGCGGTCTGCCGAAGCGAGGCGGCCCGCTGACTGGCTTGGCAACCCGAGAGCGGACGACATTGTGGGTCTGCCCTGATCTTTGCAAATTTGGAAAACCACGCAGGCTCTGAAGGACAGGGAACGGCGGAGGGCAGCCTCTCCGTGTGCCCCATGTACCCAGCAAACGTTTCCTTCCAATATCTGCTCTGAGCCAAGCGGGCTTTGTGCTACCCTACTTGTCGAAGCGTGTTGACCCGTGTTCCCTGAACCCCGCAAGGCTGTTGGGAGTGTGCTGCAGCCCCAAAGCTTCCGCCCGCAGCTTCTGCACAGACAGGCTCTGGACAGGTCGCAGCCCCAGCGTTCTCACCCCCGCCGCGCCCCGCCTTCCTCTGCTGTGCATTGTAGGGATCGTGGGCCCACTCCCACCCGGCAAGGGGGCGGAGAGCCCTTCCCCCCAGCGCTCATGGCCGTGGCCGTGGCTCTGCTGCTGCCCTCCTCGCGGTGATCCTCCACAGCAGCCAAGCCCCACCAGCCGGAGGAAAGATATGGCCTGGGATGCCCTGGATTTGACGGCCCTCCGGCGAGCCAGGTGAGAACTCCGCTTCTGATTCATCCTGCACTTGGGGCGCTAGTAGGGCCTGGTAGCTTGGGCGTCCACAGAGCTGAGCGCCAACTGAACAACCTCCAGCGCGGCCAGTGGGGCCCCCGGCTGGATCGGGACCCAGCCCTGGCCCTTCCTGCCGCAGCTCCTGCAGCTTCTCGTCCTGCTCTGCTTGTGCCACCTCCTCGTCTTCCGCCGCCACGACCTCCGCCAGCGCCATGATATCCTCCCCCACGACCACCAAATCCTCCCCCGCGCCGGCCTCGCCTCTGCGCTGCGGGGCCTCAGCCTCCCGCGCAGCCTCTGCCGCCATGCCCCCCGCACCTAGGGCCTGCGGCACCCCCGCCCCGCCCCAGGCGCCTGCCTCCCCACCGGGCCCCCTCCTCCTCACGACCCCCTCAGCGGACTAAGGTGGTCCAGGGTTCCGGGGCAGCCCCGGCTTCGCCGGACCCCGCCTGGCTCTCCATGGGGACGTGGACCCGAACCCCCGGCAAGCCACGGAGCGAAGGAGCTGGAGGGGCGAGCACGCGGCTCCCACAAGCGGCCGGCAGGTGGCGCTCTGGCGCCCACGGCTGGAGGCCGGTACCCAGCGGAGGCGGCGGGCCTGGGGGACGCATGCGCACAAAGCCTTGGGGCCCGGTGGCGTCTGGGTGGCGTCTGGGTGGCGGGGCGGGGGTGCGCCTGTGGCCTTGGCGGGATGGAAGCCCGGCCTCACGCCCAGGACGCTGACCGGCCCCGGGACCCCACCAGTGGCACGGCGGTGGGCGTGGCCGCACCCGGCCCGCCCCTCGCCCCCGCGGGAGCCGGTCCGCACGCGCGTCTCCTCAGGGGTGGCGTCCGTGCCCGGACCCTGGCCATCTTCTTCGCTGACACCTCCCAGGCCATTCCCGGCGGGTCCCTGCTATCACAAACCTCGTGTTCACCTTCTCGTCAGTTCCCCTGGGAACACGCTACTGGCACCGGGGAATTCAAACCCAGCGGCTCAATAGCGTGACCGCCCGCCGCCCGGAAACCTCACCCGGCCCCTTCTTAGTCACGCCGGGGCGAAGCCCTGAAGTCATCCGCTGCTGCGCCAACCACTGCCACATGGCTGTCCACATGGCTTTCCCCCCTTTCCCCGCCCGGTGCGGGAGGGAGTCCGGAGGCCGCCCAGCAGGATCCGGGATGCGGGGACCTCCCCGCCCCAACGACCCGCCTCTCCTACAAAGAGAGGAACCGCACACAGGTATTGGGCCTGAAATTTACAAGGAGCCACGGTCCGAGGCCACCTCCGTGCTTACACAACCCCTGGCACAGCCCCGGTGAGGTCCGCGATTGGGAGGCGGGGGCATGCTAATGGGCCGCCCACGTAGCCTAAAGGGTAATACCTCTGGGTGTGTTCTTTCGTTAAAGCCACTGCTAGGACTCGCTCCCACCATACTTTCCTCTGCCGGGCCCTTCATCTTTGCTTTCTCCCTCCTTGTCTGACTTCCGCGCTCCCTTTCCCTGTGTCTGCCTTCCCGCCTCACCATAACTGCCAGGGATGTCCGAGCTCCAGCCTAATGGTCCCCGGAGCCTGCTTTTGTCCGCCTTCCTGAGGAGCTGTGGCTGTCTCGGCTGCCCCAGCTCTGCTGCAAGTTCTTCCTTGGTCTGTCTCTCACTGAGTGGAGTGCCAGCCAGGGAGGGGATGGCAAAGTGAGCACTGGCAGCACACCCTGCCCTTTCTCCGGTACTCACCAGGTCCTTCGCGACAGTCCCACACCTCATGCCGGTCCGCTGCGCGGAGGCATTCCGGAATGTGTACGATGCACGCTGCATGAGGTTGGAGGAAGGCCCAGCGGGTGATGGCAAGGCCGAGGGCGTTGGTGTTGCATCGCCCTGGGAGGGCCTCCCGTCCCTAAGAGGAATGGGTCGGGCCGCCCGTGGCACGAGGGGGGGATTTGACCGGAAAGAGGCCCGAGGAGCCCCCTTGGGGTGAAGTGCAGGGTTCTGGGCCGTAGCGCGTCACCGTTTCAAACTCTACTTGTCGACGCAAACGGGGGACCCTGCACGGATAACAACGCCCGGCCCTCTGCGGGGGAGAAGCACAATTTTCGGAGCCTGTCCCTGGCACAGCCCAGACTGTGGGTTTACTGCCACAGGCCAAACCGAATTAGCTCTTGTAAACTTGCCCAAGACACTAAAGGAGGGTTCCGAAGGAAATAGTGCACCCAAAACAGCGCATCCCCGGAGTCGGAGAAACCTGGGAGGGGGGGGAGGGGGGCTAGACAGAGAGCGGGGGAAGAGCAGGAGTGGCGCGGAGAAGGAGAGGAGGAGAGAGGGTGGGCCCAGGGAGAGGAACAGGGAGCGAGAGGAGGGGCTGCCACAGAGAGAGGAGGGCAGAGGAGGAGGGAGGCCTGGGGACAGTGAGGGAGGGAGGGGGAGGGAGAGAGGGAGGGAGCGAGGACCGGCGGAGGCAGGGAGGGAGGCTGAATTCTGTACATTGCACAGCCTACAGTCTGAAAGGAAACATTCCTCCCTGGACGTCAAGAGGAGATCTGAAAACACCCGTGGACCTGCAGACAGATCCCACGAGGTCATGCGGGGTGAGATGGAGAGGCAAAGCCCCAAAGAGATGAAGTGACGGCTTCTCAGAGGTCTGCGGGAAACCCTCATGCCCACCGCGGACAGGCACGAGTCGGGAACGCCAGAGAGAGGTGGGAGGGAGTTAGTCACGCAGCAGTTGCACGAAGACCTAAGGTGACAGGGCTTTGCGCATTGGCCCACAATGCTCACTCTGCACATCCAAGGAGCCCGATGCGCTCCTAGCGGAAGGCACGCTCCAAAGACATGCCCAGGCCAGTGGACGAGCGAGGCAGAGACGCGTCTCTCGGCAGCCTACAGAGTTGGGACTGACCCATCACACACCGGGGAGCCTCGGGGAGAGGAAGAGCCAGCTTCCCCTTCGGATGCGCGGAGGCCAGAAGGCGGTGCGTGATACGTTCGACAGGTCCAGAGAAAACGTACCGTAACGTGCAGGCGACGTTCGGCACCAATGACCCAGAAAATGTTCACAAGACGTAAGGAGAAGGAGTGCGAGGAGGAGCCCGTGGGTCCGGAGGGGTGGGGCTGGGATGGAGGTGGGAGGCGGGGCTCTATGCTAAGGAGAGTCCGGCCTGCCGAAATGAAGCGGGTCCCTGAGTCCCTTAAGTCAAGCTGCTAGCCTGAAATAAGGCATCCCCGTAGAGTACATGCCAAACAAACACCAGAGCAGGATTTGACTATGGAAGTACTCTGGGTTGCCTATCTGGCCCCAAAGACAAATGCGTCCAAGGCAGGCAACCGTTTGCATTCCTCGGCTGAGCACGCACCCAGCTGTCTCTTGCATGCTGTATGATGCCCTTCCGTGGACTCATGACAGACAGCCGGGAGCAGGCCCCTCGCACCCACGCCCTCTCGCCTTCTCTCCCTCTCAACCTCCCAGCCCGTCTCCCTCCTGGGCCGGTCCCGCCCCACGCTGGGGACCCCGCGCACCTCCCCTCCCGCTCCCAAGTGCCCACCCCCTCCCGCCACCAGCATCCTCCAAGCTCAAGCCCTCTCCCACCGGCAATGTTAAGGCGATACACCTTAACGATCACTTTGTTCTGGAAGTACGGGTTGCTCCCAAAGGAAAACATCAACCTGCAGCGGTATTTGGGATGGCCCAGTACCTCCAACTGCCCCGCCGAAGAAAGAGGACCGGAAGGGGGAACGTGTCTTCTAGGTGCCCGGAGATGTTTGCCTGCCTGCGGCACTGAACCACGTTGCCCGGCCCCCTCCTGCTCAAACCCCACGCCCACCGGGCCTCCCCCAGCCTCCGTCTCCCAGGACTGACCTCCAAATGGGTCATGGAGCTGAGCACGTGTCTGTCCTGGTCACCCGTCACGGCCGATATCTTGGGGTGTTTCAGGATCTGCCTTGGGTCTAGGAGCCTCGCCGGCACGTGCTACGGAAAGAGAGGCAGGAGCCACCCGGACCTTCCCGGCTGAGAGCAAGCGACCGAAGTTGCAAAAGTGCGGAAACGCCAAGCACTGCCGCCCTCCCAACCTGGTCAGCTCCTGCCCTTTCTTCCCACCTGCTCCACCCTGGGGAGTCCCTTGGCTTCCAGCACCTCTGAGGCTGCCTGCCCCCGACAGGGCAAGGCCGAGGGCCTGACTGCGCTCTGTTCCCACGTCCCCCTGGCCTGCGCGTGTGGCCTGCAGGCAGTCACTGCTTTGGACGGCTGGATGTGCTCCGTCCCACTGTCACGGCCGGGATTGCTTGTGTGTTTGCCTGAAGCCCCGTGACTTTGAGGGGCCTCCTGTGCCCAGGAGGGGGCCGCTCGGGTCACCTGGAGCACGGCTGCGCGCCCACGGCCCAAAGCGTGGTCCTGGCAGAGTCAGCGAGTGAGGGAGGGAAAGCGGTAGGTGGGGGCAGGGGGAAAGCAAAAGAGAGAGAGGGACAGAGAGACCCCACACCAGGAGGAAGGGACACAGAGGGAGGGCAGAGAGGACAGGGGGAGAGGGCGGGCGAGGACACAGAGGGGGAGAGACAGGCAGGGAGGAAAGGTGCGGGTAGGCGCCTGGGCCTGGGGCCCCGGCCTGGCTGTGTGGGGCCTGTGGAGACAGAGTTTGCAGCACCCCGGCAGCGCCGTGTCTGGGTTCCCGCGGTCTGCCGAAGCGAGGCGGCCCGCTGACTGGCTTGGCAACCCGAGAGCGGACGACATTGTGGGTCTGCCCTGATCTTTGCAAATTTGGAAAACCACGCAGGCTCTGAAGGACAGGGAACGGCGGAGGGCAGCCTCTCCGTGTGCCCCATGTACCCAGCAAACGTTTCCTTCCAATATCTGCTCTGAGCCAAGCGGGCTTTGTGCTACCCTACTTGTCGAAGCGTGTTGACCCGTGTTCCCTGAACCCCGCAAGGCTGTTGGGAGTGTGCTGCAGCCCCAAAGCTTCCGCCCGCAGCTTCTGCACAGACAGGCTCTGGACAGGTCGCAGCCCCAGCGTTCTCACCCCCGCCGCGCCCCGCCTTCCTCTGCTGTGCATTGTAGGGATCGTGGGCCCACTCCCACCCGGCAAGGGGGCGGAGAGCCCTTCCCCCCAGCGCTCATGGCCGTGGCCGTGGCTCTGCTGCTGCCCTCCTCGCGGTGATCCTCCACAGCAGCCAAGCCCCACCAGCCGGAGGAAAGATATGGCCTGGGATGCCCTGGATTTGACGGCCCTCCGGCGAGCCAGGTGAGAACTCCGCTTCTGATTCATCCTGCACTTGGGGCGCTAGTAGGGCCTGGTAGCTTGGGCGTCCACAGAGCTGAGCGCCAACTGAACAACCTCCAGCGCGGCCAGTGGGGCCCCCGGCTGGATCGGGACCCAGCCCTGGCCCTTCCTGCCGCAGCTCCTGCAGCTTCTCGTCCTGCTCTGCTTGTGCCACCTCCTCGTCTTCCGCCGCCACGACCTCCGCCAGCGCCATGATATCCTCCCCCACGACCACCAAATCCTCCCCCGCGCCGGCCTCGCCTCTGCGCTGCGGGGCCTCAGCCTCCCGCGCAGCCTCTGCCGCCATGCCCCCCGCACCTAGGGCCTGCGGCACCCCCGCCCCGCCCCAGGCGCCTGCCTCCCCACCGGGCCCCCTCCTCCTCACGACCCCCTCAGCGGACTAAGGTGGTCCAGGGTTCCGGGGCAGCCCCGGCTTCGCCGGACCCCGCCTGGCTCTCCATGGGGACGTGGACCCGAACCCCCGGCAAGCCACGGAGCGAAGGAGCTGGAGGGGCGAGCACGCGGCTCCCACAAGCGGCCGGCAGGTGGCGCTCTGGCGCCCACGGCTGGAGGCCGGTACCCAGCGGAGGCGGCGGGCCTGGGGGACGCATGCGCACAAAGCCTTGGGGCCCGGTGGCGTCTGGGTGGCGTCTGGGTGGCGGGGCGGGGGTGCGCCTGTGGCCTTGGCGGGATGGAAGCCCGGCCTCACGCCCAGGACGCTGACCGGCCCCGGGACCCCACCAGTGGCACGGCGGTGGGCGTGGCCGCACCCGGCCCGCCCCTCGCCCCCGCGGGAGCCGGTCCGCACGCGCGTCTCCTCAGGGGTGGCGTCCGTGCCCGGACCCTGGCCATCTTCTTCGCTGACACCTCCCAGGCCATTCCCGGCGGGTCCCTGCTATCACAAACCTCGTGTTCACCTTCTCGTCAGTTCCCCTGGGAACACGCTACTGGCACCGGGGAATTCAAACCCAGCGGCTCAATAGCGTGACCGCCCGCCGCCCGGAAACCTCACCCGGCCCCTTCTTAGTCACGCCGGGGCGAAGCCCTGAAGTCATCCGCTGCTGCGCCAACCACTGCCACATGGCTGTCCACATGGCTTTCCCCCCTTTCCCCGCCCGGTGCGGGAGGGAGTCCGGAGGCCGCCCAGCAGGATCCGGGATGCGGGGACCTCCCCGCCCCAACGACCCGCCTCTCCTACAAAGAGAGGAACCGCACACAGGTATTGGGCCTGAAATTTACAAGGAGCCACGGTCCGAGGCCACCTCCGTGCTTACACAACCACTGGCACAGCCCCGGTGAGGTCCGCGATTGGGACGCGGGGGCATGCTAATGGGCCGCCCACGTAGCCTAAAGGGTAATAACTCTGGGTGTGTTCTTTCGTTAAAGCCACTGCTAGGACTCGCTCCCACCATACTTTCCTCTGCCGGGCCCTTCATCTTTGCTTTCTCCCTCCTTGTCTGACTTCCGCGCTCCCTTTCCCTGTGTCTGACTTCCCGCCTCACCATAACTGCCAGGGATGTCCGAGCTCCAGCCTAATGGTCCCCGGAGCCTGCTTTTGTCCGCCTTCCTGAGGAGCTGTGGCTGTCTCGGCTGCCCCAGCTCTGCTGCAAGTTCTTCCTTGGTCTGTCTCTCACTGAGTGGAGTGCCAGCCAGGGAGGGGATGGCAAAGTGAGCACTGGCTGCACACCCTGCCCTTTCTCCGGTACTCACCAGGTCCTTCGCGACAGTCCCACACCTCATGCCGGTCCGCTGCGCGGAGGCATTCCGGAATGTGTACGATGCACGCTGCATGAGGTTGGAGGAAGGCCCAGCGGGTGATGGCAAGGCCGAGGGCGTTGGTGTTGCATCGCCCTGGGAGGGCCTCCCGTCCCTAAGAGGAATGGGTCGGGCCGCCCGTGGCACGAGGGGGGGATTTGACCGGAAAGAGGCCCGAGGAGCCCCCTTGGGGTGAAGTGCAGGGTTCTGGGCCGTAGCGCGTCACCGTTTCAAACTCTACTTGTCGACGCAAACGGGGGACCCTGCACGGATAACAACGCCCGGCCGTCTGCGGGGGAGAAGCACAATTTTCGGAGCCTGTCCCTGGCACAGCCCAGACTGTGGGTTTACTGCCACAGGCCAAACCGAATTAGCTCTTGTAAACTTGCCCAAGACACTAAAGGAGGGTTCCGAAGGAAATAGTGCACCCAAAACAGCGCATCCCCGGAGTCGGAGGAACCTGGGAGGGGGGGGAGGGGGGCTAGACAGAGAGCGGGGGAAGAGCAGGAGTGGCGCGGAGAAGGAGAGGAGGAGAGAGGGTGGGCCCAGGGAGAGGAACAGGGAGCGAGAGGAGGGGCTGCCACAGAGAGAGGAGGGCAGAGGAGGAGGGAGGCCTGGGGACAGTGAGGGAGGGAGGGGGAGGGAGAGAGGGAGGGAGCGAGGACCGGCGGAGGCAGGGAGGGAGGCTGAATTCTGTACATTGCACAGCCTACAGTCTGAAAGGAAACATTCCTCCCTGGACGTCAAGAGGAGATCTGAAAACACCCGTGGACCTGCAGACAGATCCCACGAGGTCATGCGGGGTGAGATGGAGAGGCAAAGCCCCAAAGAGATGAAGTGACGGCTTCTCAGAGGTCTGCGGGAAACCCTCATGCCCACCGCGGACAGGCACGAGTCGGGAACGCCAGAGAGAGGTGGGAGGGAGTTAGTCACGCAGCAGTTGCACGAAGACCTAAGGTGACAGGGCTTTGCGCATTGGCCCACAATGCTCACTCTGCACATCCAAGGAGCCCGATGCGCTCCTAGCGGAAGGCACGCTCCAAAGACATGCCCAGGCCAGTGGACGAGCGAGGCAGAGACGCGTCTCTCGGCAGCCTACAGAGTTGGGACTGACCCATCACACACCGGGGAGCCTCGGGGAGAGGAAGAGCCAGCTTCCCCTTCGGATGCGCGGAGGCCAGAAGGCGGTGCGTGATACGTTCGACAGGTCCAGAGAAAACGTACCGTAACGTGCAGGCGACGTTCGGCACCAATGACCCAGAAAATGTTCACAAGACGTAAGGAGAAGGAGTGCGAGGAGGAGCCCGTGGGTCCGGAGGGGTGGGGCTGGGATGGAGGTGGGAGGCGGGGCTCTATGCTAAGGAGAGTCCGGCCTGCCGAAATGAAGCGGGTCCCTGAGTCCCTTAAGTCAAGCTGCTAGCCTGAAATAAGGCATCCCCGTAGAGTACATGCCAAACAAACACCAGAGCAGGATTTGACTATGGAAGTACTCTGGGTTGCCTATCTGGCCCCAAAGACAAATGCGTCCAAGGCAGGCAACCGTTTGCATTCCTCGGCTGAGCACGCACCCAGCTGTCTCTTGCATGCTGTATGATGCCCTTCCGTGGACTCATGACAGACAGCCGGGAGCAGGCCCCTCGCACCCACGCCCTCTCGCCTTCTCTCCCTCTCAACCTCCCAGCCCGTCTCCCTCCTGGGCCGGTCCCGCCCCACGCTGGGGACCCCGCGCACCTCCCCTCCCGCTCCCAAGTGCCCACCCCCTCCCGCCACCAGCATCCTCCAAGCTCAAGCCCTCTCCCACCGGCAATGTTAAGGCGATACACCTTAACGATCACTTTGTTCTGGAAGTACGGGTTGCTCCCAAAGGAAAACATCAACCTGCAGCGGTATTTGGGATGGCCCAGTACCTCCAACTGCCCCGCCGAAGAAAGAGGACCGGAAGGGGGAACGTGTCTTCTAGGTGCCCGGAGATGTTTGCCTGCCTGCGGCACTGAACCACGTTGCCCGGCCCCCTCCTGCTCAAACCCCACGCCCACCGGGCCTCCCCCAGCCTCCGTCTCCCAGGACTGACCTCCAAATGGGTCATGGAGCTGAGCACGTGTCTGTCCGGGTCACCCGTCACGGCCGATATCTTGGGGTGTTTCAGGATCTGCCTTGGGTCTAGGAGCCTCGCCGGCACGTGCTACGGAAAGAGAGGCAGGAGCCACCCGGACCTTCCCGGCTGAGAGCAAGCGACCGAAGTTGCAAAAGTGCGGAAACGCCAAGCACTGCCGCCCTCCCAACCTGGTCAGCTCCTGCCCTTTCTTCCCACCTGCTCCACCCTGGGGAGTCCCTTGGCTTCCAGCACCTCTGAGGCTGCCTGCCCCCGACAGGGCAAGGCCGAGGGCCTGACTGCGCTCTGTTCCCACGTCCCCCTGGCCTGCGCGTGTGGCCTGCAGGCAGTCACTGCTTTGGACGGCTGGATGTGCTCCGTCCCACTGTCACGGCCGGGATTGCTTGTGTGTTTGCCTGAAGCCCCGTGACTTTGAGGGGCCTCCTGTGCCCAGGAGGGGGCCGCTCGGGTCACCTGGAGCACGGCTGCGCGCCCACGGCCCAAAGCGTGGTCCTGGCAGAGTCAGCGAGTGAGGGAGGGAAAGCGGTAGGTGGGGGCAGGGGGAAAGCAAAAGAGAGAGAGGGACAGAGAGACCCCACACCAGGAGGAAGGGACACAGAGGGAGGGCAGAGAGGACAGGGGGAGAGGGCGGGCGAGGACACAGAGGGGGAGAGACAGGCAGGGAGGAAAGGTGCGGGTAGGCGCCTGGGCCTGGGGCCCCGGCCTGGCTGTGTGGGGCCTGTGGAGACAGAGTTTGCAGCACCCCGGCAGCGCCGTGTCTGGGTTCCCGCGGTCTGCCGAAGCGAGGCGGCCCGCTGACTGGCTTGGCAACCCGAGAGCGGACGACATTGTGGGTCTGCCCTGATCTTTGCAAATTTGGAAAACCACGCAGGCTCTGAAGGACAGGGAACGGCGGAGGGCAGCCTCTCCGTGTGCCCCATGTACCCAGCAAACGTTTCCTTCCAATATCTGCTCTGAGCCAAGCGGGCTTTGTGCTACCCTACTTGTCGAAGCGTGTTGACCCGTGTTCCCTGAACCCCGCAAGGCTGTTGGGAGTGTGCTGCAGCCCCAAAGCTTCCGCCCGCAGCTTCTGCACAGACAGGCTCTGGACAGGTCGCAGCCCCAGCGTTCTCACCCCCGCCGCGCCCCGCCTTCCTCTGCTGTGCATTGTAGGGATCGTGGGCCCACTCCCACCCGGCAAGGGGGCGGAGAGCCCTTCCCCCCAGCGCTCATGGCCGTGGCCGTGGCTCTGCTGCTGCCCTCCTCGCGGTGATCCTCCACAGCAGCCAAGCCCCACCAGCCGGAGGAAAGATATGGCCTGGGATGCCCTGGATTTGACGGCCCTCCGGCGAGCCAGGTGAGAACTCCGCTTCTGATTCATCCTGCACTTGGGGCGCAAGTAGGGCCTGGTAGCTTGGGCGTCCACAGAGCTGAGCGCCAACTGAACAACCTCCAGCGCGGCCAGTGGGGCCCCCGGCTGGATCGGGACCCAGCCCTGGCCCTTCCTGCCGCAGCTCCTGCAGCTTCTCGTCCTGCTCTGCTTGTGCCACCTCCTCGTCTTCCGCCGCCACGACCTCCGCCAGCGCCATGATATCCTCCCCCACGACCACCAAATCCTCCCCCGCGCCGGCCTCGCCTCTGCGCTGCGGGGCCTCAGCCTCCCGCGCAGCCTCTGCCGCCATGCCCCCCGCACCTAGGGCCTGCGGCACCCCCGCCCCGCCCCAGGCGCCTGCCTCCCCACCGGGCCCCCTCCTCCTCACGACCCCCTCAGCGGACTAAGGTGGTCCAGGGTTCCGGGGCAGCCCCGGCTTCGCCGGACCCCGCCTGGCTCTCCATGGGGACGTGGACCCGAACCCCCGGCAAGCCACGGAGCGAAGGAGCTGGAGGGGCGAGCACGCGGCTCCCACAAGCGGCCGGCAGGTGGCGCTCTGGCGCCCACGGCTGGAGGCCGGTACCCAGCGGAGGCGGCGGGCCTGGGGGACGCATGCGCACAAAGCCTTGGGGCCCGGTAGCGTCTGGGTGGCGTCTGGGTGGCGGGGCGGGGGTGCGCCTGTGGCCTTGGCGGGATGGAAGCCCGGCCTCACGCCCAGGACGCTGACCGGCCCCGGGACCCCACCAGTGGCACGGCGGTGGGCGTGGCCGCACCCGGCCCGCCCCTCGCCCCCGCGGGAGCCGGTCCGCACGCGCGTCTCCTCAGGGGTGGCGTCCGTGCCCGGACCCTGGCCATCTTCTTCGCTGACACCTCCCAGGCCATTCCCGGCGGGTCCCTGCTATCACAAACCTCGTGTTCACCTTCTCGTCAGTTCCCCTGGGAACACGCTACTGGCACCGGGGAATTCAAACCCAGCGGCTCAATAGCGTGACCGCCCGCCGCCCGGAAACCTCACCCGGCCCCTTCTTAGTCACGCCGGGGCGAAGCCCTGAAGTCATCCGCTGCTGCGCCAACCACTGCCACATGGCTGTCCACATGGCTTTCCCCCCTTTCCCCGCCCGGTGCGGGAGGGAGTCCGGAGGCCGCCCAGCAGGATCCGGGATGCGGGGACCTCCCCGCCCCAACGACCCGCCTCTCCTACAAAGAGAGGAACCGCACACAGGTATTGGGCCTGAAATTTACAAGGAGCCACGGTCCGAGGCCACCTCCGTGCTTACACAACCCCTGGCACAGCCCCGGTGAGGTCCGCGATTGGGAGGCGGGGGCATGCTAATGGGCCGCCCACGTAGCCTAAAGGGTAATACCTCTGGGTGTGTTCTTTCGTTAAAGCCACTGCTAGGACTCGCTCCCACCATACTTTCCTCTGCCGGGCCCTTCATCTTTGCTTTCTCCCTCCTTGTCTGACTTCCGCGCTCCCTTTCCCTGTGTCTGCCTTCCCGCCTCACCATAACTGCCAGGGATGTCCGAGCTCCAGCCTAATGGTCCCCGGAGCCTGCTTTTGTCCGCCTTCCTGAGGAGCTGTGGCTGTCTCGGCTGCCCCAGCTCTGCTGCAAGTTCTTCCTTGGTCTGTCTCTCACTGAGTGGAGTGCCAGCCAGGGAGGGGATGGCAAAGTGAGCACTGGCAGCACACCCTGCCCTTTCTCCGGTACTCACCAGGTCCTTCGCGACAGTCCCACACCTCATGCCGGTCCGCTGCGCGGAGGCATTCCGGAATGTGTACGATGCACGCTGCATGAGGTTGGAGGAAGGCCCAGCGGGTGATGGCAAGGCCGAGGGCGTTGGTGTTGCATCGCCCTGGGAGGGCCTCCCGTCCCTAAGAGGAATGGGTCGGGCCGCCCGTGGCAGGAGGGGGGGATTTGAGCGGAAAGAGGCCGGAGGAGCCCCCTTGGGGTGAAGTGCAGGGTTCTGGGCCGTAGCGCGTCACCGTTTCAAACTCTACTTCTCGACGCAAACGGGGGACCCTGCACGGATAACAACGCCCGGCCCTCTGCGGGGGAGAAGCACAATTTTCGGAGCCTGTCCCTGGCACAGCCCAGACTGTGGGTTTACTGCCACAGGCCAAACCGAATTAGCTCTTGTAAACTTGCCCAAGACACTAAAGGAGGGTTCCGAAGGAAATAGTGCACCCAAAACAGCGCATCCCCGGAGTCGGAGGAACCTGGGAGGGGGGGGAGGGGGGCTAGACAGAGAGCGGGGGAAGAGCAGGAGTGGCGCGGAGAAGGAGAGGAGGAGAGAGGGTGGGCCCAGGGAGAGGAACAGGGAGCGAGAGGAGGGGCTGCCACAGAGAGAGGAGGGCAGAGGAGGAGGGAGGCCTGGGGACAGTGAGGGAGGGAGGGGGAGGGAGAGAGGGAGGGAGCGAGGACCGGCGGAGGCAGGGAGGGAGGCTGAATTCTGTACATTGCACAGCCTACAGTCTGAAAGGAAACATTCCTCCCTGGACGTCAAGAGGAGATCTGAAAACACCCGTGGACCTGCAGACAGATCCCACGAGGTCATGCGGGGTGAGATGGAGAGGCAAAGCCCCAAAGAGATGAAGTGACGGCTTCTCAGAGGTCTGCGGGAAACCCTCATGCCCACCGCGGACAGGCACGAGTCGGGAACGCCAGAGAGAGGTGGGAGGGAGTTAGTCACGCAGCAGTTGCACGAAGACCTAAGGTGACAGGGCTTTGCGCATTGGCCCACAATGCTCACTCTGCACATCCAAGGAGCCCGATGCGCTCCTAGCGGAAGGCACGCTCCAAAGACATGCCCAGGCCAGTGGACGAGCGAGGCAGAGACGCGTCTCTCGGCAGCCTACAGAGTTGGGACTGACCCATCACACACCGGGGAGCCTCGGGGAGAGGAAGAGCCAGCTTCCCCTTCGGATGCGCGGAGGCCAGAAGGCGGTGCGTGATACGTTCGACAGGTCCAGAGAAAACGTACCGTAACGTGCAGGCGACGTTCGGCACCAATGACCCAGAAAATGTTCACAAGACGTAAGGAGAAGGAGTGCGAGGAGGAGCCCGTGGGTCCGGAGGGGTGGGGCTGGGATGGAGGTGGGAGGCGGGGCTCTATGCTAAGGAGAGTCCGGCCTGCCGAAATGAAGCGGGTCCCTGAGTCCCTTAAGTCAAGCTGCTAGCCTGAAATAAGGCATCCCCGTAGAGTACATGCCAAACAAACACCAGAGCAGGATTTGACTATGGAAGTACTCTGGGTTGCCTATCTGGCCCCAAAGACAAATGCGTCCAAGGCAGGCAACCGTTTGCATTCCTCGGCTGAGCACGCACCCAGCTGTCTCTTGCATGCTGTATGATGCCCTTCCGTGGACTCATGACAGACAGCCGGGAGCAGGCCCCTCGCACCCACGCCCTCTCGCCTTCTCTCCCTCTCAACCTCCCAGCCCGTCTCCCTCCTGGGCCGGTCCCGCCCCACGCTGGGGACCCCGCGCACCTCCCCTCCCGCTCCCAAGTGCCCACCCCCTCCCGCCACCAGCATCCTCCAAGCTCAAGCCCTCTCCCACCGGCAATGTTAAGGCGATACACCTTAACGATCACTTTGTTCTGGAAGTACGGGTTGCTCCCAAAGGAAAACATCAACCTGCAGCGGTATTTGGGATGGCCCAGTACCTCCAACTGCCCCGCCGAAGAAAGAGGACCGGAAGGGGGAACGTGTCTTCTAGGTGCCCGGAGATGTTTGCCTGCCTGCGGCACTGAACCACGTTGCCCGGCCCCCTCCTGCTCAAACCCCACGCCCACCGGGCCTCCCCCAGCCTCCGTCTCCCAGGACTGACCTCCAAATGGGTCATGGAGCTGAGCACGTGTCTGTCCGGGTCACCCGTCACGGCCGATATCTTGGGGTGTTTCAGGATCTGCCTTGGGTCTAGGAGCCTCGCCGGCACGTGCTACGGAAAGAGAGGCAGGAGCCACCCGGACCTTCCCGGCTGAGAGCAAGCGACCGAAGTTGCAAAAGTGCGGAAACGCCAAGCACTGCCGCCCTCCCAACCTGGTCACCTCCTGCCCTTTCTTCCCACCTGCTCCACCCTGGGGAGTCCCTTGGCTTCCAGCACCTCTGAGGCTGCCTGCCCCCGACAGGGCAAGGCCGAGGGCCTGACTGCGCTCTGTTCCCACGTCCCCCTGGCCTGCGCGTGTGGCCTGCAGGCAGTCACTGCTTTGGACGGCTGGATGTGCTCCGTCCCACTGTCACGGCCGGGATTGCTTGTGTGTTTGCCTGAAGCCCCGTGACTTTGAGGGGCCTCCTGTGCCCAGGAGGGGGCCGCTCGGGTCACCGGGAGCACGGCTGCGCGCCCACGGCCCAAAGCGTGGTCCTGGCAGAGTCAGCGAGTGAGGGAGGGAAAGCGGTAGGTGGGGGCAGGGGGAAAGCAAAAGAGAGAGAGGGACAGAGAGACCCCACACCAGGAGGAAGGGACACAGAGGGAGGGCAGAGAGGACAGGGGGAGAGGGCGGGCGAGGACACAGAGGGGGAGAGACAGGCAGGGAGGAAAGGTGCGGGTAGGCGCCTGGGCCTGGGGCCCCGGCCTGGCTGTGTGGGGCCTGTGGAGACAGAGTTTGCAGCACCCCGGCAGCGCCGTGTCTGGGTTCCCGCGGTCTGCCGAAGCGAGGCGGCCCGCTGACTGGCTTGGCAACCCGAGAGCGGACGACATTGTGGGTCTGCCCTGATCTTTGCAAATTTGGAAAACCACGCAGGCTCTGAAGGACAGGGAACGGCGGAGGGCAGCCTCTCCGTGTGCCCCATGTACCCAGCAAACGTTTCCTTCCAATATCTGCTCTGAGCCAAGCGGGCTTTGTGCTACCCTACTTGTCGAAGCGTGTTGACCCGTGTTCCCTGAACCCCGCAAGGCTGTTGGGAGTGTGCTGCAGCCCCAAAGCTTCCGCCCGCAGCTTCTGCACAGACAGGCTCTGGACAGGTCGCAGCCCCAGCGTTCTCACCCCCGCCGCGCCCCGCCTTCCTCTGCTGTGCATTGTAGGGATCGTGGGCCCACTCCCACCCGGCAAGGGGGCGGAGAGCCCTTCCCCCCAGCGCTCATGGCCGTGGCCGTGGCTCTGCTGCTGCCCTCCTCGCGGTGATCCTCCACAGCAGCCAAGCCCCACCAGCCGGAGGAAAGATATGGCCTGGGATGCCCTGGATTTGACGGCCCTCCGGCGAGCCAGGTGAGAACTCCGCTTCTGATTCATCCTGCACTTGGGGCGCAAGTAGGCCCTGGTAGCTTGGGCGTCCACAGAGCTGAGCGCCAACTGAACAACCTCCAGCGCGGCCAGTGGGGCCCCCGGCTGGATCGGGACCCAGCCCTGGCCCTTCCTGCCGCAGCTCCTGCAGCTTCTCGTCCTGCTCTGCTTGTGCCACCTCCTCGTCTTCCGCCGCCACGACCTCCGCCAGCGCCATGATATCCTCCCCCACGACCACCAAATCCTCCCCCGCGCCGGCCTCGCCTCTGCGCTGCGGGGCCTCAGCCTCCCGCGCAGCCTCTGCCGCCATGCCCCCCGCACCTAGGGCCTGCGGCACCCCCGCCCCGCCCCAGGCGCCTGCCTCCCCACCGGGCCCCCTCCTCCTCACGACCCCCTCAGCGGACTAAGGTGGTCCAGGGTTCCGGGGCAGCCCCGGCTTCGCCGGACCCCGCCTGGCTCTCCATGGGGACGTGGACCCGAACCCCCGGCAAGCCACGGAGCGAAGGAGCTGGAGGGGCGAGCACGCGGCTCCCACAAGCGGCCGGCAGGTGGCGCTCTGGCGCCCACGGCTGGAGGCCGGTACCCAGCGGAGGCGGCGGGCCTGGGGGACGCATGCGCACAAAGCCTTGGGGCCCGGTGGCGTCTGGGTGGCGTCTGGGTGGCGGGGCGGGGGTGCGCCTGTGGCCTTGGCGGGATGGAAGCCCGGCCTCACGCCCAGGACGCTGACCGGCCCCGGGACCCCACCAGTGGCACGGCGGTGGGCGTGGCCGCACCCGGCCCGCCCCTCGCCCCCGCGGGAGCCGGTCCGCACGCGCGTCTCCTCAGGGGTGGCGTCCGTGCCCGGACCCTGGCCATCTTCTTCGCTGACACCTCCCAGGCCATTCCCGGCGGGTCCCTGCTATCACAAACCTCGTGTTCACCTTCTCGTCAGTTCCCCTGGGAACACGCTACTGGCACCGGGGAATTCAAACCCAGCGGCTCAATAGCGTGACCGCCCGCCGCCCGGAAACCTCACCCGGCCCCTTCTTAGTCACGCCGGGGCGAAGCCCTGAAGTCATCCGCTGCTGCGCCAACCACTGCCACATGGCTGTCCACATGGCTTTCCCCCCTTTCCCCGCCCGGTGCGGGAGGGAGTCCGGAGGCCGCCCAGCAGGATCCGGGATGCGGGGACCTCCCCGCCCCAACGACCCGCCTCTCCTACAAAGAGAGGAACCGCACACAGGTATTGGGCCTGAAATTTACAAGGAGCCACGGTCCGAGGCCACCTCCGTGCTTACACAACCCCTGGCACAGCCCCGGTGAGGTCCGCGATTGGGAGGCGGGGGCATGCTAATGGGCCGCCCACGTAGCCTAAAGGGTAATACCTCTGGGTGTGTTCTTTCGTTAAAGCCACTGCTAGGACTCGCTCCCACCATACTTTCCTCTGCCGGGCCCTTCATCTTTGCTTTCTCCCTCCTTGTCTGACTTCCGCGCTCCCTTTCCCTGTGTCTGCCTTCCCGCCTCACCATAACTGCCAGGGATGTCCGAGCTCCAGCCTAATGGTCCCCGGAGCCTGCTTTTGTCCGCCTTCCTGAGGAGCTGTGGCTGTCTCGGCTGCCCCAGCTCTGCTGCAAGTTCTTCCTTGGTCTGTCTCTCACTGAGTGGAGTGCCAGCCAGGGAGGGGATGGCAAAGTGAGCACTGGCAGCACACCCTGCCCTTTCTCCGGTACTCACCAGGTCCTTCGCGACAGTCCCACACCTCATGCCGGTCCGCTGCGCGGAGGCATTCCGGAATGTGTACGATGCACGCTGCATGAGGTTGGAGGAAGGCCCAGCGGGTGATGGCAAGGCCGAGGGCGTTGGTGTTGCATCGCCCTGGGAGGGCCTCCCGTCCCTAAGAGGAATGGGTCGGGCCGCCCGTGGCAGGAGGGGGGGATTTGAGCGGAAAGAGGCCGGAGGAGCCCCCTTGGGGTGAAGTGCAGGGTTCTGGGCCGTAGCGCGTCACCGTTTCAAACTCTACTTCTCGACGCAAACGGGGGACCCTGCACGGATAACAACGCCCGGCCCTCTGCGGGGGAGAAGCACAATTTTCGGAGCCTGTCCCTGGCACAGCCCAGACTGTGGGTTTACTGCCACAGGCCAAACCGAATTAGCTCTTGTAAACTTGCCCAAGACACTAAAGGAGGGTTCCGAGGAAATAGTGCACCCAAAACAGCGCATCCCCGGAGTCGGAGAAACCTGGGAGGGGGGGGAGGGGGGCTGGACAGAGAGCGGGGGAAGAGCAGGAGTGGCGCGGAGAAGGAGAGGAGGAGAGAGGGTGGGCCCAGGGAGAGGAACAGGGAGCGAGAGGAGGGGCTGCCACAGAGAGAGGAGGGCAGAGGAGGAGGGAGGCCTGGGGACAGTGAGGGAGGGAGGGGGAGGGAGAGAGGGAGGGAGCGAGGACCGGCGGAGGCAGGGAGGGAGGCTGAATTCTGTACATTGCACAGCCTACAGTCTGAAAGGAAACATTCCTCCCTGGACGTCAAGAGGAGATCTGAAAACACCCGTGGACCTGCAGACAGATCCCACGAGGTCATGCGGGGTGAGATGGAGAGGCAAAGCCCCAAAGAGATGAAGTGACGGCTTCTCAGAGGTCTGCGGGAAACCCTCATGCCCACCGCGGACAGGCACGAGTCGGGAACGCCAGAGAGAGGTGGGAGGGAGTTAGTCACGCAGCAGTTGCACGAAGACCTAAGGTGACAGGGCTTTGCGCATTGGCCCACAATGCTCACTCTGCACATCCAAGGAGCCCGATGCGCTCCTAGCGGAAGGCACGCTCCAAAGACATGCCCAGGCCAGTGGACGAGCGAGGCAGAGACGCGTCTCTCGGCAGCCTACAGAGTTGGGACTGACCCATCACACACCGGGGAGCCTCGGGGAGAGGAAGAGCCAGCTTCCCCTTCGGATGCGCGGAGGCCAGAAGGCGGTGCGTGATACGTTCGACAGGTCCAGAGAAAACGTACCGTAACGTGCAGGCGACGTTCGGCACCAATGACCCAGAAAATGTTCACAAGACGTAAGGAGAAGGAGTGCGAGGAGGAGCCCGTGGGTCCGGAGGGGTGGGGCTGGGATGGAGGTGGGAGGCGGGGCTCTATGCTAAGGAGAGTCCGGCCTGCCGAAATGAAGCGGGTCCCTGAGTCCCTTAAGTCAAGCTGCTAGCCTGAAATAAGGCATCCCCGTAGAGTACATGCCAAACAAACACCAGAGCAGGATTTGACTATGGAAGTACTCTGGGTTGCCTATCTGGCCCCAAAGACAAATGCGTCCAAGGCAGGCAACCGTTTGCATTCCTCGGCTGAGCACGCACCCAGCTGTCTCTTGCATGCTGTATGATGCCCTTCCGTGGACTCATGACAGACAGCCGGGAGCAGGCCCCTCGCACCCACGCCCTCTCGCCTTCTCTCCCTCTCAACCTCCCAGCCCGTCTCCCTCCTGGGCCGGTCCCGCCCCACGCTGGGGACCCCGCGCACCTCCCCTCCCGCTCCCAAGTGCCCACCCCCTCCCGCCACCAGCATCCTCCAAGCTCAAGCCCTCTCCCACCGGCAATGTTAAGGCGATACACCTTAACGATCACTTTGTTCTGGAAGTACGGGTTGCTCCCAAAGGAAAACATCAACCTGCAGCGGTATTTGGGATGGCCCAGTACCTCCAACTGCCCCGCCGAAGAAAGAGGACCGGAAGGGGGAACGTGTCTTCTAGGTGCCCGGAGATGTTTGCCTGCCTGCGGCACTGAACCACGTTGCCCGGCCCCCTCCTGCTCAAACCCCACGCCCACCGGGCCTCCCCCAGCCTCCGTCTCCCAGGACTGACCTCCAAATGGGTCATGGAGCTGAGCACGTGTCTGTCCGGGTCACCCGTCACGGCCGATATCTTGGGGTGTTTCAGGATCTGCCTTGGGTCTAGGAGCCTCGCCGGCACGTGCTACGGAAAGAGAGGCAGGAGCCACCCGGACCTTCCCGGCTGAGAGCAAGCGACCGAAGTTGCAAAAGTGCGGAAACGCCAAGCACTGCCGCCCTCCCAACCTGGTCACCTCCTGCCCTTTCTTCCCACCTGCTCCACCCTGGGGAGTCCCTTGGCTTCCAGCACCTCTGAGGCTGCCTGCCCCCGACAGGGCAAGGCCGAGGGCCTGACTGCGCTCTGTTCCCACGTCCCCCTGGCCTGCGCGTGTGGCCTGCAGGCAGTCACTGCTTTGGACGGCTGGATGTGCTCCGTCCCACTGTCACGGCCGGGATTGCTTGTGTGTTTGCCTGAAGCCCCGTGACTTTGAGGGGCCTCCTGTGCCCAGGAGGGGGCCGCTCGGGTCACCTGGAGCACGGCTGCGCGCCCACGGCCCAAAGCGTGGTCCTGGCAGAGTCAGCGAGTGAGGGAGGGAAAGCGGTAGGTGGGGGCAGGGGGAAAGCAAAAGAGAGAGAGGGACAGAGAGACCCCACACCAGGAGGAAGGGACACAGAGGGAGGGCAGAGAGGACAGGGGGAGAGGGCGGGCGAGGACACAGAGGGGGAGAGACAGGCAGGGAGGAAAGGTGCGGGTAGGCGCCTGGGCCTGGGGCCCCGGCCTGGCTGTGTGGGGCCTGTGGAGACAGAGTTTGCAGCACCCCGGCAGCGCCGTGTCTGGGTTCCCGCGGTCTGCCGAAGCGAGGCGGCCCGCTGACTGGCTTGGCAACCCGAGAGCGGACGACATTGTGGGTCTGCCCTGATCTTTGCAAATTTGGAAAACCACGCAGGCTCTGAAGGACAGGGAACGGCGGAGGGCAGCCTCTCCGTGTGCCCCATGTACCCAGCAAACGTTTCCTTCCAATATCTGCTCTGAGCCAAGCGGGCTTTGTGCTACCCTACTTGTCGAAGCGTGTTGACCCGTGTTCCCTGAACCCCGCAAGGCTGTTGGGAGTGTGCTGCAGCCCCAAAGCTTCCGCCCGCAGCTTCTGCACAGACAGGCTCTGGACAGGTCGCAGCCCCAGCGTTCTCACCCCCGCCGCGCCCCGCCTTCCTCTGCTGTGCATTGTAGGGATCGTGGGCCCACTCCCACCCGGCAAGGGGGCGGAGAGCCCTTCCCCCCAGCGCTCATGGCCGTGGCCGTGGCTCTGCTGCTGCCCTCCTCGCGGTGATCCTCCACAGCAGCCAAGCCCCACCAGCCGGAGGAAAGATATGGCCTGGGATGCCCTGGATTTGACGGCCCTCCGGCGAGCCAGGTGAGAACTCCGCTTCTGATTCATCCTGCACTTGGGGCGCAAGTAGGCCCTGGTAGCTTGGGCGTCCACAGAGCTGAGCGCCAACTGAACAACCTCCAGCGCGGCCAGTGGGGCCCCCGGCTGGATCGGGACCCAGCCCTGGCCCTTCCTGCCGCAGCTCCTGCAGCTTCTCGTCCTGCTCTGCTTGTGCCACCTCCTCGTCTTCCGCCGCCACGACCTCCGCCAGCGCCATGATATCCTCCCCCACGACCACCAAATCCTCCCCCGCGCCGGCCTCGCCTCTGCGCTGCGGGGCCTCAGCCTCCCGCGCAGCCTCTGCCGCCATGCCCCCCGCACCTAGGGCCTGCGGCACCCCCGCCCCGCCCCAGGCGCCTGCCTCCCCACCGGGCCCCCTCCTCCTCACGACCCCCTCAGCGGACTAAGGTGGTCCAGGGTTCCGGGGCAGCCCCGGCTTCGCCGGACCCCGCCTGGCTCTCCATGGGGACGTGGACCCGAACCCCCGGCAAGCCACGGAGCGAAGGAGCTGGAGGGGCGAGCACGCGGCTCCCACAAGCGGCCGGCAGGTGGCGCTCTGGCGCCCACGGCTGGAGGCCGGTACCCAGCGGAGGCGGCGGGCCTGGGGGACGCATGCGCACAAAGCCTTGGGGCCCGGTGGCGTCTGGGTGGCGTCTGGGTGGCGGGGCGGGGGTGCGCCTGTGGCCTTGGCGGGATGGAAGCCCGGCCTCACGCCCAGGACGCTGACCGGCCCCGGGACCCCACCAGTGGCACGGCGGTGGGCGTGGCCGCACCCGGCCCGCCCCTCGCCCCCGCGGGAGCCGGTCCGCACGCGCGTCTCCTCAGGGGTGGCGTCCGTGCCCGGACCCTGGCCATCTTCTTCGCTGACACCTCCCAGGCCATTCCCGGCGGGTCCCTGCTATCACAAACCTCGTGTTCACCTTCTCGTCAGTTCCCCTGGGAACACGCTACTGGCACCGGGGAATTCAAACCCAGCGGCTCAATAGCGTGACCGCCCGCCGCCCGGAAACCTCACCCGGCCCCTTCTGAGTCACGCCGGGGCGAAGCCCTGAAGTCATCCGCTGCTGCGCCAACCACTGCCACATGGCTGTCCACATGGCTTTCCCCCCTTTCCCCGCCCGGTGCGGGAGGGAGTCCGGAGGCCGCCCAGCAGGATCCGGGATGCGGGGACCTCCCCGCCCCAACGACCCGCCTCTCCTACAAAGAGAGGAACCGCACACAGGTATTGGGCCTGAAATTTACAAGGAGCCACGGTCCGAGGCCACCTCCGTGCTTACACAACCCCTGGCACAGCCCCGGTGAGGTCCGCGATTGGGAGGCGGGGGCATGCTAATGGGCCGCCCACGTAGCCTAAAGGGTAATACCTCTGGGTGTGTTCTTTCGTTAAAGCCACTGCTAGGACTCGCTCCCACCATACTTTCCTCTGCCGGGCCCTTCATCTTTGCTTTCTCCCTCCTTGTCTGACTTCCGCGCTCCCTTTCCCTGTGTCTGCCTTCCCGCCTCACCATAACTGCCAGGGATGTCCGAGCTCCAGCCTAATGGTCCCCGGAGCCTGCTTTTGTCCGCCTTCCTGAGGAGCTGTGGCTGTCTCGGCTGCCCCAGCTCTGCTGCAAGTTCTTCCTTGGTCTGTCTCTCACTGAGTGGAGTGCCAGCCAGGGAGGGGATGGCAAAGTGAGCACTGGCAGCACACCCTGCCCTTTCTCCGGTACTCACCAGGTCCTTCGCGACAGTCCCACACCTCATGCCGGTCCGCTGCGCGGAGGCATTCCGGAATGTGTACGATGCACGCTGCATGAGGTTGGAGGAAGGCCCAGCGGGTGATGGCAAGGCCGAGGGCGTTGGTGTTGCATCGCCCTGGGAGGGCCTCCCGTCCCTAAGAGGAATGGGTCGGGCCGCCCGTGGCAGGAGGGGGGGATTTGAGCGGAAAGAGGCCGGAGGAGCCCCCTTGGGGTGAAGTGCAGGGTTCTGGGCCGTAGCGCGTCACCGTTTCAAACTCTACTTCTCGACGCAAACGGGGGACCCTGCACGGATAACAACGCCCGGCCCTCTGCGGGGGAGAAGCACAATTTTCGGAGCCTGTCCCTGGCACAGCCCAGACTGTGGGTTTACTGCCACAGGCCAAACCGAATTAGCTCTTGTAAACTTGCCCAAGACACTAAAGGAGGGTTCCGAGGAAATAGTGCACCCAAAACAGCGCATCCCCGGAGTCGGAGAAACCTGGGAGGGGGGGGAGGGGGGCTGGACAGAGAGCGGGGGAAGAGCAGGAGTGGCGCGGAGAAGGAGAGGAGGAGAGAGGGTGGGCCCAGGGAGAGGAACAGGGAGCGAGAGGAGGGGCTGCCACAGAGAGAGGAGGGCAGAGGAGGAGGGAGGCCTGGGGACAGTGAGGGAGGGAGGGGGAGGGAGAGAGGGAGGGAGCGAGGACCGGCGGAGGCAGGGAGGGAGGCTGAATTCTGTACATTGCACAGCCTACAGTCTGAAAGGAAACATTCCTCCCTGGACGTCAAGAGGAGATCTGAAAACACCCGTGGACCTGCAGACAGATCCCACGAGGTCATGCGGGGTGAGATGGAGAGGCAAAGCCCCAAAGAGATGAAGTGACGGCTTCTCAGAGGTCTGCGGGAAACCCTCATGCCCACCGCGGACAGGCACGAGTCGGGAACGCCAGAGAGAGGTGGGAGGGAGTTAGTCACGCAGCAGTTGCACGAAGACCTAAGGTGACAGGGCTTTCCGCATTGGCCCACAATGCTCACTCTGCACATCCAAGGAGCCCGATGCGCTCCTAGCGGAAGGCACGCTCCAAAGACATGCCCAGGCCAGTGGACGAGCGAGGCAGAGACGCGTCTCTCGGCAGCCTACAGAGTTGGGACTGACCCATCACACACCGGGGAGCCTCGGGGAGAGGAAGAGCCAGCTTCCCCTTCGGATGCGCGGAGGCCAGAAGGCGGTGCGTGATACGTTCGACAGGTCCAGAGAAAACGTACCGTAACGTGCAGGCGACGTTCGGCACCAATGACCCAGAAAATGTTCACAAGACGTAAGGAGAAGGAGTGCGAGGAGGAGCCCGTGGGTCCGGAGGGGTGGGGCTGGGATGGAGGTGGGAGGCGGGGCTCTATGCTAAGGAGAGTCCGGCCTGCCGAAATGAAGCGGGTCCCTGAGTCCCTTAAGTCAAGCTGCTAGCCTGAAATAAGGCATCCCCGTAGAGTACATGCCAAACAAACACCAGAGCAGGATTTGACTATGGAAGTACTCTGGGTTGCCTATCTGGCCCCAAAGACAAATGCGTCCAAGGCAGGCAACCGTTTGCATTCCTCGGCTGAGCACGCACCCAGCTGTCTCTTGCATGCTGTATGATGCCCTTCCGTGGACTCATGACAGACAGCCGGGAGCAGGCCCCTCGCACCCACGCCCTCTCGCCTTCTCTCCCTCTCAACCTCCCAGCCCGTCTCCCTCCTGGGCCGGTCCCGCCCCACGCTGGGGACCCCGCGCACCTCCCCTCCCGCTCCCAAGTGCCCACCCCCTCCCGCCACCAGCATCCTCCAAGCTCAAGCCCTCTCCCACCGGCAATGTTAAGGCGATACACCTTAACGATCACTTTGTTCTGGAAGTACGGGTTGCTCCCAAAGGAAAACATCAACCTGCAGCGGTATTTGGGATGGCCCAGTACCTCCAACTGCCCCGCCGAAGAAAGAGGACCGGAAGGGGGAACGTGTCTTCTAGGTGCCCGGAGATGTTTGCCTGCCTGCGGCACTGAACCACGTTGCCCGGCCCCCTCCTGCTCAAACCCCACGCCCACCGGGCCTCCCCCAGCCTCCGTCTCCCAGGACTGACCTCCAAATGGGTCATGGAGCTGAGCACGTGTCTGTCCGGGTCACCCGTCACGGCCGATATCTTGGGGTGTTTCAGGATCTGCCTTGGGTCTAGGAGCCTCGCCGGCACGTGCTACGGAAAGAGAGGCAGGAGCCACCCGGACCTTCCCGGCTGAGAGCAAGCGACCGAAGTTGCAAAAGTGCGGAAACGCCAAGCACTGCCGCCCTCCCAACCTGGTCACCTCCTGCCCTTTCTTCCCACCTGCTCCACCCTGGGGAGTCCCTTGGCTTCCAGCACCTCTGAGGCTGCCTGCCCCCGACAGGGCAAGGCCGAGGGCCTGACTGCGCTCTGTTCCCACGTCCCCCTGGCCTGCGCGTGTGGCCTGCAGGCAGTCACTGCTTTGGACGGCTGGATGTGCTCCGTCCCACTGTCACGGCCGGGATTGCTTGTGTGTTTGCCTGAAGCCCCGTGACTTTGAGGGGCCTCCTGTGCCCAGGAGGGGGCCGCTCGGGTCACCGGGAGCACGGCTGCGCGCCCACGGCCCAAAGCGTGGTCCTGGCAGAGTCAGCGAGTGAGGGAGGGAAAGCGGTAGGTGGGGGCAGGGGGAAAGCAAAAGAGAGAGAGGGACAGAGAGACCCCACACCAGGAGGAAGGGACACAGAGGGAGGGCAGAGAGGACAGGGGGAGAGGGCGGGCGAGGACACAGAGGGGGAGAGACAGGCAGGGAGGAAAGGTGCGGGTAGGCGCCTGGGCCTGGGGCCCCGGCCTGGCTGTGTGGGGCCTGTGGAGACAGAGTTTGCAGCACCCCGGCAGCGCCGTGTCTGGGTTCCCGCGGTCTGCCGAAGCGAGGCGGCCCGCTGACTGGCTTGGCAACCCGAGAGCGGACGACATTGTGGGTCTGCCCTGATCTTTGCAAATTTGGAAAACCACGCAGGCTCTGAAGGACAGGGAACGGCGGAGGGCAGCCTCTCCGTGTGCCCCATGTACCCAGCAAACGTTTCCTTCCAATATCTGCTCTGAGCCAAGCGGGCTTTGTGCTACCCTACTTGTCGAAGCGTGTTGACCCGTGTTCCCTGAACCCCGCAAGGCTGTTGGGAGTGTGCTGCAGCCCCAAAGCTTCCGCCCGCAGCTTCTGCACAGACAGGCTCTGGACAGGTCGCAGCCCCAGCGTTCTCACCCCCGCCGCGCCCCGCCTTCCTCTGCTGTGCATTGTAGGGATCGTGGGCCCACTCCCACCCGGCAAGGGGGCGGAGAGCCCTTCCCCCCAGCGCTCATGGCCGTGGCCGTGGCTCTGCTGCTGCCCTCCTCGCGGTGATCCTCCACAGCAGCCAAGCCCCACCAGCCGGAGGAAAGATATGGCCTGGGATGCCCTGGATTTGACGGCCCTCCGGCGAGCCAGGTGAGAACTCCGCTTCTGATTCATCCTGCACTTGGGGCGCTAGTAGGGCCTGGTAGCTTGGGCGTCCACAGAGCTGAGCGCCAACTGAACAACCTCCAGCGCGGCCAGTGGGGCCCCCGGCTGGATCGGGACCCAGCCCTGGCCCTTCCTGCCGCAGCTCCTGCAGCTTCTCGTCCTGCTCTGCTTGTGCCACCTCCTCGTCTTCCGCCGCCACGACCTCCGCCAGCGCCATGATATCCTCCCCCACGACCACCAAATCCTCCCCCGCGCCGGCCTCGCCTCTGCGCTGCGGGGCCTCAGCCTCCCGCGCAGCCTCTGCCGCCATGCCCCCCGCACCTAGGGCCTGCGGCACCCCCGCCCCGCCCCAGGCGCCTGCCTCCCCACCGGGCCCCCTCCTCCTCACGACCCCCTCAGCGGACTAAGGTGGTCCAGGGTTCCGGGGCAGCCCCGGCTTCGCCGGACCCCGCCTGGCTCTCCATGGGGACGTGGACCCGAACCCCCGGCAAGCCACGGAGCGAAGGAGCTGGAGGGGCGAGCACGCGGCTCCCACAAGCGGCCGGCAGGTGGCGCTCTGGCGCCCACGGCTGGAGGCCGGTACCCAGCGGAGGCGGCGGGCCTGGGGGACGCATGCGCACAAAGCCTTGGGGCCCGGTGGCGTCTGGGTGGCGTCTGGGTGGCGGGGCGGGGGTGCGCCTGTGGCCTTGGCGGGATGGAAGCCCGGCCTCACGCCCAGGACGCTGACCGGCCCCGGGACCCCACCAGTGGCACGGCGGTGGGCGTGGCCGCACCCGGCCCGCCCCTCGCCCCCGCGGGAGCCGGTCCGCACGCGCGTCTCCTCAGGGGTGGCGTCCGTGCCCGGACCCTGGCCATCTTCTTCGCTGACACCTCCCAGGCCATTCCCGGCGGGTCCCTGCTATCACAAACCTCGTGTTCACCTTCTCGTCAGTTCCCCTGGGAACACGCTACTGGCACCGGGGAATTCAAACCCAGCGGCTCAATAGCGTGACCGCCCGCCGCCCGGAAACCTCACCCGGCCCCTTCTTAGTCACGCCGGGGCGAAGCCCTGAAGTCATCCGCTGCTGCGCCAACCACTGCCACATGGCTGTCCACATGGCTTTCCCCCCTTTCCCCGCCCGGTGCGGGAGGGAGTCCGGAGGCCGCCCAGCAGGATCCGGGATGCGGGGACCTCCCCGCCCCAACGACCCGCCTCTCCTACAAAGAGAGGAACCGCACACAGGTATTGGGCCTGAAATTTACAAGGAGCCACGGTCCGAGGCCACCTCCGTGCTTACACAACCCCTGGCACAGCCCCGGTGAGGTCCGCGATTGGGAGGCGGGGGCATGCTAATGGGCCGCCCACGTAGCCTAAAGGGTAATACCTCTGGGTGTGTTCTTTCGTTAAAGCCACTGCTAGGACTCGCTCCCACCATACTTTCCTCTGCCGGGCCCTTCATCTTTGCTTTCTCCCTCCTTGTCTGACTTCCGCGCTCCCTTTCCCTGTGTCTGCCTTCCCGCCTCACCATAACTGCCAGGGATGTCCGAGCTCCAGCCTAATGGTCCCCGGAGCCTGCTTTTGTCCGCCTTCCTGAGGAGCTGTGGCTGTCTCGGCTGCCCCAGCTCTGCTGCAAGTTCTTCCTTGGTCTGTCTCTCACTGAGTGGAGTGCCAGCCAGGGAGGGGATGGCAAAGTGAGCACTGGCAGCACACCCTGCCCTTTCTCCGGTACTCACCAGGTCCTTCGCGACAGTCCCACACCTCATGCCGGTCCGCTGCGCGGAGGCATTCCGGAATGTGTACGATGCACGCTGCATGAGGTTGGAGGAAGGCCCAGCGGGTGATGGCAAGGCCGAGGGCGTTGGTGTTGCATCGCCCTGGGAGGGCCTCCCGTCCCTAAGAGGAATGGGTCGGGCCGCCCGTGGCACGAGGGGGGGATTTGACCGGAAAGAGGCCCGAGGAGCCCCCTTGGGGTGAAGTGCAGGGTTCTGGGCCGTAGCGCGTCACCGTTTCAAACTCTACTTGTCGACGCAAACGGGGGACCCTGCACGGATAACAACGCCCGGCCGTCTGCGGGGGAGAAGCACAATTTTCGGAGCCTGTCCCTGGCACAGCCCAGACTGTGGGTTTACTGCCACAGGCCAAACCGAATTAGCTCTTGTAAACTTGCCCAAGACACTAAAGGAGGGTTCCGAAGGAAATAGTGCACCCAAAACAGCGCATCCCCGGAGTCGGAGAAACCTGGGAGGGGGGGGAGGGGGGCTAGACAGAGAGCGGGGGAAGAGCAGGAGTGGCGTGGAGAAGGAGAGGAGGAGAGAGGGTGGGCCCAGGGAGAGGAACAGGGAGCGAGAGGAGGGGCTGCCACAGAGAGAGGAGGGCAGAGGAGGAGGGAGGCCTGGGGACAGTGAGGGAGGGAGGGGGAGGGAGAGAGGGAGGGAGCGAGGACCGGCGGAGGCAGGGAGGGAGGCTGAATTCTGTACATTGCACAGCCTACAGTCTGAAAGGAAACATTCCTCCCTGGACGTCAAGAGGAGATCTGAAAACACCCGTGGACCTGCAGACAGATCCCACGAGGTCATGCGGGGTGAGATGGAGAGGCAAAGCCCCAAAGAGATGAAGTGACGGCTTCTCAGAGGTCTGCGGGAAACCCTCATGCCCACCGCGGACAGGCACGAGTCGGGAACGCCAGAGAGAGGTGGGAGGGAGTTAGTCACGCAGCAGTTGCACGAAGACCTAAGGTGACAGGGCTTTGCGCATTGGCCCACAATGCTCACTCTGCACATCCAAGGAGCCCGATGCGCTCCTAGCGGAAGGCACGCTCCAAAGACATGCCCAGGCCAGTGGACGAGCGAGGCAGAGACGCGTCTCTCGGCAGCCTACAGAGTTGGGACTGACCCATCACACACCGGGGAGCCTCGGGGAGAGGAAGAGCCAGCTTCCCCTTCGGATGCGCGGAGGCCAGAAGGCGGTGCGTGATACGTTCGACAGGTCCAGAGAAAACGTACCGTAACGTGCAGGCGACGTTCGGCACCAATGACCCAGAAAATGTTCACAAGACGTAAGGAGAAGGAGTGCGAGGAGGAGCCCGTGGGTCCGGAGGGGTGGGGCTGGGATGGAGGTGGGAGGCGGGGCTCTATGCTAAGGAGAGTCCGGCCTGCCGAAATGAAGCGGGTCCCTGAGTCCCTTAAGTCAAGCTGCTAGCCTGAAATAAGGCATCCCCGTAGAGTACATGCCAAACAAACACCAGAGCAGGATTTGACTATGGAAGTACTCTGGGTTGCCTATCTGGCCCCAAAGACAAATGCGTCCAAGGCAGGCAACCGTTTGCATTCCTCGGCTGAGCACGCACCCAGCTGTCTCTTGCATGCTGTATGATGCCCTTCCGTGGACTCATGACAGACAGCCGGGAGCAGGCCCCTCGCACCCACGCCCTCTCGCCTTCTCTCCCTCTCAACCTCCCAGCCCGTCTCCCTCCTGGGCCGGTCCCGCCCCACGCTGGGGACCCCGCGCACCTCCCCTCCCGCTCCCAAGTGCCCACCCCCTCCCGCCACCAGCATCCTCCAAGCTCAAGCCCTCTCCCACCGGCAATGTTAAGGCGATACACCTTAACGATCACTTTGTTCTGGAAGTACGGGTTGCTCCCAAAGGAAAACATCAACCTGCAGCGGTATTTGGGATGGCCCAGTACCTCCAACTGCCCCGCCGAAGAAAGAGGACCGGAAGGGGGAACGTGTCTTCTAGGTGCCCGGAGATGTTTGCCTGCCTGCGGCACTGAACCACGTTGCCCGGCCCCCTCCTGCTCAAACCCCACGCCCACCGGGCCTCCCCCAGCCTCCGTCTCCCAGGACTGACCTCCAAATGGGTCATGGAGCTGAGCACGTGTCTGTCCTGGTCACCCGTCACGGCCGATATCTTGGGGTGTTTCAGGATCTGCCTTGGGTCTAGGAGCCTCGCCGGCACGTGCTACGGAAAGAGAGGCAGGAGCCACCCGGACCTTCCCGGCTGAGAGCAAGCGACCGAAGTTGCAAAAGTGCGGAAACGCCAAGCACTGCCGCCCTCCCAACCTGGTCACCTCCTGCCCTTTCTTCCCACCTGCTCCACCCTGGGGAGTCCCTTGGCTTCCAGCACCTCTGAGGCTGCCTGCCCCCGACAGGGCAAGGCCGAGGGCCTGACTGCGCTCTGTTCCCACGTCCCCCTGGCCTGCGCGTGTGGCCTGCAGGCAGTCACTGCTTTGGACGGCTGGATGTGCTCCGTCCCACTGTCACGGCCGGGATTGCTTGTGTGTTTGCCTGAAGCCCCGTGACTTTGAGGGGCCTCCTGTGCCCAGGAGGGGGCCGCTCGGGTCACCGGGAGCACGGCTGCGCGCCCACGGCCCAAAGCGTGGTCCTGGCAGAGTCAGCGAGTGAGGGAGGGAAAGCGGTAGGTGGGGGCAGGGGGAAAGCAAAAGAGAGAGAGGGACAGAGAGACCCCACACCAGGAGGAAGGGACACAGAGGGAGGGCAGAGAGGACAGGGGGAGAGGGCGGGCGAGGACACAGAGGGGGAGAGACAGGCAGGGAGGAAAGGTGCGGGTAGGCGCCTGGGCCTGGGGCCCCGGCCTGGCTGTGTGGGGCCTGTGGAGACAGAGTTTGCAGCACCCCGGCAGCGCCGTGTCTGGGTTCCCGCGGTCTGCCGAAGCGAGGCGGCCCGCTGACTGGCTTGGCAACCCGAGAGCGGACGACATTGTGGGTCTGCCCTGATCTTTGCAAATTTGGAAAACCACGCAGGCTCTGAAGGACAGGGAACGGCGGAGGGCAGCCTCTCCGTGTGCCCCATGTACCCAGCAAACGTTTCCTTCCAATATCTGCTCTGAGCCAAGCGGGCTTTGTGCTACCCTACTTGTCGAAGCGTGTTGACCCGTGTTCCCTGAACCCCGCAAGGCTGTTGGGAGTGTGCTGCAGCCCCAAAGCTTCCGCCCGCAGCTTCTGCACAGACAGGCTCTGGACAGGTCGCAGCCCCAGCGTTCTCACCCCCGCCGCGCCCCGCCTTCCTCTGCTGTGCATTGTAGGGATCGTGGGCCCACTCCCACCCGGCAAGGGGGCGGAGAGCCCTTCCCCCCAGCGCTCATGGCCGTGGCCGTGGCTCTGCTGCTGCCCTCCTCGCGGTGATCCTCCACAGCAGCCAAGCCCCACCAGCCGGAGGAAAGATATGGCCTGGGATGCCCTGGATTTGACGGCCCTCCGGCGAGCCAGGTGAGAACTCCGCTTCTGATTCATCCTGCACTTGGGGCGCTAGTAGGGCCTGGTAGCTTGGGCGTCCACAGAGCTGAGCGCCAACTGAACAACCTCCAGCGCGGCCAGTGGGGCCCCCGGCTGGATCGGGACCCAGCCCTGGCCCTTCCTGCCGCAGCTCCTGCAGCTTCTCGTCCTGCTCTGCTTGTGCCACCTCCTCGTCTTCCGCCGCCACGACCTCCGCCAGCGCCATGATATCCTCCCCCACGACCACCAAATCCTCCCCCGCGCCGGCCTCGCCTCTGCGCTGCGGGGCCTCAGCCTCCCGCGCAGCCTCTGCCGCCATGCCCCCCGCACCTAGGGCCTGCGGCACCCCCGCCCCGCCCCAGGCGCCTGCCTCCCCACCGGGCCCCCTCCTCCTCACGACCCCCTCAGCGGACTAAGGTGGTCCAGGGTTCCGGGGCAGCCCCGGCTTCGCCGGACCCCGCCTGGCTCTCCATGGGGACGTGGACCCGAACCCCCGGCAAGCCACGGAGCGAAGGAGCTGGAGGGGCGAGCACGCGGCTCCCACAAGCGGCCGGCAGGTGGCGCTCTGGCGCCCACGGCTGGAGGCCGGTACCCAGCGGAGGCGGCGGGCCTGGGGGACGCATGCGCACAAAGCCTTGGGGCCCGGTGGCGTCTGGGTGGCGTCTGGGTGGCGGGGCGGGGGTGCGCCTGTGGCCTTGGCGGGATGGAAGCCCGGCCTCACGCCCAGGACGCTGACCGGCCCCGGGACCCCACCAGTGGCACGGCGGTGGGCGTGGCCGCACCCGGCCCGCCCCTCGCCCCCGCGGGAGCCGGTCCGCACGCGCGTCTCCTCAGGGGTGGCGTCCGTGCCCGGACCCTGGCCATCTTCTTCGCTGACACCTCCCAGGCCATTCCCGGCGGGTCCCTGCTATCACAAACCTCGTGTTCACCTTCTCGTCAGTTCCCCTGGGAACACGCTACTGGCACCGGGGAATTCAAACCCAGCGGCTCAATAGCGTGACCGCCCGCCGCCCGGAAACCTCACCCGGCCCCTTCTTAGTCACGCCGGGGCGAAGCCCTGAAGTCATCCGCTGCTGCGCCAACCACTGCCACATGGCTGTCCACATGGCTTTCCCCCCTTTCCCCGCCCGGTGCGGGAGGGAGTCCGGAGGCCGCCCAGCAGGATCCGGGATGCGGGGACCTCCCCGCCCCAACGACCCGCCTCTCCTACAAAGAGAGGAACCGCACACAGGTATTGGGCCTGAAATTTACAAGGAGCCACGGTCCGAGGCCACCTCCGTGCTTACACAACCCCTGGCACAGCCCCGGTGAGGTCCGCGATTGGGAGGCGGGGGCATGCTAATGGGCCGCCCACGTAGCCTAAAGGGTAATACCTCTGGGTGTGTTCTTTCGTTAAAGCCACTGCTAGGACTCGCTCCCACCATACTTTCCTCTGCCGGGCCCTTCATCTTTGCTTTCTCCCTCCTTGTCTGACTTCCGCGCTCCCTTTCCCTGTGTCTGCCTTCCCGCCTCACCATAACTGCCAGGGATGTCCGAGCTCCAGCCTAATGGTCCCCGGAGCCTGCTTTTGTCCGCCTTCCTGAGGAGCTGTGGCTGTCTCGGCTGCCCCAGCTCTGCTGCAAGTTCTTCCTTGGTCTGTCTCTCACTGAGTGGAGTGCCAGCCAGGGAGGGGATGGCAAAGTGAGCACTGGCAGCACACCCTGCCCTTTCTCCGGTACTCACCAGGTCCTTCGCGACAGTCCCACACCTCATGCCGGTCCGCTGCGCGGAGGCATTCCGGAATGTGTACGATGCACGCTGCATGAGGTTGGAGGAAGGCCCAGCGGGTGATGGCAAGGCCGAGGGCGTTGGTGTTGCATCGCCCTGGGAGGGCCTCCCGTCCCTAAGAGGAATGGGTCGGGCCGCCCGTGGCACGAGGGGGGGATTTGACCGGAAAGAGGCCCGAGGAGCCCCCTTGGGGTGAAGTGCAGGGTTCTGGGCCGTAGCGCGTCACCGTTTCAAACTCTACTTGTCGACGCAAACGGGGGACCCTGCACGGATAACAACGCCCGGCCCTCTGCGGGGGAGAAGCACAATTTTCGGAGCCTGTCCCTGGCACAGCCCAGACTGTGGGTTTACTGCCACAGGCCAAACCGAATTAGCTCTTGTAAACTTGCCCAAGACACTAAAGGAGGGTTCCGAAGGAAATAGTGCACCCAAAACAGCGCATCCCCGGAGTCGGAGAAACCTGGGAGGGGGGGGAGGGGGGCTAGACAGAGAGCGGGGGAAGAGCAGGAGTGGCGCTGAGAAGGAGAGGAGGAGAGAGGGTGGGCCCAGGGAGAGGAACAGGGAGCGAGAGGAGGGGCTGCCACAGAGAGAGGAGGGCAGAGGAGGAGGGAGGCCTGGGGACAGTGAGGGAGGGAGGGGGAGGGAGAGAGGGAGGGAGCGAGGACCGGCGGAGGCAGGGAGGGAGGCTGAATTCTGTACATTGCACAGCCTACAGTCTGAAAGGAAACATTCCTCCCTGGACGTCAAGAGGAGATCTGAAAACACCCGTGGACCTGCAGACAGATCCCACGAGGTCATGCGGGGTGAGATGGAGAGGCAAAGCCCCAAAGAGATGAAGTGACGGCTTCTCAGAGGTCTGCGGGAAACCCTCATGCCCACCGCGGACAGGCACGAGTCGGGAACGCCAGAGAGAGGTGGGAGGGAGTTAGTCACGCAGCAGTTGCACGAAGACCTAAGGTGACAGGGCTTTGCGCATTGGCCCACAATGCTCACTCTGCACATCCAAGGAGCCCGATGCGCTCCTAGCGGAAGGCACGCTCCAAAGACATGCCCAGGCCAGTGGACGAGCGAGGCAGAGACGCGTCTCTCGGCAGCCTACAGAGTTGGGACTGACCCATCACACACCGGGGAGCCTCGGGGAGAGGAAGAGCCAGCTTCCCCTTCGGATGCGCGGAGGCCAGAAGGCGGTGCGTGATACGTTCGACAGGTCCAGAGAAAACGTACCGTAACGTGCAGGCGACGTTCGGCACCAATGACCCAGAAAATGTTCACAAGACGTAAGGAGAAGGAGTGCGAGGAGGAGCCCGTGGGTCCGGAGGGGTGGGGCTGGGATGGAGGTGGGAGGCGGGGCTCTATGCTAAGGAGAGTCCGGCCTGCCGAAATGAAGCGGGTCCCTGAGTCCCTTAAGTCAAGCTGCTAGCCTGAAATAAGGCATCCCCGTAGAGTACATGCCAAACAAACACCAGAGCAGGATTTGACTATGGAAGTACTCTGGGTTGCCTATCTGGCCCCAAAGACAAATGCGTCCAAGGCAGGCAACCGTTTGCATTCCTCGGCTGAGCACGCACCCAGCTGTCTCTTGCATGCTGTATGATGCCCTTCCGTGGACTCATGACAGACAGCCGGGAGCAGGCCCCTCGCACCCACGCCCTCTCGCCTTCTCTCCCTCTCAACCTCCCAGCCCGTCTCCCTCCTGGGCCGGTCCCGCCCCACGCTGGGGACCCCGCGCACCTCCCCTCCCGCTCCCAAGTGCCCACCCCCTCCCGCCACCAGCATCCTCCAAGCTCAAGCCCTCTCCCACCGGCAATGTTAAGGCGATACACCTTAACGATCACTTTGTTCTGGAAGTACGGGTTGCTCCCAAAGGAAAACATCAACCTGCAGCGGTATTTGGGATGGCCCAGTACCTCCAACTGCCCCGCCGAAGAAAGAGGACCGGAAGGGGGAACGTGTCTTCTAGGTGCCCGGAGATGTTTGCCTGCCTGCGGCACTGAACCACGTTGCCCGGCCCCCTCCTGCTCAAACCCCACGCCCACCGGGCCTCCCCCAGCCTCCGTCTCCCAGGACTGACCTCCAAATGGGTCATGGAGCTGAGCACGTGTCTGTCCGGGTCACCCGTCACGGCCGATATCTTGGGGTGTTTCAGGATCTGCCTTGGGTCTAGGAGCCTCGCCGGCACGTGCTACGGAAAGAGAGGCAGGAGCCACCCGGACCTTCCCGGCTGAGAGCAAGCGACCGAAGTTGCAAAAGTGCGGAAACGCCAAGCACTGCCGCCCTCCCAACCTGGTCACCTCCTGCCCTTTCTTCCCACCTGCTCCACCCTGGGGAGTCCCTTGGCTTCCAGCACCTCTGAGGCTGCCTGCCCCCGACAGGGCAAGGCCGAGGGCCTGACTGCGCTCTGTTCCCACGTCCCCCTGGCCTGCGCGTGTGGCCTGCAGGCAGTCACTGCTTTGGACGGCTGGATGTGCTCCGTCCCACTGTCACGGCCGGGATTGCTTGTGTGTTTGCCTGAAGCCCCGTGACTTTGAGGGGCCTCCTGTGCCCAGGAGGGGGCCGCTCGGGTCACCGGGAGCACGGCTGCGCGCCCACGGCCCAAAGCGTGGTCCTGGCAGAGTCAGCGAGTGAGGGAGGGAAAGCGGTAGGTGGGGGCAGGGGGAAAGCAAAAGAGAGAGAGGGACAGAGAGACCCCACACCAGGAGGAAGGGACACAGAGGGAGGGCAGAGAGGACAGGGGGAGAGGGCGGGCGAGGACACAGAGGGGGAGAGACAGGCAGGGAGGAAAGGTGCGGGTAGGCGCCTGGGCCTGGGGCCCCGGCCTGGCTGTGTGGGGCCTGTGGAGACAGAGTTTGCAGCACCCCGGCAGCGCCGTGTCTGGGTTCCCGCGGTCTGCCGAAGCGAGGCGGCCCGCTGACTGGCTTGGCAACCCGAGAGCGGACGACATTGTGGGTCTGCCCTGATCTTTGCAAATTTGGAAAACCACGCAGGCTCTGAAGGACAGGGAACGGCGGAGGGCAGCCTCTCCGTGTGCCCCATGTACCCAGCAAACGTTTCCTTCCAATATCTGCTCTGAGCCAAGCGGGCTTTGTGCTACCCTACTTGTCGAAGCGTGTTGACCCGTGTTCCCTGAACCCCGCAAGGCTGTTGGGAGTGTGCTGCAGCCCCAAAGCTTCCGCCCGCAGCTTCTGCACAGACAGGCTCTGGACAGGTCGCAGCCCCAGCGTTCTCACCCCCGCCGCGCCCCGCCTTCCTCTGCTGTGCATTGTAGGGATCGTGGGCCCACTCCCACCCGGCAAGGGGGCGGAGAGCCCTTCCCCCCAGCGCTCATGGCCGTGGCCGTGGCTCTGCTGCTGCCCTCCTCGCGGTGATCCTCCACAGCAGCCAAGCCCCACCAGCCGGAGGAAAGATATGGCCTGGGATGCCCTGGATTTGACGGCCCTCCGGCGAGCCAGGTGAGAACTCCGCTTCTGATTCATCCTGCACTTGGGGCGCTAGTAGGGCCTGGTAGCTTGGGCGTCCACAGAGCTGAGCGCCAACTGAACAACCTCCAGCGCGGCCAGTGGGGCCCCCGGCTGGATCGGGACCCAGCCCTGGCCCTTCCTGCCGCAGCTCCTGCAGCTTCTCGTCCTGCTCTGCTTGTGCCACCTCCTCGTCTTCCGCCGCCACGACCTCCGCCAGCGCCATGATATCCTCCCCCACGACCACCAAATCCTCCCCCGCGCCGGCCTCGCCTCTGCGCTGCGGGGCCTCAGCCTCCCGCGCAGCCTCTGCCGCCATGCCCCCCGCACCTAGGGCCTGCGGCACCCCCGCCCCGCCCCAGGCGCCTGCCTCCCCACCGGGCCCCCTCCTCCTCACGACCCCCTCAGCGGACTAAGGTGGTCCAGGGTTCCGGGGCAGCCCCGGCTTCGCCGGACCCCGCCTGGCTCTCCATGGGGACGTGGACCCGAACCCCCGGCAAGCCACGGAGCGAAGGAGCTGGAGGGGCGAGCACGCGGCTCCCACAAGCGGCCGGCAGGTGGCGCTCTGGCGCCCACGGCTGGAGGCCGGTACCCAGCGGAGGCGGCGGGCCTGGGGGACGCATGCGCACAAAGCCTTGGGGCCCGGTGGCGTCTGGGTGGCGTCTGGGTGGCGGGGCGGGGGTGCGCCTGTGGCCTTGGCGGGATGGAAGCCCGGCCTCACGCCCAGGACGCTGACCGGCCCCGGGACCCCACCAGTGGCACGGCGGTGGGCGTGGCCGCACCCGGCCCGCCCCTCGCCCCCGCGGGAGCCGGTCCGCACGCGCGTCTCCTCAGGGGTGGCGTCCGTGCCCGGACCCTGGCCATCTTCTTCGCTGACACCTCCCAGGCCATTCCCGGCGGGTCCCTGCTATCACAAACCTCGTGTTCACCTTCTCGTCAGTTCCCCTGGGAACACGCTACTGGCACCGGGGAATTCAAACCCAGCGGCTCAATAGCGTGACCGCCCGCCGCCCGGAAACCTCACCCGGCCCCTTCTTAGTCACGCCGGGGCGAAGCCCTGAAGTCATCCGCTGCTGCGCCAACCACTGCCACATGGCTGTCCACATGGCTTTCCCCCCTTTCCCCGCCCGGTGCGGGAGGGAGTCCGGAGGCCGCCCAGCAGGATCCGGGATGCGGGGACCTCCCCGCCCCAACGACCCGCCTCTCCTACAAAGAGAGGAACCGCACACAGGTATTGGGCCTGAAATTTACAAGGAGCCACGGTCCGAGGCCACCTCCGTGCTTACACAACCCCTGGCACAGCCCCGGTGAGGTCCGCGATTGGGAGGCGGGGGCATGCTAATGGGCCGCCCACGTAGCCTAAAGGGTAATACCTCTGGGTGTGTTCTTTCGTTAAAGCCACTGCTAGGACTCGCTCCCACCATACTTTCCTCTGCCGGGCCCTTCATCTTTGCTTTCTCCCTCCTTGTCTGACTTCCGCGCTCCCTTTCCCTGTGTCTGCCTTCCCGCCTCACCATAACTGCCAGGGATGTCCGAGCTCCAGCCTAATGGTCCCCGGAGCCTGCTTTTGTCCGCCTTCCTGAGGAGCTGTGGCTGTCTCGGCTGCCCCAGCTCTGCTGCAAGTTCTTCCTTGGTCTGTCTCTCACTGAGTGGAGTGCCAGCCAGGGAGGGGATGGCAAAGTGAGCACTGGCAGCACACCCTGCCCTTTCTCCGGTACTCACCAGGTCCTTCGCGACAGTCCCACACCTCATGCCGGTCCGCTGCGCGGAGGCATTCCGGAATGTGTACGATGCACGCTGCATGAGGTTGGAGGAAGGCCCAGCGGGTGATGGCAAGGCCGAGGGCGTTGGTGTTGCATCGCCCTGGGAGGGCCTCCCGTCCCTAAGAGGAATGGGTCGGGCCGCCCGTGGCACGAGGGGGGGATTTGACCGGAAAGAGGCCCGAGGAGCCCCCTTGGGGTGAAGTGCAGGGTTCTGGGCCGTAGCGCGTCACCGTTTCAAACTCTACTTGTCGACGCAAACGGGGGACCCTGCACGGATAACAACGCCCGGCCGTCTGCGGGGGAGAAGCACAATTTTCGGAGCCTGTCCCTGGCACAGCCCAGACTGTGGGTTTACTGCCACAGGCCAAACCGAATTAGCTCTTGTAAACTTGCCCAAGACACTAAAGGAGGGTTCCGAAGGAAATAGTGCACCCAAAACAGCGCATCCCCGGAGTCGGAGAAACCTGGGAGGGGGGGGAGGGGGGCTGGACAGAGAGCGGGGGAAGAGCAGGAGTGGCGTGGAGAAGGAGAGGAGGAGAGAGGGTGGGCCCAGGGAGAGGAACAGGGAGCGAGAGGAGGGGCTGCCACAGAGAGAGGAGGGCAGAGGAGGAGGGAGGCCTGGGGACAGTGAGGGAGGGAGGGGGAGGGAGAGAGGGAGGGAGCGAGGACCGGCGGAGGCAGGGAGGGAGGCTGAATTCTGTACATTGCACAGCCTACAGTCTGAAAGGAAACATTCCTCCCTGGACGTCAAGAGGAGATCTGAAAACACCCGTGGACCTGCAGACAGATCCCACGAGGTCATGCGGGGTGAGATGGAGAGGCAAAGCCCCAAAGAGATGAAGTGACGGCTTCTCAGAGGTCTGCGGGAAACCCTCATGCCCACCGCGGACAGGCACGAGTCGGGAACGCCAGAGAGAGGTGGGAGGGAGTTAGTCACGCAGCAGTTGCACGAAGACCTAAGGTGACAGGGCTTTGCGCATTGGCCCACAATGCTCACTCTGCACATCCAAGGAGCCCGATGCGCTCCTAGCGGAAGGCACGCTCCAAAGACATGCCCAGGCCAGTGGACGAGCGAGGCAGAGACGCGTCTCTCGGCAGCCTACAGAGTTGGGACTGACCCATCACACACCGGGGAGCCTCGGGGAGAGGAAGAGCCAGCTTCCCCTTCGGATGCGCGGAGGCCAGAAGGCGGTGCGTGATACGTTCGACAGGTCCAGAGAAAACGTACCGTAACGTGCAGGCGACGTTCGGCACCAATGACCCAGAAAATGTTCACAAGACGTAAGGAGAAGGAGTGCGAGGAGGAGCCCGTGGGTCCGGAGGGGTGGGGCTGGGATGGAGGTGGGAGGCGGGGCTCTATGCTAAGGAGAGTCCGGCCTGCCGAAATGAAGCGGGTCCCTGAGTCCCTTAAGTCAAGCTGCTAGCCTGAAATAAGGCATCCCCGTAGAGTACATGCCAAACAAACACCAGAGCAGGATTTGACTATGGAAGTACTCTGGGTTGCCTATCTGGCCCCAAAGACAAATGCGTCCAAGGCAGGCAACCGTTTGCATTCCTCGGCTGAGCACGCACCCAGCTGTCTCTTGCATGCTGTATGATGCCCTTCCGTGGACTCATGACAGACAGCCGGGAGCAGGCCCCTCGCACCCACGCCCTCTCGCCTTCTCTCCCTCTCAACCTCCCAGCCCGTCTCCCTCCTGGGCCGGTCCCGCCCCACGCTGGGGACCCCGCGCACCTCCCCTCCCGCTCCCAAGTGCCCACCCCCTCCCGCCACCAGCATCCTCCAAGCTCAAGCCCTCTCCCACCGGCAATGTTAAGGCGATACACCTTAACGATCACTTTGTTCTGGAAGTACGGGTTGCTCCCAAAGGAAAACATCAACCTGCAGCGGTATTTGGGATGGCCCAGTACCTCCAACTGCCCCGCCGAAGAAAGAGGACCGGAAGGGGGAACGTGTCTTCTAGGTGCCCGGAGATGTTTGCCTGCCTGCGGCACTGAACCACGTTGCCCGGCCCCCTCCTGCTCAAACCCCACGCCCACCGGGCCTCCCCCAGCCTCCGTCTCCCAGGACTGACCTCCAAATGGGTCATGGAGCTGAGCACGTGTCTGTCCTGGTCACCCGTCACGGCCGATATCTTGGGGTGTTTCAGGATCTGCCTTGGGTCTAGGAGCCTCGCCGGCACGTGCTACGGAAAGAGAGGCAGGAGCCACCCGGACCTTCCCGGCTGAGAGCAAGCGACCGAAGTTGCAAAAGTGCGGAAACGCCAAGCACTGCCGCCCTCCCAACCTGGTCACCTCCTGCCCTTTCTTCCCACCTGCTCCACCCTGGGGAGTCCCTTGGCTTCCAGCACCTCTGAGGCTGCCTGCCCCCGACAGGGCAAGGCCGAGGGCCTGACTGCGCTCTGTTCCCACGTCCCCCTGGCCTGCGCGTGTGGCCTGCAGGCAGTCACTGCTTTGGACGGCTGGATGTGCTCCGTCCCACTGTCACGGCCGGGATTGCTTGTGTGTTTGCCTGAAGCCCCGTGACTTTGAGGGGCCTCCTGTGCCCAGGAGGGGGCCGCTCGGGTCACCGGGAGCACGGCTGCGCGCCCACGGCCCAAAGCGTGGTCCTGGCAGAGTCAGCGAGTGAGGGAGGGAAAGCGGTAGGTGGGGGCAGGGGGAAAGCAAAAGAGAGAGAGGGACAGAGAGACCCCACACCAGGAGGAAGGGACACAGAGGGAGGGCAGAGAGGACAGGGGGAGAGGGCGGGCGAGGACACAGAGGGGGAGAGACAGGCAGGGAGGAAAGGTGCGGGTAGGCGCCTGGGCCTGGGGCCCCGGCCTGGCTGTGTGGGGCCTGTGGAGACAGAGTTTGCAGCACCCCGGCAGCGCCGTGTCTGGGTTCCCGCGGTCTGCCGAAGCGAGGCGGCCCGCTGACTGGCTTGGCAACCCGAGAGCGGACGACATTGTGGGTCTGCCCTGATCTTTGCAAATTTGGAAAACCACGCAGGCTCTGAAGGACAGGGAACGGCGGAGGGCAGCCTCTCCGTGTGCCCCATGTACCCAGCAAACGTTTCCTTCCAATATCTGCTCTGAGCCAAGCGGGCTTTGTGCTACCCTACTTGTCGAAGCGTGTTGACCCGTGTTCCCTGAACCCCGCAAGGCTGTTGGGAGTGTGCTGCAGCCCCAAAGCTTCCGCCCGCAGCTTCTGCACAGACAGGCTCTGGACAGGTCGCAGCCCCAGCGTTCTCACCCCCGCCGCGCCCCGCCTTCCTCTGCTGTGCATTGTAGGGATCGTGGGCCCACTCCCACCCGGCAAGGGGGCGGAGAGCCCTTCCCCCCAGCGCTCATGGCCGTGGCCGTGGCTCTGCTGCTGCCCTCCTCGCGGTGATCCTCCACAGCAGCCAAGCCCCACCAGCCGGAGGAAAGATATGGCCTGGGATGCCCTGGATTTGACGGCCCTCCGGCGAGCCAGGTGAGAACTCCGCTTCTGATTCATCCTGCACTTGGGGCGCTAGTAGGGCCTGGTAGCTTGGGCGTCCACAGAGCTGAGCGCCAACTGAACAACCTCCAGCGCGGCCAGTGGGGCCCCCGGCTGGATCGGGACCCAGCCCTGGCCCTTCCTGCCGCAGCTCCTGCAGCTTCTCGTCCTGCTCTGCTTGTGCCACCTCCTCGTCTTCCGCCGCCACGACCTCCGCCAGCGCCATGATATCCTCCCCCACGACCACCAAATCCTCCCCCGCGCCGGCCTCGCCTCTGCGCTGCGGGGCCTCAGCCTCCCGCGCAGCCTCTGCCGCCATGCCCCCCGCACCTAGGGCCTGCGGCACCCCCGCCCCGCCCCAGGCGCCTGCCTCCCCACCGGGCCCCCTCCTCCTCACGACCCCCTCAGCGGACTAAGGTGGTCCAGGGTTCCGGGGCAGCCCCGGCTTCGCCGGACCCCGCCTGGCTCTCCATGGGGACGTGGACCCGAACCCCCGGCAAGCCACGGAGCGAAGGAGCTGGAGGGGCGAGCACGCGGCTCCCACAAGCGGCCGGCAGGTGGCGCTCTGGCGCCCACGGCTGGAGGCCGGTACCCAGCGGAGGCGGCGGGCCTGGGGGACGCATGCGCACAAAGCCTTGGGGCCCGGTGGCGTCTGGGTGGCGTCTGGGTGGCGGGGCGGGGGTGCGCCTGTGGCCTTGGCGGGATGGAAGCCCGGCCTCACGCCCAGGACGCTGACCGGCCCCGGGACCCCACCAGTGGCACGGCGGTGGGCGTGGCCGCACCCGGCCCGCCCCTCGCCCCCGCGGGAGCCGGTCCGCACGCGCGTCTCCTCAGGGGTGGCGTCCGTGCCCGGACCCTGGCCATCTTCTTCGCTGACACCTCCCAGGCCATTCCCGGCGGGTCCCTGCTATCACAAACCTCGTGTTCACCTTCTCGTCAGTTCCCCTGGGAACACGCTACTGGCACCGGGGAATTCAAACCCAGCGGCTCAATAGCGTGACCGCCCGCCGCCCGGAAACCTCACCCGGCCCCTTCTTAGTCACGCCGGGGCGAAGCCCTGAAGTCATCCGCTGCTGCGCCAACCACTGCCACATGGCTGTCCACATGGCTTTCCCCCCTTTCCCCGCCCGGTGCGGGAGGGAGTCCGGAGGCCGCCCAGCAGGATCCGGGATGCGGGGACCTCCCCGCCCCAACGACCCGCCTCTCCTACAAAGAGAGGAACCGCACACAGGTATTGGGCCTGAAATTTACAAGGAGCCACGGTCCGAGGCCACCTCCGTGCTTACACAACCCCTGGCACAGCCCCGGTGAGGTCCGCGATTGGGAGGCGGGGGCATGCTAATGGGCCGCCCACGTAGCCTAAAGGGTAATACCTCTGGGTGTGTTCTTTCGTTAAAGCCACTGCTAGGACTCGCTCCCACCATACTTTCCTCTGCCGGGCCCTTCATCTTTGCTTTCTCCCTCCTTGTCTGACTTCCGCGCTCCCTTTCCCTGTGTCTGCCTTCCCGCCTCACCATAACTGCCAGGGATGTCCGAGCTCCAGCCTAATGGTCCCCGGAGCCTGCTTTTGTCCGCCTTCCTGAGGAGCTGTGGCTGTCTCGGCTGCCCCAGCTCTGCTGCAAGTTCTTCCTTGGTCTGTCTCTCACTGAGTGGAGTGCCAGCCAGGGAGGGGATGGCAAAGTGAGCACTGGCAGCACACCCTGCCCTTTCTCCGGTACTCACCAGGTCCTTCGCGACAGTCCCACACCTCATGCCGGTCCGCTGCGCGGAGGCATTCCGGAATGTGTACGATGCACGCTGCATGAGGTTGGAGGAAGGCCCAGCGGGTGATGGCAAGGCCGAGGGCGTTGGTGTTGCATCGCCCTGGGAGGGCCTCCCGTCCCTAAGAGGAATGGGTCGGGCCGCCCGTGGCACGAGGGGGGGATTTGACCGGAAAGAGGCCCGAGGAGCCCCCTTGGGGTGAAGTGCAGGGTTCTGGGCCGTAGCGCGTCACCGTTTCAAACTCTACTTGTCGACGCAAACGGGGGACCCTGCACGGATAACAACGCCCGGCCGTCTGCGGGGGAGAAGCACAATTTTCGGAGCCTGTCCCTGGCACAGCCCAGACTGTGGGTTTACTGCCACAGGCCAAACCGAATTAGCTCTTGTAAACTTGCCCAAGACACTAAAGGAGGGTTCCGAAGGAAATAGTGCACCCAAAACAGCGCATCCCCGGAGTCGGAGAAACCTGGGAGGGGGGGGAGGGGGGCTGGACAGAGAGCGGGGGAAGAGCAGGAGTGGCGTGGAGAAGGAGAGGAGGAGAGAGGGTGGGCCCAGGGAGAGGAACAGGGAGCGAGAGGAGGGGCTGCCACAGAGAGAGGAGGGCAGAGGAGGAGGGAGGCCTGGGGACAGTGAGGGAGGGAGGGGGAGGGAGAGAGGGAGGGAGCGAGGACCGGCGGAGGCAGGGAGGGAGGCTGAATTCTGTACATTGCACAGCCTACAGTCTGAAAGGAAACATTCCTCCCTGGACGTCAAGAGGAGATCTGAAAACACCCGTGGACCTGCAGACAGATCCCACGAGGTCATGCGGGGTGAGATGGAGAGGCAAAGCCCCAAAGAGATGAAGTGACGGCTTCTCAGAGGTCTGCGGGAAACCCTCATGCCCACCGCGGACAGGCACGAGTCGGGAACGCCAGAGAGAGGTGGGAGGGAGTTAGTCACGCAGCAGTTGCACGAAGACCTAAGGTGACAGGGCTTTGCGCATTGGCCCACAATGCTCACTCTGCACATCCAAGGAGCCCGATGCGCTCCTAGCGGAAGGCACGCTCCAAAGACATGCCCAGGCCAGTGGACGAGCGAGGCAGAGACGCGTCTCTCGGCAGCCTACAGAGTTGGGACTGACCCATCACACACCGGGGAGCCTCGGGGAGAGGAAGAGCCAGCTTCCCCTTCGGATGCGCGGAGGCCAGAAGGCGGTGCGTGATACGTTCGACAGGTCCAGAGAAAACGTACCGTAACGTGCAGGCGACGTTCGGCACCAATGACCCAGAAAATGTTCACAAGACGTAAGGAGAAGGAGTGCGAGGAGGAGCCCGTGGGTCCGGAGGGGTGGGGCTGGGATGGAGGTGGGAGGCGGGGCTCTATGCTAAGGAGAGTCCGGCCTGCCGAAATGAAGCGGGTCCCTGAGTCCCTTAAGTCAAGCTGCTAGCCTGAAATAAGGCATCCCCGTAGAGTACATGCCAAACAAACACCAGAGCAGGATTTGACTATGGAAGTACTCTGGGTTGCCTATCTGGCCCCAAAGACAAATGCGTCCAAGGCAGGCAACCGTTTGCATTCCTCGGCTGAGCACGCACCCAGCTGTCTCTTGCATGCTGTATGATGCCCTTCCGTGGACTCATGACAGACAGCCGGGAGCAGGCCCCTCGCACCCACGCCCTCTCGCCTTCTCTCCCTCTCAACCTCCCAGCCCGTCTCCCTCCTGGGCCGGTCCCGCCCCACGCTGGGGACCCCGCGCACCTCCCCTCCCGCTCCCAAGTGCCCACCCCCTCCCGCCACCAGCATCCTCCAAGCTCAAGCCCTCTCCCACCGGCAATGTTAAGGCGATACACCTTAACGATCACTTTGTTCTGGAAGTACGGGTTGCTCCCAAAGGAAAACATCAACCTGCAGCGGTATTTGGGATGGCCCAGTACCTCCAACTGCCCCGCCGAAGAAAGAGGACCGGAAGGGGGAACGTGTCTTCTAGGTGCCCGGAGATGTTTGCCTGCCTGCGGCACTGAACCACGTTGCCCGGCCCCCTCCTGCTCAAACCCCACGCCCACCGGGCCTCCCCCAGCCTCCGTCTCCCAGGACTGACCTCCAAATGGGTCATGGAGCTGAGCACGTGTCTGTCCGGGTCACCCGTCACGGCCGATATCTTGGGGTGTTTCAGGATCTGCCTTGGGTCTAGGAGCCTCGCCGGCACGTGCTACGGAAAGAGAGGCAGGAGCCACCCGGACCTTCCCGGCTGAGAGCAAGCGACCGAAGTTGCAAAAGTGCGGAAACGCCAAGCACTGCCGCCCTCCCAACCTGGTCACCTCCTGCCCTTTCTTCCCACCTGCTCCACCCTGGGGAGTCCCTTGGCTTCCAGCACCTCTGAGGCTGCCTGCCCCCGACAGGGCAAGGCCGAGGGCCTGACTGCGCTCTGTTCCCACGTCCCCCTGGCCTGCGCGTGTGGCCTGCAGGCAGTCACTGCTTTGGACGGCTGGATGTGCTCCGTCCCACTGTCACGGCCGGGATTGCTTGTGTGTTTGCCTGAAGCCCCGTGACTTTGAGGGGCCTCCTGTGCCCAGGAGGGGGCCGCTCGGGTCACCGGGAGCACGGCTGCGCGCCCACGGCCCAAAGCGTGGTCCTGGCAGAGTCAGCGAGTGAGGGAGGGAAAGCGGTAGGTGGGGGCAGGGGGAAAGCAAAAGAGAGAGAGGGACAGAGAGACCCCACACCAGGAGGAAGGGACACAGAGGGAGGGCAGAGAGGACAGGGGGAGAGGGCGGGCGAGGACACAGAGGGGGAGAGACAGGCAGGGAGGAAAGGTGCGGGTAGGCGCCTGGGCCTGGGGCCCCGGCCTGGCTGTGTGGGGCCTGTGGAGACAGAGTTTGCAGCACCCCGGCAGCGCCGTGTCTGGGTTCCCGCGGTCTGCCGAAGCGAGGCGGCCCGCTGACTGGCTTGGCAACCCGAGAGCGGACGACATTGTGGGTCTGCCCTGATCTTTGCAAATTTGGAAAACCACGCAGGCTCTGAAGGACAGGGAACGGCGGAGGGCAGCCTCTCCGTGTGCCCCATGTACCCAGCAAACGTTTCCTTCCAATATCTGCTCTGAGCCAAGCGGGCTTTGTGCTACCCTACTTGTCGAAGCGTGTTGACCCGTGTTCCCTGAACCCCGCAAGGCTGTTGGGAGTGTGCTGCAGCCCCAAAGCTTCCGCCCGCAGCTTCTGCACAGACAGGCTCTGGACAGGTCGCAGCCCCAGCGTTCTCACCCCCGCCGCGCCCCGCCTTCCTCTGCTGTGCATTGTAGGGATCGTGGGCCCACTCCCACCCGGCAAGGGGGCGGAGAGCCCTTCCCCCCAGCGCTCATGGCCGTGGCCGTGGCTCTGCTGCTGCCCTCCTCGCGGTGATCCTCCACAGCAGCCAAGCCCCACCAGCCGGAGGAAAGATATGGCCTGGGATGCCCTGGATTTGACGGCCCTCCGGCGAGCCAGGTGAGAACTCCGCTTCTGATTCATCCTGCACTTGGGGCGCTAGTAGGGCCTGGTAGCTTGGGCGTCCACAGAGCTGAGCGCCAACTGAACAACCTCCAGCGCGGCCAGTGGGGCCCCCGGCTGGATCGGGACCCAGCCCTGGCCCTTCCTGCCGCAGCTCCTGCAGCTTCTCGTCCTGCTCTGCTTGTGCCACCTCCTCGTCTTCCGCCGCCACGACCTCCGCCAGCGCCATGATATCCTCCCCCACGACCACCAAATCCTCCCCCGCGCCGGCCTCGCCTCTGCGCTGCGGGGCCTCAGCCTCCCGCGCAGCCTCTGCCGCCATGCCCCCCGCACCTAGGGCCTGCGGCACCCCCGCCCCGCCCCAGGCGCCTGCCTCCCCACCGGGCCCCCTCCTCCTCACGACCCCCTCAGCGGACTAAGGTGGTCCAGGGTTCCGGGGCAGCCCCGGCTTCGCCGGACCCCGCCTGGCTCTCCATGGGGACGTGGACCCGAACCCCCGGCAAGCCACGGAGCGAAGGAGCTGGAGGGGCGAGCACGCGGCTCCCACAAGCGGCCGGCAGGTGGCGCTCTGGCGCCCACGGCTGGAGGCCGGTACCCAGCGGAGGCGGCGGGCCTGGGGGACGCATGCGCACAAAGCCTTGGGGCCCGGTGGCGTCTGGGTGGCGTCTGGGTGGCGGGGCGGGGGTGCGCCTGTGGCCTTGGCGGGATGGAAGCCCGGCCTCACGCCCAGGACGCTGACCGGCCCCGGGACCCCACCAGTGGCACGGCGGTGGGCGTGGCCGCACCCGGCCCGCCCCTCGCCCCCGCGGGAGCCGGTCCGCACGCGCGTCTCCTCAGGGGTGGCGTCCGTGCCCGGACCCTGGCCATCTTCTTCGCTGACACCTCCCAGGCCATTCCCGGCGGGTCCCTGCTATCACAAACCTCGTGTTCACCTTCTCGTCAGTTCCCCTGGGAACACGCTACTGGCACCGGGGAATTCAAACCCAGCGGCTCAATAGCGTGACCGCCCGCCGCCCGGAAACCTCACCCGGCCCCTTCTTAGTCACGCCGGGGCGAAGCCCTGAAGTCATCCGCTGCTGCGCCAACCACTGCCACATGGCTGTCCACATGGCTTTCCCCCCTTTCCCCGCCCGGTGCGGGAGGGAGTCCGGAGGCCGCCCAGCAGGATCCGGGATGCGGGGACCTCCCCGCCCCAACGACCCGCCTCTCCTACAAAGAGAGGAACCGCACACAGGTATTGGGCCTGAAATTTACAAGGAGCCACGGTCCGAGGCCACCTCCGTGCTTACACAACCCCTGGCACAGCCCCGGTGAGGTCCGCGATTGGGACGCGGGGGCATGCTAATGGGCCGCCCACGTAGCCTAAAGGGTAATACCTCTGGGTGTGTTCTTTCGTTAAAGCCACTGCTAGGACTCGCTCCCACCATACTTTCCTCTGCCGGGCCCTTCATCTTTGCTTTCTCCCTCCTTGTCTGACTTCCGCGCTCCCTTTCCCTGTGTCTGCCTTCCCGCCTCACCATAACTGCCAGGGATGTCCGAGCTCCAGCCTAATGGTCCCCGGAGCCTGCTTTTGTCCGCCTTCCTGAGGAGCTGTGGCTGTCTCGGCTGCCCCAGCTCTGCTGCAAGTTCTTCCTTGGTCTGTCTCTCACTGAGTGGAGTGCCAGCCAGGGAGGGGATGGCAAAGTGAGCACTGGCAGCACACCCTGCCCTTTCTCCGGTACTCACCAGGTCCTTCGCGACAGTCCCACACCTCATGCCGGTCCGCTGCGCGGAGGCATTCCGGAATGTGTACGATGCACGCTGCATGAGGTTGGAGGAAGGCCCAGCGGGTGATGGCAAGGCCGAGGGCGTTGGTGTTGCATCGCCCTGGGAGGGCCTCCCGTCCCTAAGAGGAATGGGTCGGGCCGCCCGTGGCACGAGGGGGGGATTTGACCGGAAAGAGGCCCGAGGAGCCCCCTTGGGGTGAAGTGCAGGGTTCTGGGCCGTAGCGCGTCACCGTTTCAAACTCTACTTGTCGACGCAAACGGGGGACCCTGCACGGATAACAACGCCCGGCCGTCTGCGGGGGAGAAGCACAATTTTCGGAGCCTGTCCCTGGCACAGCCCAGACTGTGGGTTTACTGCCACAGGCCAAACCGAATTAGCTCTTGTAAACTTGCCCAAGACACTAAAGGAGGGTTCCGAAGGAAATAGTGCACCCAAAACAGCGCATCCCCGGAGTCGGAGAAACCTGGGAGGGGGGGGAGGGGGGCTGGACAGAGAGCGGGGGAAGAGCAGGAGTGGCGCGGAGAAGGAGAGGAGGAGAGAGGGTGGGCCCAGGGAGAGGAACAGGGAGCGAGAGGAGGGGCTGCCACAGAGAGAGGAGGGCAGAGGAGGAGGGAGGCCTGGGGACAGTGAGGGAGGGAGGGGGAGGGAGAGAGGGAGGGAGCGAGGACCGGCGGAGGCAGGGAGGGAGGCTGAATTCTGTACATTGCACAGCCTACAGTCTGAAAGGAAACATTCCTCCCTGGACGTCAAGAGGAGATCTGAAAACACCCGTGGACCTGCAGACAGATCCCACGAGGTCATGCGGGGTGAGATGGAGAGGCAAAGCCCCAAAGAGATGAAGTGACGGCTTCTCAGAGGTCTGCGGGAAACCCTCATGCCCACCGCGGACAGGCACGAGTCGGGAACGCCAGAGAGAGGTGGGAGGGAGTTAGTCACGCAGCAGTTGCACGAAGACCTAAGGTGACAGGGCTTTGCGCATTGGCCCACAATGCTCACTCTGCACATCCAAGGAGCCCGATGCGCTCCTAGCGGAAGGCACGCTCCAAAGACATGCCCAGGCCAGTGGACGAGCGAGGCAGAGACGCGTCTCTCGGCAGCCTACAGAGTTGGGACTGACCCATCACACACCGGGGAGCCTCGGGGAGAGGAAGAGCCAGCTTCCCCTTCGGATGCGCGGAGGCCAGAAGGCGGTGCGTGATACGTTCGACAGGTCCAGAGAAAACGTACCGTAACGTGCAGGCGACGTTCGGCACCAATGACCCAGAAAATGTTCACAAGACGTAAGGAGAAGGAGTGCGAGGAGGAGCCCGTGGGTCCGGAGGGGTGGGGCTGGGATGGAGGTGGGAGGCGGGGCTCTATGCTAAGGAGAGTCCGGCCTGCCGAAATGAAGCGGGTCCCTGAGTCCCTTAAGTCAAGCTGCTAGCCTGAAATAAGGCATCCCCGTAGAGTACATGCCAAACAAACACCAGAGCAGGATTTGACTATGGAAGTACTCTGGGTTGCCTATCTGGCCCCAAAGACAAATGCGTCCAAGGCAGGCAACCGTTTGCATTCCTCGGCTGAGCACGCACCCAGCTGTCTCTTGCATGCTGTATGATGCCCTTCCGTGGACTCATGACAGACAGCCGGGAGCAGGCCCCTCGCACCCACGCCCTCTCGCCTTCTCTCCCTCTCAACCTCCCAGCCCGTCTCCCTCCTGGGCCGGTCCCGCCCCACGCTGGGGACCCCGCGCACCTCCCCTCCCGCTCCCAAGTGCCCACCCCCTCCCGCCACCAGCATCCTCCAAGCTCAAGCCCTCTCCCACCGGCAATGTTAAGGCGATACACCTTAACGATCACTTTGTTCTGGAAGTACGGGTTGCTCCCAAAGGAAAACATCAACCTGCAGCGGTATTTGGGATGGCCCAGTACCTCCAACTGCCCCGCCGAAGAAAGAGGACCGGAAGGGGGAACGTGTCTTCTAGGTGCCCGGAGATGTTTGCCTGCCTGCGGCACTGAACCACGTTGCCCGGCCCCCTCCTGCTCAAACCCCACGCCCACCGGGCCTCCCCCAGCCTCCGTCTCCCAGGACTGACCTCCAAATGGGTCATGGAGCTGAGCACGTGTCTGTCCGGGTCACCCGTCACGGCCGATATCTTGGGGTGTTTCAGGATCTGCCTTGGGTCTAGGAGCCTCGCCGGCACGTGCTACGGAAAGAGAGGCAGGAGCCACCCGGACCTTCCCGGCTGAGAGCAAGCGACCGAAGTTGCAAAAGTGCGGAAACGCCAAGCACTGCCGCCCTCCCAACCTGGTCACCTCCTGCCCTTTCTTCCCACCTGCTCCACCCTGGGGAGTCCCTTGGCTTCCAGCACCTCTGAGGCTGCCTGCCCCCGACAGGGCAAGGCCGAGGGCCTGACTGCGCTCTGTTCCCACGTCCCCCTGGCCTGCGCGTGTGGCCTGCAGGCAGTCACTGCTTTGGACGGCTGGATGTGCTCCGTCCCACTGTCACGGCCGGGATTGCTTGTGTGTTTGCCTGAAGCCCCGTGACTTTGAGGGGCCTCCTGTGCCCAGGAGGGGGCCGCTCGGGTCACCTGGAGCACGGCTGCGCGCCCACGGCCCAAAGCGTGGTCCTGGCAGAGTCAGCGAGTGAGGGAGGGAAAGCGGTAGGTGGGGGCAGGGGGAAAGCAAAAGAGAGAGAGGGACAGAGAGACCCCACACCAGGAGGAAGGGACACAGAGGGAGGGCAGAGAGGACAGGGGGAGAGGGCGGGCGAGGACACAGAGGGGGAGAGACAGGCAGGGAGGAAAGGTGCGGGTAGGCGCCTGGGCCTGGGGCCCCGGCCTGGCTGTGTGGGGCCTGTGGAGACAGAGTTTGCAGCACCCCGGCAGCGCCGTGTCTGGGTTCCCGCGGTCTGCCGAAGCGAGGCGGCCCGCTGACTGGCTTGGCAACCCGAGAGCGGACGACATTGTGGGTCTGCCCTGATCTTTGCAAATTTGGAAAACCACGCAGGCTCTGAAGGACAGGGAACGGCGGAGGGCAGCCTCTCCGTGTGCCCCATGTACCCAGCAAACGTTTCCTTCCAATATCTGCTCTGAGCCAAGCGGGCTTTGTGCTACCCTACTTGTCGAAGCGTGTTGACCCGTGTTCCCTGAACCCCGCAAGGCTGTTGGGAGTGTGCTGCAGCCCCAAAGCTTCCGCCCGCAGCTTCTGCACAGACAGGCTCTGGACAGGTCGCAGCCCCAGCGTTCTCACCCCCGCCGCGCCCCGCCTTCCTCTGCTGTGCATTGTAGGGATCGTGGGCCCACTCCCACCCGGCAAGGGGGCGGAGAGCCCTTCCCCCCAGCGCTCATGGCCGTGGCCGTGGCTCTGCTGCTGCCCTCCTCGCGGTGATCCTCCACAGCAGCCAAGCCCCACCAGCCGGAGGAAAGATATGGCCTGGGATGCCCTGGATTTGACGGCCCTCCGGCGAGCCAGGTGAGAACTCCGCTTCTGATTCATCCTGCACTTGGGGCGCTAGTAGGGCCTGGTAGCTTGGGCGTCCACAGAGCTGAGCGCCAACTGAACAACCTCCAGCGCGGCCAGTGGGGCCCCCGGCTGGATCGGGACCCAGCCCTGGCCCTTCCTGCCGCAGCTCCTGCAGCTTCTCGTCCTGCTCTGCTTGTGCCACCTCCTCGTCTTCCGCCGCCACGACCTCCGCCAGCGCCATGATATCCTCCCCCACGACCACCAAATCCTCCCCCGCGCCGGCCTCGCCTCTGCGCTGCGGGGCCTCAGCCTCCCGCGCAGCCTCTGCCGCCATGCCCCCCGCACCTAGGGCCTGCGGCACCCCCGCCCCGCCCCAGGCGCCTGCCTCCCCACCGGGCCCCCTCCTCCTCACGACCCCCTCAGCGGACTAAGGTGGTCCAGGGTTCCGGGGCAGCCCCGGCTTCGCCGGACCCCGCCTGGCTCTCCATGGGGACGTGGACCCGAACCCCCGGCAAGCCACGGAGCGAAGGAGCTGGAGGGGCGAGCACGCGGCTCCCACAAGCGGCCGGCAGGTGGCGCTCTGGCGCCCACGGCTGGAGGCCGGTACCCAGCGGAGGCGGCGGGCCTGGGGGACGCATGCGCACAAAGCCTTGGGGCCCGGTGGCGTCTGGGTGGCGTCTGGGTGGCGGGGCGGGGGTGCGCCTGTGGCCTTGGCGGGATGGAAGCCCGGCCTCACGCCCAGGACGCTGACCGGCCCCGGGACCCCACCAGTGGCACGGCGGTGGGCGTGGCCGCACCCGGCCCGCCCCTCGCCCCCGCGGGAGCCGGTCCGCACGCGCGTCTCCTCAGGGGTGGCGTCCGTGCCCGGACCCTGGCCATCTTCTTCGCTGACACCTCCCAGGCCATTCCCGGCGGGTCCCTGCTATCACAAACCTCGTGTTCACCTTCTCGTCAGTTCCCCTGGGAACACGCTACTGGCACCGGGGAATTCAAACCCAGCGGCTCAATAGCGTGACCGCCCGCCGCCCGGAAACCTCACCCGGCCCCTTCTTAGTCACGCCGGGGCGAAGCCCTGAAGTCATCCGCTGCTGCGCCAACCACTGCCACATGGCTGTCCACATGGCTTTCCCCCCTTTCCCCGCCCGGTGCGGGAGGGAGTCCGGAGGCCGCCCAGCAGGATCCGGGATGCGGGGACCTCCCCGCCCCAACGACCCGCCTCTCCTACAAAGAGAGGAACCGCACACAGGTATTGGGCCTGAAATTTACAAGGAGCCACGGTCCGAGGCCACCTCCGTGCTTACACAACCCCTGGCACAGCCCCGGTGAGGTCCGCGATTGGGACGCGGGGGCATGCTAATGGGCCGCCCACGTAGCCTAAAGGGTAATAACTCTGGGTGTGTTCTTTCGTTAAAGCCACTGCTAGGACTCGCTCCCACCATACTTTCCTCTGCCGGGCCCTTCATCTTTGCTTTCTCCCTCCTTGTCTGACTTCCGCGCTCCCTTTCCCTGTGTCTGACTTCCCGCCTCACCATAACTGCCAGGGATGTCCGAGCTCCAGCCTAATGGTCCCCGGAGCCTGCTTTTGTCCGCCTTCCTGAGGAGCTGTGGCTGTCTCGGCTGCCCCAGCTCTGCTGCAAGTTCTTCCTTGGTCTGTCTCTCACTGAGTGGAGTGCCAGCCAGGGAGGGGATGGCAAAGTGAGCACTGGCAGCACACCCTGCCCTTTCTCCGGTACTCACCAGGTCCTTCGCGACAGTCCCACACCTCATGCCGGTCCGCTGCGCGGAGGCATTCCGGAATGTGTACGATGCACGCTGCATGAGGTTGGAGGAAGGCCCAGCGGGTGATGGCAAGGCCGAGGGCGTTGGTGTTGCATCGCCCTGGGAGGGCCTCCCGTCCCTAAGAGGAATGGGTCGGGCCGCCCGTGGCACGAGGGGGGGATTTGACCGGAAAGAGGCCCGAGGAGCCCCCTTGGGGTGAAGTGCAGGTTTCTGGGCCGTAGCGCGTCACCGTTTCAAACTCTACTTGTCGACGCAAACGGGGGACCCTGCACGGATAACAACGCCCGGCCGTCTGCGGGGGAGAAGCACAATTTTCGGAGCCTGTCCCTGGCACAGCCCAGACTGTGGGTTTACTGCCACAGGCCAAACCGAATTAGCTCTTGTAAACTTGCCCAAGACACTAAAGGAGGGTTCCGAAGGAAATAGTGCACCCAAAACAGCGCATCCCCGGAGTCGGAGAAACCTGGGAGGGGGGGGAGGGGGGCTGGACAGAGAGCGGGGGAAGAGCAGGAGTGGCGCGGAGAAGGAGAGGAGGAGAGAGGGTGGGCCCAGGGAGAGGAACAGGGAGCGAGAGGAGGGGCTGCCACAGAGAGAGGAGGGCAGAGGAGGAGGGAGGCCTGGGGACAGTGAGGGAGGGAGGGGGAGGGAGAGAGGGAGGGAGCGAGGACCGGCGGAGGCAGGGAGGGAGGCTGAATTCTGTACATTGCACAGCCTACAGTCTGAAAGGAAACATTCCTCCCTGGACGTCAAGAGGAGATCTGAAAACACCCGTGGACCTGCAGACAGATCCCACGAGGTCATGCGGGGTGAGATGGAGAGGCAAAGCCCCAAAGAGATGAAGTGACGGCTTCTCAGAGGTCTGCGGGAAACCCTCATGCCCACCGCGGACAGGCACGAGTCGGGAACGCCAGAGAGAGGTGGGAGGGAGTTAGTCACGCAGCAGTTGCACGAAGACCTAAGGTGACAGGGCTTTGCGCATTGGCCCACAATGCTCACTCTGCACATCCAAGGAGCCCGATGCGCTCCTAGCGGAAGGCACGCTCCAAAGACATGCCCAGGCCAGTGGACGAGCGAGGCAGAGACGCGTCTCTCGGCAGCCTACAGAGTTGGGACTGACCCATCACACACCGGGGAGCCTCGGGGAGAGGAAGAGCCAGCTTCCCCTTCGGATGCGCGGAGGCCAGAAGGCGGTGCGTGATACGTTCGACAGGTCCAGAGAAAACGTACCGTAACGTGCAGGCGACGTTCGGCACCAATGACCCAGAAAATGTTCACAAGACGTAAGGAGAAGGAGTGCGAGGAGGAGCCCGTGGGTCCGGAGGGGTGGGGCTGGGATGGAGGTGGGAGGCGGGGCTCTATGCTAAGGAGAGTCCGGCCTGCCGAAATGAAGCGGGTCCCTGAGTCCCTTAAGTCAAGCTGCTAGCCTGAAATAAGGCATCCCCGTAGAGTACATGCCAAACAAACACCAGAGCAGGATTTGACTATGGAAGTACTCTGGGTTGCCTATCTGGCCCCAAAGACAAATGCGTCCAAGGCAGGCAACCGTTTGCATTCCTCGGCTGAGCACGCACCCAGCTGTCTCTTGCATGCTGTATGATGCCCTTCCGTGGACTCATGACAGACAGCCGGGAGCAGGCCCCTCGCACCCACGCCCTCTCGCCTTCTCTCCCTCTCAACCTCCCAGCCCGTCTCCCTCCTGGGCCGGTCCCGCCCCACGCTGGGGACCCCGCGCACCTCCCCTCCCGCTCCCAAGTGCCCACCCCCTCCCGCCACCAGCATCCTCCAAGCTCAAGCCCTCTCCCACCGGCAATGTTAAGGCGATACACCTTAACGATCACTTTGTTCTGGAAGTACGGGTTGCTCCCAAAGGAAAACATCAACCTGCAGCGGTATTTGGGATGGCCCAGTACCTCCAACTGCCCCGCCGAAGAAAGAGGACCGGAAGGGGGAACGTGTCTTCTAGGTGCCCGGAGATGTTTGCCTGCCTGCGGCACTGAACCACGTTGCCCGGCCCCCTCCTGCTCAAACCCCACGCCCACCGGGCCTCCCCCAGCCTCCGTCTCCCAGGACTGACCTCCAAATGGGTCATGGAGCTGAGCACGTGTCTGTCCGGGTCACCCGTCACGGCCGATATCTTGGGGTGTTTCAGGATCTGCCTTGGGTCTAGGAGCCTCGCCGGCACGTGCTACGGAAAGAGAGGCAGGAGCCACCCGGACCTTCCCGGCTGAGAGCAAGCGACCGAAGTTGCAAAAGTGCGGAAACGCCAAGCACTGCCGCCCTCCCAACCTGGTCACCTCCTGCCCTTTCTTCCCACCTGCTCCACCCTGGGGAGTCCCTTGGCTTCCAGCACCTCTGAGGCTGCCTGCCCCCGACAGGGCAAGGCCGAGGGCCTGACTGCGCTCTGTTCCCACGTCCCCCTGGCCTGCGCGTGTGGCCTGCAGGCAGTCACTGCTTTGGACGGCTGGATGTGCTCCGTCCCACTGTCACGGCCGGGATTGCTTGTGTGTTTGCCTGAAGCCCCGTGACTTTGAGGGGCCTCCTGTGCCCAGGAGGGGGCCGCTCGGGTCACCTGGAGCACGGCTGCGCGCCCACGGCCCAAAGCGTGGTCCTGGCAGAGTCAGCGAGTGAGGGAGGGAAAGCGGTAGGTGGGGGCAGGGGGAAAGCAAAAGAGAGAGAGGGACAGAGAGACCCCACACCAGGAGGAAGGGACACAGAGGGAGGGCAGAGAGGACAGGGGGAGAGGGCGGGCGAGGACACAGAGGGGGAGAGACAGGCAGGGAGGAAAGGTGCGGGTAGGCGCCTGGGCCTGGGGCCCCGGCCTGGCTGTGTGGGGCCTGTGGAGACAGAGTTTGCAGCACCCCGGCAGCGCCGTGTCTGGGTTCCCGCGGTCTGCCGAAGCGAGGCGGCCCGCTGACTGGCTTGGCAACCCGAGAGCGGACGACATTGTGGGTCTGCCCTGATCTTTGCAAATTTGGAAAACCACGCAGGCTCTGAAGGACAGGGAACGGCGGAGGGCAGCCTCTCCGTGTGCCCCATGTACCCAGCAAACGTTTCCTTCCAATATCTGCTCTGAGCCAAGCGGGCTTTGTGCTACCCTACTTGTCGAAGCGTGTTGACCCGTGTTCCCTGAACCCCGCAAGGCTGTTGGGAGTGTGCTGCAGCCCCAAAGCTTCCGCCCGCAGCTTCTGCACAGACAGGCTCTGGACAGGTCGCAGCCCCAGCGTTCTCACCCCCGCCGCGCCCCGCCTTCCTCTGCTGTGCATTGTAGGGATCGTGGGCCCACTCCCACCCGGCAAGGGGGCGGAGAGCCCTTCCCCCCAGCGCTCATGGCCGTGGCCGTGGCTCTGCTGCTGCCCTCCTCGCGGTGATCCTCCACAGCAGCCAAGCCCCACCAGCCGGAGGAAAGATATGGCCTGGGATGCCCTGGATTTGACGGCCCTCCGGCGAGCCAGGTGAGAACTCCGCTTCTGATTCATCCTGCACTTGGGGCGCAAGTAGGGCCTGGTAGCTTGGGCGTCCACAGAGCTGAGCGCCAACTGAACAACCTCCAGCGCGGCCAGTGGGGCCCCCGGCTGGATCGGGACCCAGCCCTGGCCCTTCCTGCCGCAGCTCCTGCAGCTTCTCGTCCTGCTCTGCTTGTGCCACCTCCTCGTCTTCCGCCGCCACGACCTCCGCCAGCGCCATGATATCCTCCCCCACGACCACCAAATCCTCCCCCGCGCCGGCCTCGCCTCTGCGCTGCGGGGCCTCAGCCTCCCGCGCAGCCTCTGCCGCCATGCCCCCCGCACCTAGGGCCTGCGGCACCCCCGCCCCGCCCCAGGCGCCTGCCTCCCCACCGGGCCCCCTCCTCCTCACGACCCCCTCAGCGGACTAAGGTGGTCCAGGGTTCCGGGGCAGCCCCGGCTTCGCCGGACCCCGCCTGGCTCTCCATGGGGACGTGGACCCGAACCCCCGGCAAGCCACGGAGCGAAGGAGCTGGAGGGGCGAGCACGCGGCTCCCACAAGCGGCCGGCAGGTGGCGCTCTGGCGCCCACGGCTGGAGGCCGGTACCCAGCGGAGGCGGCGGGCCTGGGGGACGCATGCGCACAAAGCCTTGGGGCCCGGTGGCGTCTGGGTGGCGTCTGGGTGGCGGGGCGGGGGTGCGCCTGTGGCCTTGGCGGGATGGAAGCCCGGCCTCACGCCCAGGACGCTGACCGGCCCCGGGACCCCACCAGTGGCACGGCGGTGGGCGTGGCCGCACCCGGCCCGCCCCTCGCCCCCGCGGGAGCCGGTCCGCACGCGCGTCTCCTCAGGGGTGGCGTCCGTGCCCGGACCCTGGCCATCTTCTTCGCTGACACCTCCCAGGCCATTCCCGGCGGGTCCCTGCTATCACAAACCTCGTGTTCACCTTCTCGTCAGTTCCCCTGGGAACACGCTACTGGCACCGGGGAATTCAAACCCAGCGGCTCAATAGCGTGACCGCCCGCCGCCCGGAAACCTCACCCGGCCCCTTCTTAGTCACGCCGGGGCGAAGCCCTGAAGTCATCCGCTGCTGCGCCAACCACTGCCACATGGCTGTCCACATGGCTTTCCCCCCTTTCCCCGCCCGGTGCGGGAGGGAGTCCGGAGGCCGCCCAGCAGGATCCGGGATGCGGGGACCTCCCCGCCCCAACGACCCGCCTCTCCTACAAAGAGAGGAACCGCACACAGGTATTGGGCCTGAAATTTACAAGGAGCCACGGTCCGAGGCCACCTCCGTGCTTACACAACCCCTGGCACAGCCCCGGTGAGGTCCGCGATTGGGAGGCGGGGGCATGCTAATGGGCCGCCCACGTAGCCTAAAGGGTAATACCTCTGGGTGTGTTCTTTCGTTAAAGCCACTGCTAGGACTCGCTCCCACCATACTTTCCTCTGCCGGGCCCTTCATCTTTGCTTTCTCCCTCCTTGTCTGACTTCCGCGCTCCCTTTCCCTGTGTCTGCCTTCCCGCCTCACCATAACTGCCAGGGATGTCCGAGCTCCAGCCTAATGGTCCCCGGAGCCTGCTTTTGTCCGCCTTCCTGAGGAGCTGTGGCTGTCTCGGCTGCCCCAGCTCTGCTGCAAGTTCTTCCTTGGTCTGTCTCTCACTGAGTGGAGTGCCAGCCAGGGAGGGGATGGCAAAGTGAGCACTGGCAGCACACCCTGCCCTTTCTCCGGTACTCACCAGGTCCTTCGCGACAGTCCCACACCTCATGCCGGTCCGCTGCGCGGAGGCATTCCGGAATGTGTACGATGCACGCTGCATGAGGTTGGAGGAAGGCCCAGCGGGTGATGGCAAGGCCGAGGGCGTTGGTGTTGCATCGCCCTGGGAGGGCCTCCCGTCCCTAAGAGGAATGGGTCGGGCCGCCCGTGGCACGAGGGGGGGATTTGACCGGAAAGAGGCCCGAGGAGCCCCCTTGGGGTGAAGTGCAGGGTTCTGGGCCGTAGCGCGTCACCGTTTCAAACTCTACTTGTCGACGCAAACGGGGGACCCTGCACGGATAACAACGCCCGGCCCTCTGCGGGGGAGAAGCACAATTTTCGGAGCCTGTCCCTGGCACAGCCCAGACTGTGGGTTTACTGCCACAGGCCAAACCGAATTAGCTCTTGTAAACTTGCCCAAGACACTAAAGGAGGGTTCCGAAGGAAATAGTGCACCCAAAACAGCGCATCCCCGGAGTCGGAGAAACCTGGGAGGGGGGGGAGGGGGGCTAGACAGAGAGCGGGGGAAGAGCAGGAGTGGCGCGGAGAAGGAGAGGAGGAGAGAGGGTGGGCCCAGGGAGAGGAACAGGGAGCGAGAGGAGGGGCTGCCACAGAGAGAGGAGGGCAGAGGAGGAGGGAGGCCTGGGGACAGTGAGGGAGGGAGGGGGAGGGAGAGAGGGAGGGAGCGAGGACCGGCGGAGGCAGGGAGGGAGGCTGAATTCTGTACATTGCACAGCCTACAGTCTGAAAGGAAACATTCCTCCCTGGACGTCAAGAGGAGATCTGAAAACACCCGTGGACCTGCAGACAGATCCCACGAGGTCATGCGGGGTGAGATGGAGAGGCAAAGCCCCAAAGAGATGAAGTGACGGCTTCTCAGAGGTCTGCGGGAAACCCTCATGCCCACCGCGGACAGGCACGAGTCGGGAACGCCAGAGAGAGGTGGGAGGGAGTTAGTCACGCAGCAGTTGCACGAAGACCTAAGGTGACAGGGCTTTGCGCATTGGCCCACAATGCTCACTCTGCACATCCAAGGAGCCCGATGCGCTCCTAGCGGAAGGCACGCTCCAAAGACATGCCCAGGCCAGTGGACGAGCGAGGCAGAGACGCGTCTCTCGGCAGCCTACAGAGTTGGGACTGACCCATCACACACCGGGGAGCCTCGGGGAGAGGAAGAGCCAGCTTCCCCTTCGGATGCGCGGAGGCCAGAAGGCGGTGCGTGATACGTTCGACAGGTCCAGAGAAAACGTACCGTAACGTGCAGGCGACGTTCGGCACCAATGACCCAGAAAATGTTCACAAGACGTAAGGAGAAGGAGTGCGAGGAGGAGCCCGTGGGTCCGGAGGGGTGGGGCTGGGATGGAGGTGGGAGGCGGGGCTCTATGCTAAGGAGAGTCCGGCCTGCCGAAATGAAGCGGGTCCCTGAGTCCCTTAAGTCAAGCTGCTAGCCTGAAATAAGGCATCCCCGTAGAGTACATGCCAAACAAACACCAGAGCAGGATTTGACTATGGAAGTACTCTGGGTTGCCTATCTGGCCCCAAAGACAAATGCGTCCAAGGCAGGCAACCGTTTGCATTCCTCGGCTGAGCACGCACCCAGCTGTCTCTTGCATGCTGTATGATGCCCTTCCGTGGACTCATGACAGACAGCCGGGAGCAGGCCCCTCGCACCCACGCCCTCTCGCCTTCTCTCCCTCTCAACCTCCCAGCCCGTCTCCCTCCTGGGCCGGTCCCGCCCCACGCTGGGGACCCCGCGCACCTCCCCTCCCGCTCCCAAGTGCCCCCCCCGCCCGCCACCAGCATCCTCGAAGCTCAAGCCCTCTCCCACCGGCAATGTTAAGGCGATACACCTTAACGATCACTTTGTTCTGGAAGTAGGGGTTGCTCCCAAAGGAAAACATCAACCTGAAACGGTATTTGGGATGGCCCAGTACCTCCACCTGCCCCGCCGAAGAAAGAGGACGGGAAGGGGGAACGTGTCTTCTAGGTGCCCCGAGCTGTTTGCCTGGCTGCGGCACTGAACCACGTTGCCCGGCCCCCTCCTGCTCAAACCCCACGCCCACCGGGCCTCCCCCAGCCTCCGTCTCCGAGGACTGACCTCCAAATGGGTCACGGAGCTGAGCACGTGTCTGTCCTGGTCACCCGTCACGGCCGATATCTTGGGGTGTTTCAGGATCTGCCTTGGGTCTAGGAGCCTCGCCGGCACGTGCTACGGAAAGAGAGGCAGGAGCCACCCGGACCTTCCCGGCTGAGAGCAAGCGACCGAAGTTGCAAAAGTGCGGAAACGCCAAGCACTGCCGCCCTCCCAACCTGGTCAGCTCCTGCCCTTTCTTCCCACCTGCTCCACCCTGGGGAGTCCCTTGGCTTCCAGCACCTCTGAGGCTGCCTGCCCCCGACAGGGCAAGGCCGAGGGCCTGACTGCGCTCTGTTCCCACGTCCCCCTGGCCTGCGCGTGTGGCCTGCAGGCAGTCACTGCTTTGGACGGCTGGATGTGCTCCGTCCCACTGTCACGGCCGGGATTGCTTGTGTGTTTGCCTGAAGCCCCGTGACTTTGAGGGGCCTCCTGTGCCCAGGAGGGGGCCGCTCGGGTCACCTGGAGGACGGCTGCGCGCCCACGGCCCAAAGCGTGGTCCTGGCAGAGTCAGCGAGTGAGGGAGGGAAAGCGGTAGGTGGGGGCAGGGGGAAAGCAAAAGAGAGAGAGGGACAGAGAGACCCCACACCAGGAGGAAGGGACACAGAGGGAGGGCAGAGAGGACAGGGGGAGAGGGCGGGCGAGGACACAGAGGGGGAGAGACAGGCAGGGAGGAAAGGTGCGGGTAGGCGCCTGGGCCTGGGGCCCCGGCCTGGCTGTGTGGGGCCTGTGGAGACAGAGTTTGCAGCACCCCGGCAGCGCCGTGTCTGGGTTCCCGCGGTCTGCCGAAGCGAGGCGGCCCGCTGACTGGCTTGGCAACCCGAGAGCGGACGACATTGTGGGTCTGCCCTGATCTTTGCAAATTTGGAAAACCACGCATGCTCTGAAGGACAGGGAACGGCGGAGGGCAGCCTCTCCGTGTGCCCCATGTACCCAGCAAACGTTTCCTTCCAATATCTGCTCTGAGCCAAGCGGGCTTTGTGCTACCCTACTTGTCGAAGCGTGTTGACCCGTGTTCCCTGAACCCCGCAAGGCTGTTGGGAGTGTGCTGCAGCCCCAAAGCTTCCGCCCGCAGCTTCTGCACAGACAGGCTCTGGACAGGTCGCAGCCCCAGCGTTCTCACCCCCGCCGCGCCCCGCCTTCCTCTGCTGTGCATTGTAGGGATCGTGGGCCCACTCCCACCCGGCAAGGGGGCGGAGAGCCCTTCCCCCCAGCGCTCATGGCCGTGGCCGTGGCTCTGCTGCTGCCCTCCTCGCGGTGATCCTCCACAGCAGCCAAGCCCCACCAGCCGGAGGAAAGATATGGCCTGGGATGCCCTGGATTTGACGGCCCTCCGGCGAGCCAGGTGAGAACTCCGCTTCTGATTCATCCTGCACTTGGGGCGCAAGTAGGGCCTGGTAGCTTGGGCGTCCACAGAGCTGAGCGCCAACTGAACAACCTCCAGCGCGGCCAGTGGGGCCCCCGGCTGGATCGGGACCCAGCCCTGGCCCTTCCTGCCGCAGCTCCTGCAGCTTCTCGTCCTGCTCTGCTTGTGCCACCTCCTCGTCTTCCGCCGCCACGACCTCCGCCAGCGCCATGATATCCTCCCCCACGACCACCAAATCCTCCCCCGCGCCGGCCTCGCCTCTGCGCTGCGGGGCCTCAGCCTCCCGCGCAGCCTCTGCCGCCATGCCCCCCGCACCTAGGGCCTGCGGCACCCCCGCCCCGCCCCAGGCGCCTGCCTCCCCACCGGGCCCCCTCCTCCTCACGACCCCCTCAGCGGACTAAGGTGGTCCAGGGTTCCGGGGCAGCCCCGGCTTCGCCGGACCCCGCCTGGCTCTCCATGGGGACGTGGACCCGAACCCCCGGCAAGCCACGGAGCGAAGGAGCTGGAGGGGCGAGCACGCGGCTCCCACAAGCGGCCGGCAGGTGGCGCTCTGGCGCCCACGGCTGGAGGCCGGTACCCAGCGGAGGCGGCGGGCCTGGGGGACGCATGCGCACAAAGCCTTGGGGCCCGGTGGCGTCTGGGTGGCGTCTGGGTGGCGGGGCGGGGGTGCGCCTGTGGCCTTGGCGGGATGGAAGCCCGGCCTCACGCCCAGGACGCTGACCGGCCCCGGGACCCCACCAGTGGCACGGCGGTGGGCGTGGCCGCACCCGGCCCGCCCCTCGCCCCCGCGGGAGCCGGTCCGCACGCGCGTCTCCTCAGGGGTGGCGTCCGTGCCCGGACCCTGGCCATCTTCTTCGCTGACACCTCCCAGGCCATTCCCGGCGGGTCCCTGCTATCACAAACCTCGTGTTCACCTTCTCGTCAGTTCCCCTGGGAACACGCTACTGGCACCGGGGAATTCAAACCCAGCGGCTCAATAGCGTGACCGCCCGCCGCCCGGAAACCTCACCCGGCCCCTTCTGAGTCACGCCGGGGCGAAGCCCTGAAATCATCCGCTGCTGCGCCAACCACTGCCACATGGCTGTCCACATGGCTTTCCCCCCTTTCCCCGCCCGGTGCGGGAGGGAGTCCGGAGGCCGCCCAGCAGGATCCGGGATGCGGGGACCTCCCCGCCCCAACGACCCGCCTCTCCTACAAAGAGAGGAACCGCACACAGGTATTGGGCCTGAAATTTACAAGGAGCCACGGTCCGAGGCCACCTCCGTGCTTACACAACCCCTGGCACAGCCCCGGTGAGGTCCGCGATTGGGAGGCGGGGGCATGCTAATGGGCCGCCCACGTAGCCTAAAGGGTAATACCTCTGGGTGTGTTCTTTCGTTAAAGCCACTGCTAGGACTCGCTCCCACCATACTTTCCTCTGCCGGGCCCTTCATCTTTGCTTTCTCCCTCCTTGTCTGACTTCCGCGCTCCCTTTCCCTGTGTCTGCCTTCCCGCCTCACCATAACTGCCAGGGATGTCCGAGCTCCAGCCTAATGGTCCCCGGAGCCTGCTTTTGTCCGCCTTCCTGAGGAGCTGTGGCTGTCTCGGCTGCCCCAGCTCTGCTGCAAGTTCTTCCTTGGTCTGTCTCTCACTGAGTGGAGTGCCAGCCAGGGAGGGGATGGCAAAGTGAGCACTGGCAGCACACCCTGCCCTTTCTCCGGTACTCACCAGGTCCTTCGCGACAGTCCCACACCTCATGCCGGTCCGCTGCGCGGAGGCATTCCGGAATGTGTACGATGCACGCTGCATGAGGTTGGAGGAAGGCCCAGCGGGTGATGGCAAGGCCGAGGGCGTTGGTGTTGCATCGCCCTGGGAGGGCCTCCCGTCCCTAAGAGGAATGGGTCGGGCCGCCCGTGGCAGGAGGGGGGGATTTGAGCGGAAAGAGGCCGGAGGAGCCCCCTTGGGGTGAAGTGCAGGGTTCTGGGCCGTAGCGCGTCACCGTTTCAAACTCTACTTCTCGACGCAAACGGGGGACCCTGCACGGATAACAACGCCCGGCCCTCTGCGGGGGAGAAGCACAATTTTCGGAGCCTGTCCCTGGCACAGCCCAGACTGTGGGTTTACTGCCACAGGCCAAACCGAATTAGCTCTTGTAAACTTGCCCAAGACACTAAAGGAGGGTTCCGAGGAAATAGTGCACCCAAAACAGCGCATCCCCGGAGTCGGAGAAACCTGGGAGGGGGGGTGGGGGGCTGGACAGAGAACGGGGGAAGAGCAGGAGTGGCGCGGAGAAGGAGAGGAGGAGAAAGGGTGGGCCCAGGGAGAGGAACAGGGAGCAAGAGGAGGGGCTGCCACAGAGAGAGGAGGGCAGAGGAGGAGGGAGGCCTGGGGACAGTGAGGGAGGGAGGGGGAGGGAGAGAGGGAGGGAGCGAGGACCGGCGGAGGCAGGGAGGGAGGCTGAATTCTGTACATTGCACAGCCTACAGTCTGAAAGGAAACATTCCTCCCTGGACGTCAAGAGGAGATCTGAAAACACCCGTGGACCTGCAGACAGATCCCACGAGGTCATGCGGGGTGAGATGGAGAGGCAAAGCCCCAAAGAGATGAAGTGACGGCTTCTCAGAGGTCTGCGGGAAACCCTCATGCCCACCGCGGACAGGCACGAGTCGGGAACGCCAGAGAGAGGTGGGAGGGAGTTAGTCACGCAGCAGTTGCACGAAGACCTAAGGTGACAGGGCTTTGCGCATTGGCCCACAATGCTCACTCTGCACATCCAAGGAGCCCGATGCGCTCCTAGCGGAAGGCACGCTCCAAAGACATGCCCAGGCCAGTGGACGAGCGAGGCAGAGACGCGTCTCTCGGCAGCCTACAGAGTTGGGACTGACCCATCACACACCGGGGAGCCTCGGGGAGAGGAAGAGCCAGCTTCCCCTTCGGATGCGCGGAGGCCAGAAGGCGGTGCGTGATACGTTCGACAGGTCCAGAGAAAACGTACCGTAACGTGCAGGCGACGTTCGGCACCAATGACCCAGAAAATGTTCAAAAGAAGTAAGGAGAAGGAGTGCGAGGAGGAGCCCGTGGGTCCGGAGGGGTGGGGCTGGGATGGAGGTGGGAGGCGGGGCTCTATGCTAAGGAGAGTCCGGCCTGCCGAAATGAAGCGGGTCCCTGAGTCCCTTAAGTCAAGCTGCTAGCCTGAAATAAGGCATCCCCGTAGAGTACATGCCAAACAAACACCAGAGCAGGATTTGACTATGGAAGTACTCTGGGTTGCCTATCTGGCCCCAAAGACAAATGCGTCCAAGGCAGGCAACCGTTTGCATTCCTCGGCTGAGCACGCACCCAGCTGTCTCTTGCATGCTGTATGATGCCCTTCCGTGGACTCATGACAGACAGCCGGGAGCAGGCCCCTCGCACCCACGCCCTCTCGCCTTCTCTCCCTCTCAACCTCCCAGCCCGTCTCCCTCCTGGGCCGGTCCCGCCCCACGCTGGGGACCCCGCGCACCTCCCCTCCCGCTCCCAAGTGCCCCCCCCCGCCCGCCACCAGCATCCTCGAAGCTCAAGCCCTCTCCCACCGGCAATGTTAAGGCGATACACCTTAAAGATCACTTTGTTCTGGAAGTACGGGTTGCTCCCAAAGGAAAACATCAACCTGAAAAGGTATTTGGGATGGCCCAGTACCTCCACCTGCCCCGCCGAAGAAAGAGGACGGGAAGGGGGAACGTGTCTTCTAGGTGCCCCGAGCTGTTTGCCTGGCTGCGGCACTGAACCACGTTGCCCGGCCCCCTCCTGCTCAAACCCCACGCCCACCGGGCCTCCCCCAGCCTCCGTCTCCGAGGACTGACCTCCAAATGGGTCACGGAGCTGAGCACGTGTCTGTCCTGGTCACCCGTCACGGCCGATATCTTGGGGTGTTTCAGGATCTGCCTTGGGTCTAGGAGCCTCGCCGGCACGTGCTACGGAAAGAGAGGCAGGAGCCACCCGACCTTCCCGGCTGAGAGCAAGCGACCGAAGTTGCAAAAGTGCGGAAACGCCAAGCACTGCCGCCCTCCCAACCTGGTCAGCTCCTGCCCTTTCTTCCCACCTGCTCCACCCTGGGGAGTCCCTTGGCTTCCAGCACCTCTGAGGCTGCCTGCCCCCGACAGGGCAAGGCCGAGGGCCTGACTGCGCTCTGTTCCCACGTCCCCCTGGCCTGCGCGTGTGGCCTGCAGGCAGTCACTGCTTTGGACGGCTGGATGTGCTCCGTCCCACTGTCACGGCCGGGATTGCTTGTGTGTTTGCCTGAAGCCCCGTGACTTTGAGGGGCCTCCTGTGCCCAGGAGGGGGCCGCTCGGGTCACCTGGAGCACGGCTGCGCGCCCACGGCCCAAAGCGTGGTCCTGGCAGAGTCAGCGAGTGAGGGAGGGAAAGCGGTAGGTGGGGGCAGGGGGAAAGCAAAAGAGAGAGAGGGACAGAGAGACCCCACACCAGGAGGAAGGGACACAGAGGGAGGGCAGAGAGGACAGGGGGAGAGGGCGGGCGAGGACACAGAGGGGGAGAGACAGGCAGGGAGGAAAGGTGCGGGTAGGCGCCTGGGCCTGGGGCCCCGGCCTGGCTGTGTGGGGCCTGTGGAGACAGAGTTTGCAGCACCCCGGCAGCGCCGTGTCTGGGTTCCCGCGGTCTGCCGAAGCGAGGCGGCCCGCTGACTGGCTTGGCAACCCGAGAGCGGACGACATTGTGGGTCTGCCCTGATCTTTGCAAATTTGGAAAACCACGCAGGCTCTGAAGGACAGGGAACGGCGGAGGGCAGCCTCTCCGTGTGCCCCATGTACCCAGCAAACGTTTCCTTCCAATATCTGCTCTGAGCCAAGCGGGCTTTGTGCTACCCTACTTGTCGAAGCGTGTTGACCCGTGTTCCCTGAACCCCGCAAGGCTGTTGGGAGTGTGCTGCAGCCCCAAAGCTTCCGCCCGCAGCTTCTGCACAGACAGGCTCTGGACAGGTCGCAGCCCCAGCGTTCTCACCCCCGCCGCGCCCCGCCTTCCTCTGCTGTGCATTGTAGGGATCGTGGGCCCACTCCCACCCGGCAAGGGGGCGGAGAGCCCTTCCCCCCAGCGCTCATGGCCGTGGCCGTGGCTCTGCTGCTGCCCTCCTCGCGGTGATCCTCCACAGCAGCCAAGCCCCACCAGCCGGAGGAAAGATATGGCCTGGGATGCCCTGGATTTGACGGCCCTCCGGCGAGCCAGGTGAGAACTCCGCTTCTGATTCATCCTGCACTTGGGGCGCAAGTAGGGCCTGGTAGCTTGGGCGTCCACAGAGCTGAGCGCCAACTGAACAACCTCCAGCGCGGCCAGTGGGGCCCCCGGCTGGATCGGGACCCAGCCCTGGCCCTTCCTGCCGCAGCTCCTGCAGCTTCTCGTCCTGCTCTGCTTGTGCCACCTCCTCGTCTTCCGCCGCCACGACCTCCGCCAGCGCCATGATATCCTCCCCCACGACCACCAAATCCTCCCCCGCGCCGGCCTCGCCTCTGCGCTGCGGGGCCTCAGCCTCCCGCGCAGCCTCTGCCGCCATGCCCCCCGCACCTAGGGCCTGCGGCACCCCCGCCCCGCCCCAGGCGCCTGCCTCCCCACCGGGCCCCCTCCTCCTCACGACCCCCTCAGCGGACTAAGGTGGTCCAGGGTTCCGGGGCAGCCCCGGCTTCGCCGGACCCCGCCTGGCTCTCCATGGGGACGTGGACCCGAACCCCCGGCAAGCCACGGAGCGAAGGAGCTGGAGGGGCGAGCACGCGGCTCCCACAAGCGGCCGGCAGGTGGCGCTCTGGCGCCCACGGCTGGAGGCCGGTACCCAGCGGAGGCGGCGGGCCTGGGGGACGCATGCGCACAAAGCCTTGGGGCCCGGTGGCGTCTGGGTGGCGTCTGGGTGGCGGGGCGGGGGTGCGCCTGTGGCCTTGGCGGGATGGAAGCCCGGCCTCACGCCCAGGACGCTGACCGGCCCCGGGACCCCACCAGTGGCACGGCGGTGGGCGTGGCCGCACCCGGCCCGCCCCTCGCCCCCGCGGGAGCCGGTCCGCACGCGCGTCTCCTCAGGGGTGGCGTCCGTGCCCGGACCCTGGCCATCTTCTTCGCTGACACCTCCCAGGCCATTCCCGGCGGGTCCCTGCTATCACAAACCTCGTGTTCACCTTCTCGTCAGTTCCCCTGGGAACACGCTACTGGCACCGGGGAATTCAAACCCAGCGGCTCAATAGCGTGACCGCCCGCCGCCCGGAAACCTCACCCGGCCCCTTCTTAGTCACGCCGGGGCGAAGCCCTGAAGTCATCCGCTGCTGCGCCAACCACTGCCACATGGCTGTCCACATGGCTTTCCCCCCTTTCCCCGCCCGGTGCGGGAGGGAGTCCGGAGGCCGCCCAGCAGGATCCGGGATGCGGGGACCTCCCCGCCCCAACGACCCGCCTCTCCTACAAAGAGAGGAACCGCACACAGGTATTGGGCCTGAAATTTACAAGGAGCCACGGTCCGAGGCCACCTCCGTGCTTACACAACCACTGGCACAGCCCCGGTGAGGTCCGCGATTGGGAGGCGGGGGCATGCTAATGGGCCGCCCACGTAGCCTAAAGGGTAATACCTCTGGGTGTGTTCTTTCGTTAAAGCCACTGCTAGGACTCGCTCCCACCATACTTTCCTCTGCCGGGCCCTTCATCTTTGCTTTCTCCCTCCTTGTCTGACTTCCGCGCTCCCTTTCCCTGTGTCTGCCTTCCCGCCTCACCATAACTGCCAGGGATGTCCGAGCTCCAGCCTAATGGTCCCCGGAGCCTGCTTTTGTCCGCCTTCCTGAGGAGCTGTGGCTGTCTCGGCTGCCCCAGCTCTGCTGCAAGTTCTTCCTTGGTCTGTCTCTCACTGAGTGGAGTGCCAGCCAGGGAGGGGATGGCAAAGTGAGCACTGGCAGCACACCCTGCCCTTTCTCCGGTACTCACCAGGTCCTTCGCGACAGTCCCACACCTCATGCCGGTCCGCTGCGCGGAGGCATTCCGGAATGTGTACGATGCACGCTGCATGAGGTTGGAGGAAGGCCCAGCGGGTGATGGCAAGGCCGAGGGCGTTGGTGTTGCATCGCCCTGGGAGGGCCTCCCGTCCCTAAGAGGAATGGGTCGGGCCGCCCGTGGCAGGAGGGGGGGATTTGAGCGGAAAGAGGCCGGAGGAGCCCCCTTGGGGTGAAGTGCAGGGTTCTGGGCCGTAGCGCGTCACCGTTTCAAACTCTACTTCTCGACGCAAACGGGGGACCCTGCACGGATAACAACGCCCGGCCCTCTGCGGGGGAGAAGCACAATTTTCGGAGCCTGTCCCTGGCACAGCCCAGACTGTGGGTTTACTGCCACAGGCCAAACCGAATTAGCTCTTGTAAACTTGCCCAAGACACTAAAGGAGGGTTCCGAGGAAATAGTGCACCCAAAACAGCGCATCCCCGGAGTCGGAGAAACCTGGGAGGGGGGGGAGGGGGGCTGGACAGAGAGCGGGGGAAGAGCAGGAGTGGCGCGGAGAAGGAGAGGAGGAGAGAGGGTGGGCCCAGGGAGAGGAACAGGGAGCGAGAGGAGGGGCTGCCACAGAGAGAGGAGGGCAGAGGAGGAGGGAGGCCTGGGGACAGTGAGGGAGGGAGGGGGAGGGAGAGAGGGAGGGAGCGAGGACCGGCGGAGGCAGGGAGGGAGGCTGAATTCTGTACATTGCACAGCCTACAGTCTGAAAGGAAACATTCCTCCCTGGACGTCAAGAGGAGATCTGAAAACACCCGTGGACCTGCAGACAGATCCCACGAGGTCATGCGGGGTGAGATGGAGAGGCAAAGCCCCAAAGAGATGAAGTGACGGCTTCTCAGAGGTCTGCGGGAAACCCTCATGCCCACCGCGGACAGGCACGAGTCGGGAACGCCAGAGAGAGGTGGGAGGGAGTTAGTCACGCAGCAGTTGCACGAAGACCTAAGGTGACAGGGCTTTGCGCATTGGCCCACAATGCTCACTCTGCACATCCAAGGAGCCCGATGCGCTCCTAGCGGAAGGCACGCTCCAAAGACATGCCCAGGCCAGTGGACGAGCGAGGCAGAGACGCGTCTCTCGGCAGCCTACAGAGTTGGGACTGACCCATCACACACCGGGGAGCCTCGGGGAGAGGAAGAGCCAGCTTCCCCTTCGGATGCGCGGAGGCCAGAAGGCGGTGCGTGATACGTTCGACAGGTCCAGAGAAAACGTACCGTAACGTGCAGGCGACGTTCGGCACCAATGACCCAGAAAATGTTCACAAGACGTAAGGAGAAGGAGTGCGAGGAGGAGCCCGTGGGTCCGGAGGGGTGGGGCTGGGATGGAGGTGGGAGGCGGGGCTCTATGCTAAGGAGAGTCCGGCCTGCCGAAATGAAGCGGGTCCCTGAGTCCCTTAAGTCAAGCTGCTAGCCTGAAATAAGGCATCCCCGTAGAGTACATGCCAAACAAACACCAGAGCAGGATTTGACTATGGAAGTACTCTGGGTTGCCTATCTGGCCCCAAAGACAAATGCGTCCAAGGCAGGCAACCGTTTGCATTCCTCGGCTGAGCACGCACCCAGCTGTCTCTTGCATGCTGTATGATGCCCTTCCGTGGACTCATGACAGACAGCCGGGAGCAGGCCCCTCGCACCCACGCCCTCTCGCCTTCTCTCCCTCTCAACCTCCCAGCCCGTCTCCCTCCTGGGCCGGTCCCGCCCCACGCTGGGGACCCCGCGCACCTCCCCTCCCGCTCCCAAGTGCCCCCCCCCGCCCGCCACCAGCATCCTCGAAGCTCAAGCCCTCTCCCACCGGCAATGTTAAGGCGATACACCTTAAAGATCACTTTGTTCTGGAAGTACGGGTTGCTCCCAAAGGAAAACATCAACCTGAAAAGGTATTTGGGATGGCCCAGTACCTCCACCTGCCGCGCCGAAGAAAGAGGACGGGAAGGGGGAACGTGTCTTCTAGGTGCCCCGAGCTGTTTGCCTGGCTGCGGCACTGAACCACGTTGCCCGGCCCCCTCCTGCTCAAACCCCACGCCCACCGGGCCTCCCCCAGCCTCCGTCTCCGAGGACTGACCTCCAAATGGGTCACGGAGCTGAGCACGTGTCTGTCCTGGTCACCCGTCACGGCCGATATCTTGGGGTGTTTCAGGATCTGCCTTGGGTCTAGGAGCCTCGCCGGCACGTGCTACGGAAAGAGAGGCAGGAGCCACCCGGACCTTCCCGGCTGAGAGCAAGCGACCGAAGTTGCAAAAGTGCGGAAACGCCAAGCACTGCCGCCCTCCCAACCTGGTCAGCTCCTGCCCTTTCTTCCCACCTGCTCCACCCTGGGGAGTCCCTTGGCTTCCAGCACCTCTGAGGCTGCCTGCCCCCGACAGGGCAAGGCCGAGGGCCTGACTGCGCTCTGTTCCCACGTCCCCCTGGCCTGCGCGTGTGGCCTGCAGGCAGTCACTGCTTTGGACGGCTGGATGTGCTCCGTCCCACTGTCACGGCCGGGATTGCTTGTGTGTTTGCCTGAAGCCCCGTGACTTTGAGGGGCCTCCTGTGCCCAGGAGGGGGCCGCTCGGGTCACCTGGAGCACGGCTGCGCGCCCACGGCCCAAAGCGTGGTCCTGGCAGAGTCAGCGAGTGAGGGAGGGAAAGCGGTAGGTGGGGGCAGGGGGAAAGCAAAAGAGAGAGAGGGACAGAGAGACCCCACACCAGGAGGAAGGGACACAGAGGGAGGGCAGAGAGGACAGGGGGAGAGGGCGGGCGAGGACACAGAGGGGGAGAGACAGGCAGGGAGGAAAGGTGCGGGTAGGCGCCTGGGCCTGGGGCCCCGGCCTGGCTGTGTGGGGCCTGTGGAGACAGAGTTTGCAGCACCCCGGCAGCGCCGTGTCTGGGTTCCCGCGGTCTGCCGAAGCGAGGCGGCCCGCTGACTGGCTTGGCAACCCGAGAGCGGACGACATTGTGGGTCTGCCCTGATCTTTGCAAATTTGGAAAACCACGCAGGCTCTGAAGGACAGGGAACGGCGGAGGGCAGCCTCTCCGTGTGCCCCATGTACCCAGCAAACGTTTCCTTCCAATATCTGCTCTGAGCCAAGCGGGCTTTGTGCTACCCTACTTGTCGAAGCGTGTTGACCCGTGTTCCCTGAACCCCGCAAGGCTGTTGGGAGTGTGCTGCAGCCCCAAAGCTTCCGCCCGCAGCTTCTGCACAGACAGGCTCTGGACAGGTCGCAGCCCCAGCGTTCTCACCCCCGCCGCGCCCCGCCTTCCTCTGCTGTGCATTGTAGGGATCGTGGGCCCACTCCCACCCGGCAAGGGGGCGGAGAGCCCTTCCCCCCAGCGCTCATGGCCGTGGCCGTGGCTCTGCTGCTGCCCTCCTCGCGGTGATCCTCCACAGCAGCCAAGCCCCACCAGCCGGAGGAAAGATATGGCCTGGGATGCCCTGGATTTGACGGCCCTCCGGCGAGCCAGGTGAGAACTCCGCTTCTGATTCATCCTGCACTTGGGGCGCAAGTAGGGCCTGGTAGCTTGGGCGTCCACAGAGCTGAGCGCCAACTGAACAACCTCCAGCGCGGCCAGTGGGGCCCCCGGCTGGATCGGGACCCAGCCCTGGCCCTTCCTGCCGCAGCTCCTGCAGCTTCTCGTCCTGCTCTGCTTGTGCCACCTCCTCGTCTTCCGCCGCCACGACTTCCGCCAGCGCCATGATATCCTCCCCCACGACCACCAAATCCTCCCCCGCGCCGGCCTCGCCTCTGCGCTGCGGGGCCTCAGCCTCCCGCGCAGCCTCTGCCGCCATGCCCCCCGCACCTAGGGCCTGCGGCACCCCCGCCCCGCCCCAGGCGCCTGCCTCCCCACCGGGCCCCCTCCTCCTCACGACCCCCTCAGCGGACTAAGGTGGTCCAGGGTTCCGGGGCAGCCCCGGCTTCGCCGGACCCCGCCTGGCTCTCCATGGGGCCGTGGACCCGAACCCCCGGCAAGCCACGGAGCGAAGGAGCTGGAGGGGCGAGCACGCGGCTCCCACAAGCGGCCGGCAGGTGGCGCTCTGGCGCCCACGGCTGGAGGCCGGTACCCAGCGGAGGCGGCGGGCCTGGGGGACGCATGCGCACAAAGCCTTGGGGCCCGGTGGCGTCTGGGTGGCGTCTGGGTGGCGGGGCGGGGGTGCGCCTGTGGCCTTGGCGGGATGGAAGCCCGGCCTCACGCCCAGGACGCTGACCGGCCCCGGGACCCCACCAGTGGCACGGCGGTGGGCGTGGCCGCACCCGGCCCGCCCCTCGCCCCCGCGGGAGCCGGTCCGCACGCGCGTCTCCTCAGGGGTGGCGTCCGTGCCCGGACCCTGGCCATCTTCTTCGCTGACACCTCCCAGGCCATTCCCGGCGGGTCCCTGCTATCACAAACCTCGTGTTCACCTTCTCGTCAGTTCCCCTGGGAACACGCTACTGGCACCGGGGAATTCAAACCCAGCGGCTCAATAGCGTGACCGCCCGCCGCCCGGAAACCTCACCCGGCCCCTTCTTAGTCACGCCGGGGCGAAGCCCTGAAGTCATCCGCTGCTGCGCCAACCACTGCCACATGGCTGTCCACATGGCTTTCCCCCCTTTCCCCGCCCGGTGCGGGAGGGAGTCCGGAGGCCGCCCAGCAGGATCCGGGATGCGGGGACCTCCCCGCCCCAACGACCCGCCTCTCCTACAAAGAGAGGAACCGCACACAGGTATTGGGCCTGAAATTTACAAGGAGCCACGGTCCGAGGCCACCTCCGTGCTTACACAACCCCTGGCACAGCCCCGGTGAGGTCCGCGATTGGGAGGCGGGGGCATGCTAATTGGCCGCCCACGTAGCCTAAAGGGTAATACCTCTGGGTGTGTTCTTTCGTTAAAGCCACTGCTAGGACTCGCTCCCACCATACTTTCCTCTGCCGGGCCCTTCATCTTTGCTTTCTCCCTCCTTGTCTGACTTCCGCGCTCCCTTTCCCTGTGTCTGCCTTCCCGCCTCACCATAACTGCCAGGGATGTCCGAGCTCCAGCCTAATGGTCCCCGGAGCCTGCTTTTGTCCGCCTTCCTGAGGAGCTGTGGCTGTCTCGGCTGCCCCAGCTCTGCTGCAAGTTCTTCCTTGGTCTGTCTCTCACTGAGTGGAGTGCCAGCCAGGGAGGGGAAGGCAAAGTGAGCACTGGCAGCACACCCTGCCCTTTCTCCGGTACTCACCAGGTCCTTCGCGACAGTCCCACACCTCATGCCGGTCCGCTGCGCGGAGGCATTCCGGAATGTGTACGATGCACGCTGCATGAGGTTGGAGGAAAGCCCAGCGGGTGATGGCAAGCCCGAGGGCGTTGGTGTTGCATCGCCCTGGGAGGGCCTCCCGTCCCTAAGAGGAATGGGTCGGGCCGCCCGTGGCACGAGGGGGGGATTTGAACGGAAAGAGGCCGGAGGAGCCCCCTTGGGGTGAAGTGCAGGGTTCTGGGCCGTAGTGCGTCACCGTTTCAAACTCTACTTCTCGACGCAAACGGGGGACCCTGCACGGAAAACAACGCCCGGCCCTCTGCGGGGGAGAAGCACAATTTTCGGAGCCTGTCCCTGGCACAGCCCAGACTGTGGGTTTACTGCCACAGGCCAAACCGAATTAGCTCTTGTAAACTTGCCCAAGACACTAAAGGAGGGTTCCGAGGAAATAGTGCACCCAAAACAGCGCATCCCCGGAGTCGGAGAAACCTGGGAGGGGGGGGGAGGGGGGCTGGACAGAGAGCGGGGGAAGAGCAGGAGTGGCGCGGAGAAGGAGAGGAGGAGAGAGGGTGGGCCCAGGGAGAGGAACAGGGAGCGAGAGGAGGGGGTGCCACAGAGAGAGGAGGGCAGAGGAGGAGGGAGGCCTGGGGACAGGGAGGGAGGGAGGGGGAGGGAGAGAGGGAGGGAGCGAGGACGGGCGGAGGCAGGGAGGGAGGCTAAATTCTGTACATTGCACAGCCTACAGCCTGAAAGGAAACATTCCTCCCTGGACGTCAAGAGGAGATCTGAAAGCACCCGTGGACCTGCAGACAGATCCCACGAGGTCATGCGGGGTGAGATGGAGAGGCAAAGCCCCAAAGAGATGAAGTGACGGCTTCTCAGAGGTCTGCGGGAAACCCTCATGCCCACCGCGGACAGGCACGAGTCGGGAACGCCAGAGAGAGGTGGGAGGGAGTTAGTCACGCAGCAGTTGCACGAAGACCTAAGGTGACAGGGCTTTGCGCATTGGCCCACAATGCTCACTCTGCACATCCAAGGAGCCCGATGCGCTCCTAGCGGAAGGCACGCTCCAAAGACATGCCCAGGCCAGTGGACGAGCGAGGCAGAGACGCGTCTCTCGGCAGCCTACAGAGTTGGGACTGACCCATCACACACCGGGGAGCCTCGGGGAGAGGAAGAGCCAGCTTCCCCTTCGGATGCGCGGAGGCCAGAAGGCGGTGCGTGATACGTTCGACAGGTCCAGAGAAAACGTACCGTAACGTGCAGGCGACGTTCGGCACCAATGACCCAGAAAATGTTCACAAGACGTAAGGAGAAGGAGTGCGAGGAGGAGCCCGTTGGTCCGGAGGGGTGGGGCTGGGATGGAGGTGGGAGGCGGGGCTCTATGCTAAGGAGAGTCCGGCCTGCCGAAATGAAGCGGGTCCCTGAGTCCCTTAAGTCAAGCTGCTAGCCTGAAATAAGGCATCCCCGTAGAGTACATGCCAAACAAACACCAGAGCAGGATTTGACTATGGAAGTACTCTGGGTTGCCTATCTGGCCCCAAAGACAAATGCGTCCAAGGCAGGCAACCGTTTGCATTCCTCGGCTGAGCACGCACCCAGCTGTCTCTTGCATGCTGTATGATGCCCTTCCGTGGACTCATGACAGACAGCCGGGAGCAGGCCCCTCGCACCCACGCCCTCTCGCCTTCTCTCCCTCTCAACCTCCCAGCCCGTCTCCCTCCTGGGCCGGTCCCGCCCCACGCTGGGGACCCCGCGCACCTCCCCTCCCGCTCCCAAGTGCCCCCCCCCGCCCGCCACCAGCATCCTCGAAGCTCAAGCCCTCTCCCACCGGCAATGTTAAGGCGATACACCTTAAAGATCACTTTGTTCTGGAAGTACGGGTTGCTCCCAAAGGAAAACATCAACCTGAAAAGGTATTTGGGATGGCCCAGTACCTCCACCTGCCCCGCCGAAGAAAGAGGACGGGAAGGGGGAACGTGTCTTCTAGGTGCCCCGAGCTGTTTGCCTGGCTGCGGCACTGAACCACGTTGCCCGGCCCCCTCCTGCTCAAACCCCACGCCCACCGGGCCTCCCCCAGCCTCCGTCTCCGAGGACTGACCTCCAAATGGGTCACGGAGCTGAGCACGTGTCTGTCCTGGTCACCCGTCACGGCCGATATCTTGGGGTGTTTCAGGATCTGCCTTGGGTCTAGGAGCCTCGCCGGCACGTGCTACGGAAAGAGAGGCAGGAGCCACCCGGACCTTCCCGGCTGAGAGCAAGCGACCGAAGTTGCAAAAGTGCGGAAACGCCAAGCACTGCCGCCCTCCCAACCTGGTCAGCTCCTGCCCTTTCTTCCCACCTGCTCCACCCTGGGGAGTCCCTTGGCTTCCAGCACCTCTGAGGCTGCCTGCCCCCGACAGGGCAAGGCCGAGGGCCTGACTGCGCTCTGTTCCCACGTCCCCCTGGCCTGCGCGTGTGGCCTGCAGGCAGTCACTGCTTTGGACGGCTGGATGTGCTCCGTCCCACTGTCACGGCCGGGATTGCTTGTGTGTTTGCCTGAAGCCCCGTGACTTTGAGGGGCCTCCTGTGCCCAGGAGGGGGCCGCTCGGGTCACCTGGAGCACGGCTGCGCGCCCACGGCCCAAAGCGTGGTCCTGGCAGAGTCAGCGAGTGAGGGAGGGAAAGCGGTAGGTGGGGGCAGGGGGAAAGCAAAAGAGAGAGAGGGACAGAGAGACCCCACACCAGGAGGAAGGGACACAGAGGGAGGGCAGAGAGGACAGGGGGAGAGGGCGGGCGAGGACACAGAGGGGGAGAGACAGGCAGGGAGGAAAGGTGCGGGTAGGCGCCTGGGCCTGGGGCCCCGGCCTGGCTGTGTGGGGCCTGTGGAGACAGAGTTTGCAGCACCCCGGCAGCGCCGTGTCTGGGTTCCCGCGGTCTGCCGAAGCGAGGCGGCCCGCTGACTGGCTTGGCAACCCGAGAGCGGACGACATTGTGGGTCTGCCCTGATCTTTGCAAATTTGGAAAACCACGCAGGCTCTGAAGGACAGGGAACGGCGGAGGGCAGCCTCTCCGTGTGCCCCATGTACCCAGCAAACGTTTCCTTCCAATATCTGCTCTGAGCCAAGCGGGCTTTGTGCTACCCTACTTGTCGAAGCGTGTTGACCCGTGTTCCCTGAACCCCGCAAGGCTGTTGGGAGTGTGCTGCAGCCCCAAAGCTTCCGCCCGCAGCTTCTGCACAGACAGGCTCTGGACAGGTCGCAGCCCCAGCGTTCTCACCCCCGCCGCGCCCCGCCTTCCTCTGCTGTGCATTGTAGGGATCGTGGGCCCACTCCCACCCGGCAAGGGGGCGGAGAGCCCTTCCCCCCAGCGCTCATGGCCGTGGCCGTGGCTCTGCTGCTGCCCTCCTCGCGGTGATCCTCCACAGCAGCCAAGCCCCACCAGCCGGAGGAAAGATATGGCCTGGGATGCCCTGGATTTGACGGCCCTCCGGCGAGCCAGGTGAGAACTCCGCTTCTGATTCATCCTGCACTTGGGGCGCAAGTAGGGCCTGGTAGCTTGGGCGTCCACAGAGCTGAGCGCCAACTGAACAACCTCCAGCGCGGCCAGTGGGGCCCCCGGCTGGATCGGGACCCAGCCCTGGCCCTTCCTGCCGCAGCTCCTGCAGCTTCTCGTCCTGCTCTGCTTGTGCCACCTCCTCGTCTTCCGCCGCCACGACCTCCGCCAGCGCCATGATATCCTCCCCCACGACCACCAAATCCTCCCCCGCGCCGGCCTCGCCTCTGCGCTGCGGGGCCTCAGCCTCCCGCGCAGCCTCTGCCGCCATGCCCCCCGCACCTAGGGCCTGCGGCACCCCCGCCCCGCCCCAGGCGCCTGCCTCCCCACCGGGCCCCCTCCTCCTCACGACCCCCTCAGCGGACTAAGGTGGTCCAGGGTTCCGGGGCAGCCCCGGCTTCGCCGGACCCCGCCTGGCTCTCCATGGGGACGTGGACCCGAACCCCCGGCAAGCCACGGAGCGAAGGAGCTGGAGGGGCGAGCACGCGGCTCCCACAAGCGGCCGGCAGGTGGCGCTCTGGCGCCCACGGCTGGAGGCCGGTACCCAGCGGAGGCGGCGGGCCTGGGGGACGCATGCGCACAAAGCCTTGGGGCCCGGTGGCGTCTGGGTGGCGTCTGGGTGGCGGGGCGGGGGTGCGCCTGTGGCCTTGGCGGGATGGAAGCCCGGCCTCACGCCCAGGACGCTGACCGGCCCCGGGACCCCACCAGTGGCACGGCGGTGGGCGTGGCCGCACCCGGCCCGCCCCTCGCCCCCGCGGGAGCCGGTCCGCACGCGCGTCTCCTCAGGGGTGGCGTCCGTGCCCGGACCCTGGCCATCTTCTTCGCTGACACCTCCCAGGCCATTCCCGGCGGGTCCCTGCTATCACAAACCTCGTGTTCACCTTCTCGTCAGTTCCCCTGGGAACACGCTACTGGCACCGGGGAATTCAAACCCAGCGGCTCAATAGCGTGACCGCCCGCCGCCCGGAAACCTCACCCGGCCCCTTCTTAGTCACGCCGGGGCGAAGCCCTGAAGTCATCCGCTGCTGCGCCAACCACTGCCACATGGCTGTCCACATGGCTTTCCCCCCTTTCCCCGCCCGGTGCGGGAGGGAGTCCGGAGGCCGCCCAGCAGGATCCGGGATGCGGGGACCTCCCCGCCCCAACGACCCGCCTCTCCTACAAAGAGAGGAACCGCACACAGGTATTGGGCCTGAAATTTACAAGGAGCCACGGTCCGAGGCCACCTCCGTGCTTACACAACCCCTGGCACAGCCCCGGTGAGGTCCGCGATTGGGAGGCGGGGGCATGCTAATGGGCCGCCCACGTAGCCTAAAGGGTAATACCTCTGGGTGTGTTCTTTCGTTAAAGCCACTGCTAGGACTCGCTCCCACCATACTTTCCTCTGCCGGGCCCTTCATCTTTGCTTTCTCCCTCCTTGTCTGACTTCCGCGCTCCCTTTCCCTGTGTCTGCCTTCCCGCCTCACCATAACTGCCAGGGATGTCCGAGCTCCAGCCTAATGGTCCCCGGAGCCTGCTTTTGTCCGCCTTCCTGAGGAGCTGTGGCTGTCTCGGCTGCCCCAGCTCTGCTGCAAGTTCTTCCTTGGTCTGTCTCTCACTGAGTGGAGTGCCAGCCAGGGAGGGGATGGCAAAGTGAGCACTGGCAGCACACCCTGCCCTTTCTCCGGTACTCACCAGGTCCTTCGCGACAGTCCCACACCTCATGCCGGTCCGCTGCGCGGAGGCATTCCGGAATGTGTACGATGCACGCTGCATGAGGTTGGAGGAAGGCCCAGCGGGTGATGGCAAGGCCGAGGGCGTTGGTGTTGCATCGCCCTGGGAGGGCCTCCCGTCCCTAAGAGGAATGGGTCGGGCCGCCCGTGGCACGAGGGGGGGATTTGAGCGGAAAGAGGCCGGAGGAGCCCCCTTGGGGTGAAGTGCAGGGTTCTGGGCCGTAGCGCGTCACCGTTTCAAACTCTACTTCTCGACGCAAACGGGGGACCCTGCACGGATAACAACGCCCGGCCCTCTGCGGGGGAGAAGCACAATTTTCGGAGCCTGTCCCTGGCACAGCCCAGACTGTGGGTTTACTGCCACAGGCCAAACCGAATTAGCTCTTGTAAACTTGCCCAAGACACTAAAGGAGGGTTCCGAGGAAATAGTGCACCCAAAACAGCGCATCCCCGGAGTCGGAGAAACCTGGGAGGGGGGGGAGGGGGGCTGGACAGAGAGCGGGGGAAGAGCAGGAGTGGCGCGGAGAAGGAGAGGAGGAGAGAGGGTGGGCCCAGGGAGAGGAACAGGGAGCGAGAGGAGGGGCTGCCACAGAGAGAGGAGGGCAGAGGAGGAGGGAGGCCTGGGGACAGTGAGGGAGGGAGGGGGAGGGAGAGAGGGAGGGAGCGAGGACCGGCGGAGGCAGGGAGGGAGGCTGAATTCTGTACATTGCACAGCCTACAGTCTGAAAGGAAACATTCCTCCCTGGACGTCAAGAGGAGATCTGAAAACACCCGTGGACCTGCAGACAGATCCCACGAGGTCATGCGGGGTGAGATGGAGAGGCAAAGCCCCAAAGAGATGAAGTGACGGCTTCTCAGAGGTCTGCGGGAAACCCTCATGCCCACCGCGGACAGGCACGAGTCGGGAACGCCAGAGAGAGGTGGGAGGGAGTTAGTCACGCAGCAGTTGCACGAAGACCTAAGGTGACAGGGCTTTGCGCATTGGCCCACAATGCTCACTCTGCACATCCAAGGAGCCCGATGCGCTCCTAGCGGAAGGCACGCTCCAAAGACATGCCCAGGCCAGTGGACGAGCGAGGCAGAGACGCGTCTCTCGGCAGCCTACAGAGTTGGGACTGACCCATCACACACCGGGGAGCCTCGGGGAGAGGAAGAGCCAGCTTCCACTTCGGATGCGCGGAGGCCAGAAGGCGGTGCGTGATACTTTCGACAGGTCCAGAGAAAAACTACCGTAACGTGCAGGCGACGTTCGGCACCAATAACCCAGAAAATGTTCACAAGACGTAAGGAGAAGGAGTGCGAGGAGGAGCCCGTTGGTCCGGAGGGGTGGGGCTGGGATGGAGGTGGGAGGCGGGGCTCTATGCTAAGGAGAGTCCGGCCTGCCGAAATGAAGCGGGTCCCTGAGTCCCTTAAGTCAAGCTGCTAGCCTGAAATAAGGCATCCCCGTAGAGTACATGCCAAACAAACACCAGAGCAGGATTTGACTATGGAAGTACTCTGGGTTGCCTATCTGGCCCCAAAGACAAATGCGTCCAAGGCAGGCAACCGTTTGCATTCCTCGGCTGAGCACGCACCCAGCTGTCTCTTGCATGCTGTATGATGCCCTTCCGTGGACTCATGACAGACAGCCGGGAGCAGGCCCCTCGCACCCACGCCCTCTCGCCTTCTCTCCCTCTCAACCTCCCAGCCCGTCTCCCTCCTGGGCCGGTCCCGCCCCACGCTGGGGACCCCGCGCACCTCCCCTCCCGCTCCCAAGTGCCCACCCCCTCCCGCCACCAGCATCCTCCAAGCTCAAGCCCTCTCCCACCGGCAATGTTAAGGCGATACACCTTAACGATCACTTTGTTCTGGAAGTACGGGTTGCTCCCAAAGGAAAACATCAACCTGCAGCGGTATTTGGGATGGCCCAGTACCTCCAACTGCCCCGCCGAAGAAAGAGGACCGGAAGGGGGAACGTGTCTTCTAGGTGCCCGGAGATGTTTGCCTGCCTGCGGCACTGAACCACGTTGCCCGGCCCCCTCCTGCTCAAACCCCACGCCCACCGGGCCTCCCCCAGCCTCCGTCTCCCAGGACTGACCTCCAAATGGGTCATGGAGCTGAGCACGTGTCTGTCCGGGTCACCCGTCACGGCCGATATCTTGGGGTGTTTCAGGATCTGCCTTGGGTCTAGGAGCCTCGCCGGCACGTGCTACGGAAAGAGAGGCAGGAGCCACCCGGACCTTCCCGGCTGAGAGCAAGCGACCGAAGTTGCAAAAGTGCGGAAACGCCAAGCACTGCCGCCCTCCCAACCTGGTCAGCTCCTGCCCTTTCTTCCCACCTGCTCCACCCTGGGGAGTCCCTTGGCTTCCAGCACCTCTGAGGCTGCCTGCCCCCGACAGGGCAAGGCCGAGGGCCTGACTGCGCTCTGTTCCCACGTCCCCCTGGCCTGCGCGTGTGGCCTGCAGGCAGTCACTGCTTTGGACGGCTGGATGTGCTCCGTCCCACTGTCACGGCCGGGATTGCTTGTGTGTTTGCCTGAAGCCCCGTGACTTTGAGGGGCCTCCTGTGCCCAGGAGGGGGCCGCTCGGGTCACCTGGAGCACGGCTGCGCGCCCACGGCCCAAAGCGTGGTCCTGGCAGAGTCAGCGAGTGAGGGAGGGAAAGCGGTAGGTGGGGGCAGGGGGAAAGCAAAAGAGAGAGAGGGACAGAGAGACCCCACACCAGGAGGAAGGGACACAGAGGGAGGGCAGAGAGGACAGGGGGAGAGGGCGGGCGAGGACACAGAGGGGGAGAGACAGGCAGGGAGGAAAGGTGCGGGTAGGCGCCTGGGCCTGGGGCCCCGGCCTGGCTGTGTGGGGCCTGTGGAGACAGAGTTTGCAGCACCCCGGCAGCGCCGTGTCTGGGTTCCCGCGGTCTGCCGAAGCGAGGCGGCCCGCTGACTGGCTTGGCAACCCGAGAGCGGACGACATTGTGGGTCTGCCCTGATCTTTGCAAATTTGGAAAACCACGCAGGCTCTGAAGGACAGGGAACGGCGGAGGGCAGCCTCTCCGTGTGCCCCATGTACCCAGCAAACGTTTCCTTCCAATATCTGCTCTGAGCCAAGCGGGCTTTGTGCTACCCTACTTGTCGAAGCGTGTTGACCCGTGTTCCCTGAACCCCGCAAGGCTGTTGGGAGTGTGCTGCAGCCCCAAAGCTTCCGCCCGCAGCTTCTGCACAGACAGGCTCTGGACAGGTCGCAGCCCCAGCGTTCTCACCCCCGCCGCGCCCCGCCTTCCTCTGCTGTGCATTGTAGGGATCGTGGGCCCACTCCCACCCGGCAAGGGGGCGGAGAGCCCTTCCCCCCAGCGCTCATGGCCGTGGCCGTGGCTCTGCTGCTGCCCTCCTCGCGGTGATCCTCCACAGCAGCCAAGCCCCACCAGCCGGAGGAAAGATATGGCCTGGGATGCCCTGGATTTGACGGCCCTCCGGCGAGCCAGGTGAGAACTCCGCTTCTGATTCATCCTGCACTTGGGGCGCAAGTAGGGCCTGGTAGCTTGGGCGTCCACAGAGCTGAGCGCCAACTGAACAACCTCCAGCGCGGCCAGTGGGGCCCCCGGCTGGATCGGGACCCAGCCCTGGCCCTTCCTGCCGCAGCTCCTGCAGCTTCTCGTCCTGCTCTGCTTGTGCCACCTCCTCGTCTTCCGCCGCCACGACCTCCGCCAGCGCCATGATATCCTCCCCCACGACCACCAAATCCTCCCCCGCGCCGGCCTCGCCTCTGCGCTGCGGGGCCTCAGCCTCCCGCGCAGCCTCTGCCGCCATGCCCCCCGCACCTAGGGCCTGCGGCACCCCCGCCCCGCCCCAGGCGCCTGCCTCCCCACCGGGCCCCCTCCTCCTCACGACCCCCTCAGCGGACTAAGGTGGTCCAGGGTTCCGGGGCAGCCCCGGCTTCGCCGGACCCCGCCTGGCTCTCCATGGGGACGTGGACCCGAACCCCCGGCAAGCCACGGAGCGAAGGAGCTGGAGGGGCGAGCACGCGGCTCCCACAAGCGGCCGGCAGGTGGCGCTCTGGCGCCCACGGCTGGAGGCCGGTACCCAGCGGAGGCGGCGGGCCTGGGGGACGCATGCGCACAAAGCCTTGGGGCCCGGTGGCGTCTGGGTGGCGTCTGGGTGGCGGGGCGGGGGTGCGCCTGTGGCCTTGGCGGGATGGAAGCCCGGCCTCACGCCCAGGACGCTGACCGGCCCCGGGACCCCACCAGTGGCACGGCGGTGGGCGTGGCCGCACCCGGCCCGCCCCTCGCCCCCGCGGGAGCCGGTCCGCACGCGCGTCTCCTCAGGGGTGGCGTCCGTGCCCGGACCCTGGCCATCTTCTTCGCTGACACCTCCCAGGCCATTCCCGGCGGGTCCCTGCTATCACAAACCTCGTGTTCACCTTCTCGTCAGTTCCCCTGGGAACACGCTACTGGCACCGGGGAATTCAAACCCAGCGGCTCAATAGCGTGACCGCCCGCCGCCCGGAAACCTCACCCGGCCCCTTCTTAGTCACGCCGGGGCGAAGCCCTGATGTCATCCGCTGCTGCGCCAACCACTGCCACATGGCTGTCCACATGGCTTTCCCCCCTTTCCCCGCCCGGTGCGGGAGGGAGTCCGGAGGCCGCCCAGCAGGATCCGGGATGCGGGGACCTCCCCGCCCCAACGACCCGCCTCTCCTACAAAGAGAGGAACCGCACACAGGTATTGGGCCTGAAATTTACAAGGAGCCACGGTCCGAGGCCACCTCCGTGCTTACACAACCCCTGGCACAGCCCCGGTGAGGTCCGCGATTGGGAGGCGGGGGCATGCTAATGGGCCGCCCACGTAGCCTAAAGGGTAATACCTCTGGGTGTGTTCTTTCGTTAAAGCCACTGCTAGGACTCGCTCCCACCATACTTTCCTCTGCCGGGCCCTTCATCTTTGCTTTCTCCCTCCTTGTCTGACTTCCGCGCTCCCTTTCCCTGTGTCTGCCTTCCCGCCTCACCATAACTGCCAGGGATGTCCGAGCTCCAGCCTAATGGTCCCCGGAGCCTGCTTTTGTCCGCCTTCCTGAGGAGCTGTGGCTGTCTCGGCTGCCCCAGCTCTGCTGCAAGTTCTTCCTTGGTCTGTCTCTCACTGAGTGGAGTGCCAGCCAGGGAGGGGATGGCAAAGTGAGCACTGGCAGCACACCCTGCCCTTTCTCCGGTACTCACCAGGTCCTTCGCGACAGTCCCACACCTCATGCCGGTCCGCTGCGCGGAGGCATTCCGGAATGTGTACGATGCACGCTGCATGAGGTTGGAGGAAGGCCCAGCGGGTGATGGCAAGGCCGAGGGCGTTGGTGTTGCATCGCCCTGGGAGGGCCTCCCGTCCCTAAGAGGAATGGGTCGGGCCGCCCGTGGCAGGAGGGGGGGATTTGAGCGGAAAGAGGCCGGAGGAGCCCCCTTGGGGTGAAGTGCAGGGTTCTGGGCCGTAGCGCGTCACCGTTTCAAACTCTACTTCTCGACGCAAACGGGGGACCCTGCACGGATAACAACGCCCGGCCCTCTGCGGGGGAGAAGCACAATTTTCGGAGCCTGTCCCTGGCACAGCCCAGACTGTGGGTTTACTGCCACAGGCCAAACCGAATTAGCTCTTGTAAACTTGCCCAAGACACTAAAGGAGGGTTCCGAGGAAATAGTGCACCCAAAACAGCGCATCCCCGGAGTCGGAGAAACCTGGGAGGGGGGGGAGGGGGGCTGGACAGAGAGCGGGGGAAGAGCAGGAGTGGCGCGGAGAAGGAGAGGAGGAGAGAGGGTGGGCCCAGGGAGAGGAACAGGGAGCGAGAGGAGGGGCTGCCACAGAGAGAGGAGGGCAGAGGAGGAGGGAGGCCTGGGGACAGTGAGGGAGGGAGGGGGAGGGAGAGAGGGAGGGAGCGAGGACCGGCGGAGGCAGGGAGGGAGGCTGAATTCTGTACATTGCACAGCCTACAGTCTGAAAGGAAACATTCCTCCCTGGACGTCAAGAGGAGATCTGAAAACACCCGTGGACCTGCAGACAGATCCCACGAGGTCATGCGGGGTGAGATGGAGAGGCAAAGCCCCAAAGAGATGAAGTGACGGCTTCTCAGAGGTCTGCGGGAAACCCTCATGCCCACCGCGGACAGGCACGAGTCGGGAACGCCAGAGAGAGGTGGGAGGGAGTTAGTCACGCAGCAGTTGCACGAAGACCTAAGGTGACAGGGCTTTGCGCATTGGCCCACAATGCTCACTCTGCACATCCAAGGAGCCCGATGCGCTCCTAGCGGAAGGCACGCTCCAAAGACATGCCCAGGCCAGTGGACGAGCGAGGCAGAGACGCGTCTCTCGGCAGCCTACAGAGTTGGGACTGACCCATCACACACCGGGGAGCCTCGGGGAGAGGAAGAGCCAGCTTCCCCTTCGGATGCGCGGAGGCCAGAAGGCGGTGCGTGATACGTTCGACAGGTCCAGAGAAAACGTACCGTAACGTGCAGGCGACGTTCGGCACCAATGACCCAGAAAATGTTCACAAGACGTAAGGAGAAGGAGTGCGAGGAGGAGCCCGTGGGTCCGGAGGGGTGGGGCTGGGATGGAGGTGGGAGGCGGGGCTCTATGCTAAGGAGAGTCCGGCCTGCCGAAATGAAGCGGGTCCCTGAGTCCCTTAAGTCAAGCTGCTAGCCTGAAATAAGGCATCCCCGTAGAGTACATGCCAAACAAACACCAGAGCAGGATTTGACTATGGAAGTACTCTGGGTTGCCTATCTGGCCCCAAAGACAAATGCGTCCAAGGCAGGCAACCGTTTGCATTCCTCGGCTGAGCACGCACCCAGCTGTCTCTTGCATGCTGTATGATGCCCTTCCGTGGACTCATGACAGACAGCCGGGAGCAGGCCCCTCGCACCCACGCCCTCTCGCCTTCTCTCCCTCTCAACCTCCCAGCCCGTCTCCCTCCTGGGCCGGTCCCGCCCCACGCTGGGGACCCCGCGCACCTCCCCTCCCGCTCCCAAGTGCCCCCCCCCGCCCGCCACCAGCATCCTCGAAGCTCAAGCCCTCTCCCACCGGCAATGTTAAGGCGATACACCTTAAAGATCACTTTGTTCTGGAAGTACGGGTTGCTCCCAAAGGAAAACATCAACCTGAAAAGGTATTTGGGATGGCCCAGTACCTCCACCTGCCCCGCCGAAGAAAGAGGACGGGAAGGGGGAACGTGTCTTCTAGGTGCCCCGAGCTGTTTGCCTGGCTGCGGCACTGAACCACGTTGCCCGGCCCCCTCCTGCTCAAACCCCACGCCCACCGGGCCTCCCCCAGCCTCCGTCTCCGAGGACTGACCTCCAAATGGGTCACGGAGCTGAGCACGTGTCTGTCCTGGTCACCCGTCACGGCCGATATCTTGGGGTGTTTCAGGATCTGCCTTGGGTCTAGGAGCCTCGCCGGCACGTGCTACGGAAAGAGAGGCAGGAGCCACCCGGACCTTCCCGGCTGAGAGCAAGCGACCGAAGTTGCAAAAGTGCGGAAACGCCAAGCACTGCCGCCCTCCCAACCTGGTCAGCTCCTGCCCTTTCTTCCCACCTGCTCCACCCTGGGGAGTCCCTTGGCTTCCAGCACCTCTGAGGCTGCCTGCCCCCGACAGGGCAAGGCCGAGGGCCTGACTGCGCTCTGTTCCCACGTCCCCCTGGCCTGCGCGTGTGGCCTGCAGGCAGTCACTGCTTTGGACGGCTGGATGTGCTCCGTCCCACTGTCACGGCCGGGATTGCTTGTGTGTTTGCCTGAAGCCCCGTGACTTTGAGGGGCCTCCTGTGCCCAGGAGGGGGCCGCTCGGGTCACCTGGAGCACGGCTGCGCGCCCACGGCCCAAAGCGTGGTCCTGGCAGAGTCAGCGAGTGAGGGAGGGAAAGCGGTAGGTGGGGGCAGGGGGAAAGCAAAAGAGAGAGAGGGACAGAGAGACCCCACACCAGGAGGAAGGGACACAGAGGGAGGGCAGAGAGGACAGGGGGAGAGGGCGGGCGAGGACACAGAGGGGGAGAGACAGGCAGGGAGGAAAGGTGCGGGTAGGCGCCTGGGCCTGGGGCCCCGGCCTGGCTGTGTGGGGCCTGTGGAGACAGAGTTTGCAGCACCCCGGCAGCGCCGTGTCTGGGTTCCCGCGGTCTGCCGAAGCGAGGCGGCCCGCTGACTGGCTTGGCAACCCGAGAGCGGACGACATTGTGGGTCTGCCCTGATCTTTGCAAATTTGGAAAACCACGCAGGCTCTGAAGGACAGGGAACGGCGGAGGGCAGCCTCTCCGTGTGCCCCATGTACCCAGCAAACGTTTCCTTCCAATATCTGCTCTGAGCCAAGCGGGCTTTGTGCTACCCTACTTGTCGAAGCGTGTTGACCCGTGTTCCCTGAACCCCGCAAGGCTGTTGGGAGTGTGCTGCAGCCCCAAAGCTTCCGCCCGCAGCTTCTGCACAGACAGGCTCTGGACAGGTCGCAGCCCCAGCGTTCTCACCCCCGCCGCGCCCCGCCTTCCTCTGCTGTGCATTGTAGGGATCGTGGGCCCACTCCCACCCGGCAAGGGGGCGGAGAGCCCTTCCCCCCAGCGCTCATGGCCGTGGCCGTGGCTCTGCTGCTGCCCTCCTCGCGGTGATCCTCCACAGCAGCCAAGCCCCACCAGCCGGAGGAAAGATATGGCCTGGGATGCCCTGGATTTGACGGCCCTCCGGCGAGCCAGGTGAGAACTCCGCTTCTGATTCATCCTGCACTTGGGGCGCAAGTAGGGCCTGGTAGCTTGGGCGTCCACAGAGCTGAGCGCCAACTGAACAACCTCCAGCGCGGCCAGTGGGGCCCCCGGCTGGATCGGGACCCAGCCCTGGCCCTTCCTGCCGCAGCTCCTGCAGCTTCTCGTCCTGCTCTGCTTGTGCCACCTCCTCGTCTTCCGCCGCCACGACCTCCGCCAGCGCCATGATATCCTCCCCCACGACCACCAAATCCTCCCCCGCGCCGGCCTCGCCTCTGCGCTGCGGGGCCTCAGCCTCCCGCGCAGCCTCTGCCGCCATGCCCCCCGCACCTAGGGCCTGCGGCACCCCCGCCCCGCCCCAGGCGCCTGCCTCCCCACCGGGCCCCCTCCTCCTCACGACCCCCTCAGCGGACTAAGGTGGTCCAGGGTTCCGGGGCAGCCCCGGCTTCGCCGGACCCCGCCTGGCTCTCCATGGGGACGTGGACCCGAACCCCCGGCAAGCCACGGAGCGAAGGAGCTGGAGGGGCGAGCACGCGGCTCCCACAAGCGGCCGGCAGGTGGCGCTCTGGCGCCCACGGCTGGAGGCCGGTACCCAGCGGAGGCGGCGGGCCTGGGGTACGCATGCGCACAAAGCCTTGGGGCCCGGTGGCGTCTGGGTGGCGTCTGGGTGGCGGGGCGGGGGTGCGCCTGTGGCCTTGGCGGGATGGAAGCCCGGCCTCACGCCCAGGACGCTGACCGGCCCCGGGACCCCACCAGTGGCACGGCGGTGGGCGTGGCCGCACCCGGCCCGCCCCTCGCCCCCGCGGGAGCCGGTCCGCACGCGCGTCTCCTCAGGGGTGGCGTCCGTGCCCGGACCCTGGCCATCTTCTTCGCTGACACCTCCCAGGCCATTCCCGGCGGGTCCCTGCTATCACAAACCTCGTGTTCACCTTCTCGTCAGTTCCCCTGGGAACACGCTACTGGCACCGGGGAATTCAAACCCAGCGGCTCAATAGCGTGACCGCCCGCCGCCCGGAAACCTCACCCGGCCCCTTCTTAGTCACGCCGGGGCGAAGCCCTGAAGTCATCCGCTGCTGCGCCAACCACTGCCACATGGCTGTCCACATGGCTTTCCCCCCTTTCCCCGCCCGGTGCGGGAGGGAGTCCGGAGGCCGCCCAGCAGGATCCGGGATGCGGGGACCTCCCCGCCCCAACGACCCGCCTCTCCTACAAAGAGAGGAACCGCACACAGGTATTGGGCCTGAAATTTACAAGGAGCCACGGTCCGAGGCCACCTCCGTGCTTACACAACCCCTGGCACAGCCCCGGTGAGGTCCGCGATTGGGAGGCGGGGGCATGCTAATGGGCCGCCCACGTAGCCTAAAGGGTAATACCTCTGGGTGTGTTCTTTCGTTAAAGCCACTGCTAGGACTCGCTCCCACCATACTTTCCTCTGCCGGGCCCTTCATCTTTGCTTTCTCCCTCCTTGTCTGACTTCCGCGCTCCCTTTCCCTGTGTCTGCCTTCCCGCCTCACCATAACTGCCAGGGATGTCCGAGCTCCAGCCTAATGGTCCCCGGAGCCTGCTTTTGTCCGCCTTCCTGAGGAGCTGTGGCTGTCTCGGCTGCCCCAGCTCTGCTGCAAGTTCTTCCTTGGTCTGTCTCTCACTGAGTGGAGTGCCAGCCAGGGAGGGGATGGCAAAGTGAGCACTGGCAGCACACCCTGCCCTTTCTCCGGTACTCACCAGGTCCTTCGCGACAGTCCCACACCTCATGCCGGTCCGCTGCGCGGAGGCATTCCGGAATGTGTACGATGCACGCTGCATGAGGTTGGAGGAAGGCCCAGCGGGTGATGGCAAGGCCGAGGGCGTTGGTGTTGCATCGCCCTGGGAGGGCCTCCCGTCCCTAAGAGGAATGGGTCGGGCCGCCCGTGGCAGGAGGGGGGGATTTGAGCGGAAAGAGGCCGGAGGAGCCCCCTTGGGGTGAAGTGCAGGGTTCTGGGCCGTAGCGCGTCACCGTTTCAAACTCTACTTCTCGACGCAAACGGGGGACCCTGCACGGATAACAACGCCCGGCCCTCTGCGGGGGAGAAGCACAATTTTCGGAGCCTGTCCCTGGCACAGCCCAGACTGTGGGTTTACTGCCACAGGCCAAACCGAATTAGCTCTTGTAAACTTGCCCAAGACACTAAAGGAGGGTTCCGAGGAAATAGTGCACCCAAAACAGCGCATCCCCGGAGTCGGAGAAACCTGGGAGGGGGGGGAGGGGGGCTGGACAGAGAGCGGGGGAAGAGCAGGAGTGGCGCGGAGAAGGAGAGGAGGAGAGAGGGTGGGCCCAGGGAGAGGAACAGGGAGCGAGAGGAGGGGCTGCCACAGAGAGAGGAGGGCAGAGGAGGAGGGAGGCCTGGGGACAGTGAGGGAGGGAGGGGGAGGGAGAGAGGGAGGGAGCGAGGACCGGCGGAGGCAGGGAGGGAGGCTGAATTCTGTACATTGCACAGCCTACAGTCTGAAAGGAAACATTCCTCCCTGGACGTCAAGAGGAGATCTGAAAACACCCGTGGACCTGCAGACAGATCCCACGAGGTCATGCGGGGTGAGATGGAGAGGCAAAGCCCCAAAGAGATGAAGTGACGGCTTCTCAGAGGTCTGCGGGAAACCCTCATGCCCACCGCGGACAGGCACGAGTCGGGAACGCCAGAGAGAGGTGGGAGGGAGTTAGTCACGCAGCAGTTGCACGAAGACCTAAGGTGACAGGGCTTTGCGCATTGGCCCACAATGCTCACTCTGCACATCCAAGGAGCCCGATGCGCTCCTAGCGGAAGGCACGCTCCAAAGACATGCCCAGGCCAGTGGACGAGCGAGGCAGAGACGCGTCTCTCGGCAGCCTACAGAGTTGGGACTGACCCATCACACACCGGGGAGCCTCGGGGAGAGGAAGAGCCAGCTTCCCCTTCGGATGCGCGGAGGCCAGAAGGCGGTGCGTGATACGTTCGACAGGTCCAGAGAAAACGTACCGTAACGTGCAGGCGACGTTCGGCACCAATGACCCAGAAAATGTTCACAAGACGTAAGGAGAAGGAGTGCGAGGAGGAGCCCGTGGGTCCGGAGGGGTGGGGCTGGGATGGAGGTGGGAGGCGGGGCTCTATGCTAAGGAGAGTCCGGCCTGCCGAAATGAAGCGGGTCCCTGAGTCCCTTAAGTCAAGCTGCTAGCCTGAAATAAGGCATCCCCGTAGAGTACATGCCAAACAAACACCAGAGCAGGATTTGACTATGGAAGTACTCTGGGTTGCCTATCTGGCCCCAAAGACAAATGCGTCCAAGGCAGGCAACCGTTTGCATTCCTCGGCTGAGCACGCACCCAGCTGTCTCTTGCATGCTGTATGATGCCCTTCCGTGGACTCATGACAGACAGCCGGGAGCAGGCCCCTCGCACCCACGCCCTCTCGCCTTCTCTCCCTCTCAACCTCCCAGCCCGTCTCCCTCCTGGGCCGGTCCCGCCCCACGCTGGGGACCCCGCGCACCTCCCCTCCCGCTCCCAAGTGCCCCCCCCCGCCCGCCACCAGCATCCTCGAAGCTCAAGCCCTCTCCCACCGGCAATGTTAAGGCGATACACCTTAAAGATCACTTTGTTCTGGAAGTACGGGTTGCTCCCAAAGGAAAACATCAACCTGAAAAGGTATTTGGGATGGCCCAGTACCTCCACCTGCCCCGCCGAAGAAAGAGGACGGGAAGGGGGAACGTGTCTTCTAGGTGCCCCGAGCTGTTTGCCTGGCTGCGGCACTGAACCACGTTGCCCGGCCCCCTCCTGCTCAAACCCCACGCCCACCGGGCCTCCCCCAGCCTCCGTCTCCGAGGACTGACCTCCAAATGGGTCACGGAGCTGAGCACGTGTCTGTCCTGGTCACCCGTCACGGCCGATATCTTGGGGTGTTTCAGGATCTGCCTTGGGTCTAGGAGCCTCGCCGGCACGTGCTACGGAAAGAGAGGCAGGAGCCACCCGGACCTTCCCGGCTGAGAGCAAGCGACCGAAGTTGCAAAAGTGCGGAAACGCCAAGCACTGCCGCCCTCCCAACCTGGTCAGCTCCTGCCCTTTCTTCCCACCTGCTCCACCCTGGGGAGTCCCTTGGCTTCCAGCACCTCTGAGGCTGCCTGCCCCCGACAGGGCAAGGCCGAGGGCCTGACTGCGCTCTGTTCCCACGTCCCCCTGGCCTGCGCGTGTGGCCTGCAGGCAGTCACTGCTTTGGACGGCTGGATGTGCTCCGTCCCACTGTCACGGCCGGGATTGCTTGTGTGTTTGCCTGAAGCCCCGTGACTTTGAGGGGCCTCCTGTGCCCAGGAGGGGGCCGCTCGGGTCACCTGGAGCACGGCTGCGCGCCCACGGCCCAAAGCGTGGTCCTGGCAGAGTCAGCGAGTGAGGGAGGGAAAGCGGTAGGTGGGGGCAGGGGGAAAGCAAAAGAGAGAGAGGGACAGAGAGACCCCACACCAGGAGGAAGGGACACAGAGGGAGGGCAGAGAGGACAGGGGGAGAGGGCGGGCGAGGACACAGAGGGGGAGAGACAGGCAGGGAGGAAAGGTGCGGGTAGGCGCCTGGGCCTGGGGCCCCGGCCTGGCTGTGTGGGGCCTGTGGAGACAGAGTTTGCAGCACCCCGGCAGCGCCGTGTCTGGGTTCCCGCGGTCTGCCGAAGCGAGGCGGCCCGCTGACTGGCTTGGCAACCCGAGAGCGGACGACATTGTGGGTCTGCCCTGATCTTTGCAAATTTGGAAAACCACGCAGGCTCTGAAGGACAGGGAACGGCGGAGGGCAGCCTCTCCGTGTGCCCCATGTACCCAGCAAACGTTTCCTTCCAATATCTGCTCTGAGCCAAGCGGGCTTTGTGCTACCCTACTTGTCGAAGCGTGTTGACCCGTGTTCCCTGAACCCCGCAAGGCTGTTGGGAGTGTGCTGCAGCCCCAAAGCTTCCGCCCGCAGCTTCTGCACAGACAGGCTCTGGACAGGTCGCAGCCCCAGCGTTCTCACCCCCGCCGCGCCCCGCCTTCCTCTGCTGTGCATTGTAGGGATCGTGGGCCCACTCCCACCCGGCAAGGGGGCGGAGAGCCCTTCCCCCCAGCGCTCATGGCCGTGGCCGTGGCTCTGCTGCTGCCCTCCTCGCGGTGATCCTCCACAGCAGCCAAGCCCCACCAGCCGGAGGAAAGATATGGCCTGGGATGCCCTGGATTTGACGGCCCTCCGGCGAGCCAGGTGAGAACTCCGCTTCTGATTCATCCTGCACTTGGGGCGCAAGTAGGGCCTGGTAGCTTGGGCGTCCACAGAGCTGAGCGCCAACTGAACAACCTCCAGCGCGGCCAGTGGGGCCCCCGGCTGGATCGGGACCCAGCCCTGGCCCTTCCTGCCGCAGCTCCTGCAGCTTCTCGTCCTGCTCTGCTTGTGCCACCTCCTCGTCTTCCGCCGCCACGACCTCCGCCAGCGCCATGATATCCTCCCCCACGACCACCAAATCCTCCCCCGCGCCGGCCTCGCCTCTGCGCTGCGGGGCCTCAGCCTCCCGCGCAGCCTCTGCCGCCATGCCCCCCGCACCTAGGGCCTGCGGCACCCCCGCCCCGCCCCAGGCGCCTGCCTCCCCACCGGGCCCCCTCCTCCTCACGACCCCCTCAGCGGACTAAGGTGGTCCAGGGTTCCGGGGCAGCCCCGGCTTCGCCGGACCCCGCCTGGCTCTCCATGGGGACGTGGACCCGAACCCCCGGCAAGCCACGGAGCGAAGGAGCTGGAGGGGCGAGCACGCGGCTCCCACAAGCGGCCGGCAGGTGGCGCTCTGGCGCCCACGGCTGGAGGCCGGTACCCAGCGGAGGCGGCGGGCCTGGGGTACGCATGCGCACAAAGCCTTGGGGCCCGGTGGCGTCTGGGTGGCGTCTGGGTGGCGGGGCGGGGGTGCGCCTGTGGCCTTGGCGGGATGGAAGCCCGGCCTCACGCCCAGGACGCTGACCGGCCCCGGGACCCCACCAGTGGCACGGCGGTGGGCGTGGCCGCACCCGGCCCGCCCCTCGCCCCCGCGGGAGCCGGTCCGCACGCGCGTCTCCTCAGGGGTGGCGTCCGTGCCCGGACCCTGGCCATCTTCTTCGCTGACACCTCCCAGGCCATTCCCGGCGGGTCCCTGCTATCACAAACCTCGTGTTCACCTTCTCGTCAGTTCCCCTGGGAACACGCTACTGGCACCGGGGAATTCAAACCCAGCGGCTCAATAGCGTGACCGCCCGCCGCCCGGAAACCTCACCCGGCCCCTTCTTAGTCACGCCGGGGCGAAGCCCTGAAGTCATCCGCTGCTGCGCCAACCACTGCCACATGGCTGTCCACATGGCTTTCCCCCCTTTCCCCGCCCGGTGCGGGAGGGAGTCCGGAGGCCGCCCAGCAGGATCCGGGATGCGGGGACCTCCCCGCCCCAACGACCCGCCTCTCCTACAAAGAGAGGAACCGCACACAGGTATTGGGCCTGAAATTTACAAGGAGCCACGGTCCGAGGCCACCTCCGTGCTTACACAACCCCTGGCACAGCCCCGGTGAGGTCCGCGATTGGGAGGCGGGGGCATGCTAATGGGCCGCCCACGTAGCCTAAAGGGTAATACCTCTGGGTGTGTTCTTTCGTTAAAGCCACTGCTAGGACTCGCTCCCACCATACTTTCCTCTGCCGGGCCCTTCATCTTTGCTTTCTCCCTCCTTGTCTGACTTCCGCGCTCCCTTTCCCTGTGTCTGCCTTCCCGCCTCACCATAACTGCCAGGGATGTCCGAGCTCCAGCCTAATGGTCCCCGGAGCCTGCTTTTGTCCGCCTTCCTGAGGAGCTGTGGCTGTCTCGGCTGCCCCAGCTCTGCTGCAAGTTCTTCCTTGGTCTGTCTCTCACTGAGTGGAGTGCCAGCCAGGGAGGGGATGGCAAAGTGAGCACTGGCAGCACACCCTGCCCTTTCTCCGGTACTCACCAGGTCCTTCGCGACAGTCCCACACCTCATGCCGGTCCGCTGCGCGGAGGCATTCCGGAATGTGTACGATGCACGCTGCATGAGGTTGGAGGAAGGCCCAGCGGGTGATGGCAAGGCCGAGGGCGTTGGTGTTGCATCGCCCTGGGAGGGCCTCCCGTCCCTAAGAGGAATGGGTCGGGCCGCCCGTGGCAGGAGGGGGGGATTTGAGCGGAAAGAGGCCGGAGGAGCCCCCTTGGGGTGAAGTGCAGGGTTCTGGGCCGTAGCGCGTCACCGTTTCAAACTCTACTTCTCGACGCAAACGGGGGACCCTGCACGGATAACAACGCCCGGCCCTCTGCGGGGGAGAAGCACAATTTTCGGAGCCTGTCCCTGGCACAGCCCAGACTGTGGGTTTACTGCCACAGGCCAAACCGAATTAGCTCTTGTAAACTTGCCCAAGACACTAAAGGAGGGTTCCGAGGAAATAGTGCACCCAAAACAGCGCATCCCCGGAGTCGGAGAAACCTGGGAGGGGGGGGAGGGGGGCTGGACAGAGAGCGGGGGAAGAGCAGGAGTGGCGCGGAGAAGGAGAGGAGGAGAGAGGGTGGGCCCAGGGAGAGGAACAGGGAGCGAGAGGAGGGGCTGCCACAGAGAGAGGAGGGCAGAGGAGGAGGGAGGCCTGGGGACAGTGAGGGAGGGAGGGGGAGGGAGAGAGGGAGGGAGCGAGGACCGGCGGAGGCAGGGAGGGAGGCTGAATTCTGTACATTGCACAGCCTACAGTCTGAAAGGAAACATTCCTCCCTGGACGTCAAGAGGAGATCTGAAAACACCCGTGGACCTGCAGACAGATCCCACGAGGTCATGCGGGGTGAGATGGAGAGGCAAAGCCCCAAAGAGATGAAGTGACGGCTTCTCAGAGGTCTGCGGGAAACCCTCATGCCCACCGCGGACAGGCACGAGTCGGGAACGCCAGAGAGAGGTGGGAGGGAGTTAGTCACGCAGCAGTTGCACGAAGACCTAAGGTGACAGGGCTTTGCGCATTGGCCCACAATGCTCACTCTGCACATCCAAGGAGCCCGATGCGCTCCTAGCGGAAGGCACGCTCCAAAGACATGCCCAGGCCAGTGGACGAGCGAGGCAGAGACGCGTCTCTCGGCAGCCTACAGAGTTGGGACTGACCCATCACACACCGGGGAGCCTCGGGGAGAGGAAGAGCCAGCTTCCCCTTCGGATGCGCGGAGGCCAGAAGGCGGTGCGTGATACGTTCGACAGGTCCAGAGAAAACGTACCGTAACGTGCAGGCGACGTTCGGCACCAATGACCCAGAAAATGTTCACAAGACGTAAGGAGAAGGAGTGCGAGGAGGAGCCCGTGGGTCCGGAGGGGTGGGGCTGGGATGGAGGTGGGAGGCGGGGCTCTATGCTAAGGAGAGTCCGGCCTGCCGAAATGAAGCGGGTCCCTGAGTCCCTTAAGTCAAGCTGCTAGCCTGAAATAAGGCATCCCCGTAGAGTACATGCCAAACAAACACCAGAGCAGGATTTGACTATGGAAGTACTCTGGGTTGCCTATCTGGCCCCAAAGACAAATGCGTCCAAGGCAGGCAACCGTTTGCATTCCTCGGCTGAGCACGCACCCAGCTGTCTCTTGCATGCTGTATGATGCCCTTCCGTGGACTCATGACAGACAGCCGGGAGCAGGCCCCTCGCACCCACGCCCTCTCGCCTTCTCTCCCTCTCAACCTCCCAGCCCGTCTCCCTCCTGGGCCGGTCCCGCCCCACGCTGGGGACCCCGCGCACCTCCCCTCCCGCTCCCAAGTGCCCCCCCCCGCCCGCCACCAGCATCCTCGAAGCTCAAGCCCTCTCCCACCGGCAATGTTAAGGCGATACACCTTAAAGATCACTTTGTTCTGGAAGTACGGGTTGCTCCCAAAGGAAAACATCAACCTGAAAAGGTATTTGGGATGGCCCAGTACCTCCACCTGCCCCGCCGAAGAAAGAGGACGGGAAGGGGGAACGTGTCTTCTAGGTGCCCCGAGCTGTTTGCCTGGCTGCGGCACTGAACCACGTTGCCCGGCCCCCTCCTGCTCAAACCCCACGCCCACCGGGCCTCCCCCAGCCTCCGTCTCCGAGGACTGACCTCCAAATGGGTCACGGAGCTGAGCACGTGTCTGTCCTGGTCACCCGTCACGGCCGATATCTTGGGGTGTTTCAGGATCTGCCTTGGGTCTAGGAGCCTCGCCGGCACGTGCTACGGAAAGAGAGGCAGGAGCCACCCGACCTTCCCGGCTGAGAGCAAGCGACCGAAGTTGCAAAAGTGCGGAAACGCCAAGCACTGCCGCCCTCCCAACCTGGTCAGCTCCTGCCCTTTCTTCCCACCTGCTCCACCCTGGGGAGTCCCTTGGCTTCCAGCACCTCTGAGGCTGCCTGCCCCCGACAGGGCAAGGCCGAGGGCCTGACTGCGCTCTGTTCCCACGTCCCCCTGGCCTGCGCGTGTGGCCTGCAGGCAGTCACTGCTTTGGACGGCTGGATGTGCTCCGTCCCACTGTCACGGCCGGGATTGCTTGTGTGTTTGCCTGAAGCCCCGTGACTTTGAGGGGCCTCCTGTGCCCAGGAGGGGGCCGCTCGGGTCACCTGGAGCACGGCTGCGCGCCCACGGCCCAAAGCGTGGTCCTGGCAGAGTCAGCGAGTGAGGGAGGGAAAGCGGTAGGTGGGGGCAGGGGGAAAGCAAAAGAGAGAGAGGGACAGAGAGACCCCACACCAGGAGGAAGGGACACAGAGGGAGGGCAGAGAGGACAGGGGGAGAGGGCGGGCGAGGACACAGAGGGGGAGAGACAGGCAGGGAGGAAAGGTGCGGGTAGGCGCCTGGGCCTGGGGCCCCGGCCTGGCTGTGTGGGGCCTGTGGAGACAGAGTTTGCAGCACCCCGGCAGCGCCGTGTCTGGGTTCCCGCGGTCTGCCGAAGCGAGGCGGCCCGCTGACTGGCTTGGCAACCCGAGAGCGGACGACATTGTGGGTCTGCCCTGATCTTTGCAAATTTGGAAAACCACGCAGGCTCTGAAGGACAGGGAACGGCGGAGGGCAGCCTCTCCGTGTGCCCCATGTACCCAGCAAACGTTTCCTTCCAATATCTGCTCTGAGCCAAGCGGGCTTTGTGCTACCCTACTTGTCGAAGCGTGTTGACCCGTGTTCCCTGAACCCCGCAAGGCTGTTGGGAGTGTGCTGCAGCCCCAAAGCTTCCGCCCGCAGCTTCTGCACAGACAGGCTCTGGACAGGTCGCAGCCCCAGCGTTCTCACCCCCGCCGCGCCCCGCCTTCCTCTGCTGTGCATTGTAGGGATCGTGGGCCCACTCCCACCCGGCAAGGGGGCGGAGAGCCCTTCCCCCCAGCGCTCATGGCCGTGGCCGTGGCTCTGCTGCTGCCCTCCTCGCGGTGATCCTCCACAGCAGCCAAGCCCCACCAGCCGGAGGAAAGATATGGCCTGGGATGCCCTGGATTTGACGGCCCTCCGGCGAGCCAGGTGAGAACTCCGCTTCTGATTCATCCTGCACTTGGGGCGCAAGTAGGGCCTGGTAGCTTGGGCGTCCACAGAGCTGAGCGCCAACTGAACAACCTCCAGCGCGGCCAGTGGGGCCCCCGGCTGGATCGGGACCCAGCCCTGGCCCTTCCTGCCGCAGCTCCTGCAGCTTCTCGTCCTGCTCTGCTTGTGCCACCTCCTCGTCTTCCGCCGCCACGACCTCCGCCAGCGCCATGATATCCTCCCCCACGACCACCAAATCCTCCCCCGCGCCGGCCTCGCCTCTGCGCTGCGGGGCCTCAGCCTCCCGCGCAGCCTCTGCCGCCATGCCCCCCGCACCTAGGGCCTGCGGCACCCCCGCCCCGCCCCAGGCGCCTGCCTCCCCACCGGGCCCCCTCCTCCTCACGACCCCCTCAGCGGACTAAGGTGGTCCAGGGTTCCGGGGCAGCCCCGGCTTCGCCGGACCCCGCCTGGCTCTCCATGGGGACGTGGACCCGAACCCCCGGCAAGCCACGGAGCGAAGGAGCTGGAGGGGCGAGCACGCGGCTCCCACAAGCGGCCGGCAGGTGGCGCTCTGGCGCCCACGGCTGGAGGCCGGTACCCAGCGGAGGCGGCGGGCCTGGGGTACGCATGCGCACAAAGCCTTGGGGCCCGGTGGCGTCTGGGTGGCGTCTGGGTGGCGGGGCGGGGGTGCGCCTGTGGCCTTGGCGGGATGGAAGCCCGGCCTCACGCCCAGGACGCTGACCGGCCCCGGGACCCCACCAGTGGCACGGCGGTGGGCGTGGCCGCACCCGGCCCGCCCCTCGCCCCCGCGGGAGCCGGTCCGCACGCGCGTCTCCTCAGGGGTGGCGTCCGTGCCCGGACCCTGGCCATCTTCTTCGCTGACACCTCCCAGGCCATTCCCGGCGGGTCCCTGCTATCACAAACCTCGTGTTCACCTTCTCGTCAGTTCCCCTGGGAACACGCTACTGGCACCGGGGAATTCAAACCCAGCGGCTCAATAGCGTGACCGCCCGCCGCCCGGAAACCTCACCCGGCCCCTTCTTAGTCACGCCGGGGCGAAGCCCTGAAGTCATCCGCTGCTGCGCCAACCACTGCCACATGGCTGTCCACATGGCTTTCCCCCCTTTCCCCGCCCGGTGCGGGAGGGAGTCCGGAGGCCGCCCAGCAGGATCCGGGATGCGGGGACCTCCCCGCCCCAACGACCCGCCTCTCCTACAAAGAGAGGAACCGCACACAGGTATTGGGCCTGAAATTTACAAGGAGCCACGGTCCGAGGCCACCTCCGTGCTTACACAACCACTGGCACAGCCCCGGTGAGGTCCGCGATTGGGAGGCGGGGGCATGCTAATGGGCCGCCCACGTAGCCTAAAGGGTAATACCTCTGGGTGTGTTCTTTCGTTAAAGCCACTGCTAGGACTCGCTCCCACCATACTTTCCTCTGCCGGGCCCTTCATCTTTGCTTTCTCCCTCCTTGTCTGACTTCCGCGCTCCCTTTCCCTGTGTCTGCCTTCCCGCCTCACCATAACTGCCAGGGATGTCCGAGCTCCAGCCTAATGGTCCCCGGAGCCTGCTTTTGTCCGCCTTCCTGAGGAGCTGTGGCTGTCTCGGCTGCCCCAGCTCTGCTGCAAGTTCTTCCTTGGTCTGTCTCTCACTGAGTGGAGTGCCAGCCAGGGAGGGGATGGCAAAGTGAGCACTGGCAGCACACCCTGCCCTTTCTCCGGTACTCACCAGGTCCTTCGCGACAGTCCCACACCTCATGCCGGTCCGCTGCGCGGAGGCATTCCGGAATGTGTACGATGCACGCTGCATGAGGTTGGAGGAAGGCCCAGCGGGTGATGGCAAGGCCGAGGGCGTTGGTGTTGCATCGCCCTGGGAGGGCCTCCCGTCCCTAAGAGGAATGGGTCGGGCCGCCCGTGGCAGGAGGGGGGGATTTGAGCGGAAAGAGGCCGGAGGAGCCCCCTTGGGGTGAAGTGCAGGGTTCTGGGCCGTAGCGCGTCACCGTTTCAAACTCTACTTCTCGACGCAAACGGGGGACCCTGCACGGATAACAACGCCCGGCCCTCTGCGGGGGAGAAGCACAATTTTCGGAGCCTGTCCCTGGCACAGCCCAGACTGTGGGTTTACTGCCACAGGCCAAACCGAATTAGCTCTTGTAAACTTGCCCAAGACACTAAAGGAGGGTTCCGAGGAAATAGTGCACCCAAAACAGCGCATCCCCGGAGTCGGAGAAACCTGGGAGGGGGGGGAGGGGGGCTGGACAGAGAGCGGGGGAAGAGCAGGAGTGGCGCGGAGAAGGAGAGGAGGAGAGAGGGTGGGCCCAGGGAGAGGAACAGGGAGCGAGAGGAGGGGCTGCCACAGAGAGAGGAGGGCAGAGGAGGAGGGAGGCCTGGGGACAGTGAGGGAGGGAGGGGGAGGGAGAGAGGGAGGGAGCGAGGACCGGCGGAGGCAGGGAGGGAGGCTGAATTCTGTACATTGCACAGCCTACAGTCTGAAAGGAAACATTCCTCCCTGGACGTCAAGAGGAGATCTGAAAACACCCGTGGACCTGCAGACAGATCCCACGAGGTCATGCGGGGTGAGATGGAGAGGCAAAGCCCCAAAGAGATGAAGTGACGGCTTCTCAGAGGTCTGCGGGAAACCCTCATGCCCACCGCGGACAGGCACGAGTCGGGAACGCCAGAGAGAGGTGGGAGGGAGTTAGTCACGCAGCAGTTGCACGAAGACCTAAGGTGACAGGGCTTTGCGCATTGGCCCACAATGCTCACTCTGCACATCCAAGGAGCCCGATGCGCTCCTAGCGGAAGGCACGCTCCAAAGACATGCCCAGGCCAGTGGACGAGCGAGGCAGAGACGCGTCTCTCGGCAGCCTACAGAGTTGGGACTGACCCATCACACACCGGGGAGCCTCGGGGAGAGGAAGAGCCAGCTTCCCCTTCGGATGCGCGGAGGCCAGAAGGCGGTGCGTGATACGTTCGACAGGTCCAGAGAAAACGTACCGTAACGTGCAGGCGACGTTCGGCACCAATGACCCAGAAAATGTTCACAAGACGTAAGGAGAAGGAGTGCGAGGAGGAGCCCGTGGGTCCGGAGGGGTGGGGCTGGGATGGAGGTGGGAGGCGGGGCTCTATGCTAAGGAGAGTCCGGCCTGCCGAAATGAAGCGGGTCCCTGAGTCCCTTAAGTCAAGCTGCTAGCCTGAAATAAGGCATCCCCGTAGAGTACATGCCAAACAAACACCAGAGCAGGATTTGACTATGGAAGTACTCTGGGTTGCCTATCTGGCCCCAAAGACAAATGCGTCCAAGGCAGGCAACCGTTTGCATTCCTCGGCTGAGCACGCACCCAGCTGTCTCTTGCATGCTGTATGATGCCCTTCCGTGGACTCATGACAGACAGCCGGGAGCAGGCCCCTCGCACCCACGCCCTCTCGCCTTCTCTCCCTCTCAACCTCCCAGCCCGTCTCCCTCCTGGGCCGGTCCCGCCCCACGCTGGGGACCCCGCGCACCTCCCCTCCCGCTCCCAAGTGCCCCCCCCCGCCCGCCACCAGCATCCTCGAAGCTCAAGCCCTCTCCCACCGGCAATGTTAAGGCGATACACCTTAAAGATCACTTTGTTCTGGAAGTACGGGTTGCTCCCAAAGGAAAACATCAACCTGAAAAGGTATTTGGGATGGCCCAGTACCTCCACCTGCCCCGCCGAAGAAAGAGGACGGGAAGGGGGAACGTGTCTTCTAGGTGCCCCGAGCTGTTTGCCTGGCTGCGGCACTGAACCACGTTGCCCGGCCCCCTCCTGCTCAAACCCCACGCCCACCGGGCCTCCCCCAGCCTCCGTCTCCGAGGACTGACCTCCAAATGGGTCACGGAGCTGAGCACGTGTCTGTCCTGGTCACCCGTCACGGCCGATATCTTGGGGTGTTTCAGGATCTGCCTTGGGTCTAGGAGCCTCGCCGGCACGTGCTACGGAAAGAGAGGCAGGAGCCACCCGACCTTCCCGGCTGAGAGCAAGCGACCGAAGTTGCAAAAGTGCGGAAACGCCAAGCACTGCCGCCCTCCCAACCTGGTCAGCTCCTGCCCTTTCTTCCCACCTGCTCCACCCTGGGGAGTCCCTTGGCTTCCAGCACCTCTGAGGCTGCCTGCCCCCGACAGGGCAAGGCCGAGGGCCTGACTGCGCTCTGTTCCCACGTCCCCCTGGCCTGCGCGTGTGGCCTGCAGGCAGTCACTGCTTTGGACGGCTGGATGTGCTCCGTCCCACTGTCACGGCCGGGATTGCTTGTGTGTTTGCCTGAAGCCCCGTGACTTTGAGGGGCCTCCTGTGCCCAGGAGGGGGCCGCTCGGGTCACCTGGAGCACGGCTGCGCGCCCACGGCCCAAAGCGTGGTCCTGGCAGAGTCAGCGAGTGAGGGAGGGAAAGCGGTAGGTGGGGGCAGGGGGAAAGCAAAAGAGAGAGAGGGACAGAGAGACCCCACACCAGGAGGAAGGGACACAGAGGGAGGGCAGAGAGGACAGGGGGAGAGGGCGGGCGAGGACACAGAGGGGGAGAGACAGGCAGGGAGGAAAGGTGCGGGTAGGCGCCTGGGCCTGGGGCCCTGGCCTGGCTGTGTGGGGCCTGTGGAGACAGAGTTTGCAGCACCCCGGCAGCGCCGTGTCTGGGTTCCCGCGGTCTGCCGAAGCGAGGCGGCCCGCTGACTGGCTTGGCAACCCGAGAGCGGACGACATTGTGGGTCTGCCCTGATCTTTGCAAATTTGGAAAACCACGCAGGCTCTGAAGGACAGGGAACGGCGGAGGGCAGCCTCTCCGTGTGCCCCATGTACCCAGCAAACGTTTCCTTCCAATATCTGCTCTGAGCCAAGCGGGCTTTGTGCTACCCTACTTGTCGAAGCGTGTTGACCCGTGTTCCCTGAACCCCGCAAGGCTGTTGGGAGTGTGCTGCAGCCCCAAAGCTTCCGCCCGCAGCTTCTGCACAGACAGGCTCTGGACAGGTCGCAGCCCCAGCGTTCTCACCCCCGCCGCGCCCCGCCTTCCTCTGCTGTGCATTGTAGGGATCGTGGGCCCACTCCCACCCGGCAAGGGGGCGGAGAGCCCTTCCCCCCAGCGCTCATGGCCGTGGCCGTGGCTCTGCTGCTGCCCTCCTCGCGGTGATCCTCCACAGCAGCCAAGCCCCACCAGCCGGAGGAAAGATATGGCCTGGGATGCCCTGGATTTGACGGCCCTCCGGCGAGCCAGGTGAGAACTCCGCTTCTGATTCATCCTGCACTTGGGGCGCAAGTAGGGCCTGGTAGCTTGGGCGTCCACAGAGCTGAGCGCCAACTGAACAACCTCCAGCGCGGCCAGTGGGGCCCCCGGCTGGATCGGGACCCAGCCCTGGCCCTTCCTGCCGCAGCTCCTGCAGCTTCTCGTCCTGCTCTGCTTGTGCCACCTCCTCGTCTTCCGCCGCCACGACCTCCGCCAGCGCCATGATATCCTCCCCCACGACCACCAAATCCTCCCCCGCGCCGGCCTCGCCTCTGCGCTGCGGGGCCTCAGCCTCCCGCGCAGCCTCTGCCGCCATGCCCCCCGCACCTAGGGCCTGCGGCACCCCCGCCCCGCCCCAGGCGCCTGCCTCCCCACCGGGCCCCCTCCTCCTCACGACCCCCTCAGCGGACTAAGGTGGTCCAGGGTTCCGGGGCAGCCCCGGCTTCGCCGGACCCCGCCTGGCTCTCCATGGGGACGTGGACCCGAACCCCCGGCAAGCCACGGAGCGAAGGAGCTGGAGGGGCGAGCACGCGGCTCCCACAAGCGGCCGGCAGGTGGCGCTCTGGCGCCCACGGCTGGAGGCCGGTACCCAGCGGAGGCGGCGGGCCTGGGGTACGCATGCGCACAAAGCCTTGGGGCCCGGTGGCGTCTGGGTGGCGTCTGGGTGGCGGGGCGGGGGTGCGCCTGTGGCCTTGGCGGGATGGAAGCCCGGCCTCACGCCCAGGACGCTGACCGGCCCCGGGACCCCACCAGTGGCACGGCGGTGGGCGTGGCCGCACCCGGCCCGCCCCTCGCCCCCGCGGGAGCCGGTCCGCACGCGCGTCTCCTCAGGGGTGGCGTCCGTGCCCGGACCCTGGCCATCTTCTTCGCTGACACCTCCCAGGCCATTCCCGGCGGGTCCCTGCTATCACAAACCTCGTGTTCACCTTCTCGTCAGTTCCCCTGGGAACACGCTACTGGCACCGGGGAATTCAAACCCAGCGGCTCAATAGCGTGACCGCCCGCCGCCCGGAAACCTCACCCGGCCCCTTCTTAGTCACGCCGGGGCGAAGCCCTGAAGTCATCCGCTGCTGCGCCAACCACTGCCACATGGCTGTCCACATGGCTTTCCCCCCTTTCCCCGCCCGGTGCGGGAGGGAGTCCGGAGGCCGCCCAGCAGGATCCGGGATGCGGGGACCTCCCCGCCCCAACGACCCGCCTCTCCTACAAAGAGAGGAACCGCACACAGGTATTGGGCCTGAAATTTACAAGGAGCCACGGTCCGAGGCCACCTCCGTGCTTACACAACCCCTGGCACAGCCCCGGTGAGGTCCGCGATTGGGAGGCGGGGGCATGCTAATGGGCCGCCCACGTAGCCTAAAGGGTAATACCTCTGGGTGTGTTCTTTCGTTAAAGCCACTGCTAGGACTCGCTCCCACCATACTTTCCTCTGCCGGGCCCTTCATCTTTGCTTTCTCCCTCCTTGTCTGACTTCCGCGCTCCCTTTCCCTGTGTCTGCCTTCCCGCCTCACCATAACTGCCAGGGATGTCCGAGCTCCAGCCTAATGGTCCCCGGAGCCTGCTTTTGTCCGCCTTCCTGAGGAGCTGTGGCTGTCTCGGCTGCCCCAGCTCTGCTGCAAGTTCTTCCTTGGTCTGTCTCTCACTGAGTGGAGTGCCAGCCAGGGAGGGGATGGCAAAGTGAGCACTGGCAGCACACCCTGCCCTTTCTCCGGTACTCACCAGGTCCTTCGCGACAGTCCCACACCTCATGCCGGTCCGCTGCGCGGAGGCATTCCGGAATGTGTACGATGCACGCTGCATGAGGTTGGAGGAAGGCCCAGCGGGTGATGGCAAGGCCGAGGGCGTTGGTGTTGCATCGCCCTGGGAGGGCCTCCCGTCCCTAAGAGGAATGGGTCGGGCCGCCCGTGGCAGGAGGGGGGGATTTGAGCGGAAAGAGGCCGGAGGAGCCCCCTTGGGGTGAAGTGCAGGGTTCTGGGCCGTAGCGCGTCACCGTTTCAAACTCTACTTCTCGACGCAAACGGGGGACCCTGCACGGATAACAACGCCCGGCCCTCTGCGGGGGAGAAGCACAATTTTCGGAGCCTGTCCCTGGCACAGCCCAGACTGTGGGTTTACTGCCACAGGCCAAACCGAATTAGCTCTTGTAAACTTGCCCAAGACACTAAAGGAGGGTTCCGAGGAAATAGTGCACCCAAAACAGCGCATCCCCGGAGTCGGAGAAACCTGGGAGGGGGGGGAGGGGGGCTGGACAGAGAGCGGGGGAAGAGCAGGAGTGGCGCGGAGAAGGAGAGGAGGAGAGAGGGTGGGCCCAGGGAGAGGAACAGGGAGCGAGAGGAGGGGCTGCCACAGAGAGAGGAGGGCAGAGGAGGAGGGAGGCCTGGGGACAGTGAGGGAGGGAGGGGGAGGGAGAGAGGGAGGGAGCGAGGACCGGCGGAGGCAGGGAGGGAGGCTGAATTCTGTACATTGCACAGCCTACAGTCTGAAAGGAAACATTCCTCCCTGGACGTCAAGAGGAGATCTGAAAACACCCGTGGACCTGCAGACAGATCCCACGAGGTCATGCGGGGTGAGATGGAGAGGCAAAGCCCCAAAGAGATGAAGTGACGGCTTCTCAGAGGTCTGCGGGAAACCCTCATGCCCACCGCGGACAGGCACGAGTCGGGAACGCCAGAGAGAGGTGGGAGGGAGTTAGTCACGCAGCAGTTGCACGAAGACCTAAGGTGACAGGGCTTTGCGCATTGGCCCACAATGCTCACTCTGCACATCCAAGGAGCCCGATGCGCTCCTAGCGGAAGGCACGCTCCAAAGACATGCCCAGGCCAGTGGACGAGCGAGGCAGAGACGCGTCTCTCGGCAGCCTACAGAGTTGGGACTGACCCATCACACACCGGGGAGCCTCGGGGAGAGGAAGAGCCAGCTTCCCCTTCGGATGCGCGGAGGCCAGAAGGCGGTGCGTGATACGTTCGACAGGTCCAGAGAAAACGTACCGTAACGTGCAGGCGACGTTCGGCACCAATGACCCAGAAAATGTTCACAAGACGTAAGGAGAAGGAGTGCGAGGAGGAGCCCGTGGGTCCGGAGGGGTGGGGCTGGGATGGAGGTGGGAGGCGGGGCTCTATGCTAAGGAGAGTCCGGCCTGCCGAAATGAAGCGGGTCCCTGAGTCCCTTAAGTCAAGCTGCTAGCCTGAAATAAGGCATCCCCGTAGAGTACATGCCAAACAAACACCAGAGCAGGATTTGACTATGGAAGTACTCTGGGTTGCCTATCTGGCCCCAAAGACAAATGCGTCCAAGGCAGGCAACCGTTTGCATTCCTCGGCTGAGCACGCACCCAGCTGTCTCTTGCATGCTGTATGATGCCCTTCCGTGGACTCATGACAGACAGCCGGGAGCAGGCCCCTCGCACCCACGCCCTCTCGCCTTCTCTCCCTCTCAACCTCCCAGCCCGTCTCCCTCCTGGGCCGGTCCCGCCCCACGCTGGGGACCCCGCGCACCTCCCCTCCCGCTCCCAAGTGCCCCCCCCCGCCCGCCACCAGCATCCTCGAAGCTCAAGCCCTCTCCCACCGGCAATGTTAAGGCGATACACCTTAAAGATCACTTTGTTCTGGAAGTACGGGTTGCTCCCAAAGGAAAACATCAACCTGAAAAGGTATTTGGGATGGCCCAGTACCTCCACCTGCCCCGCCGAAGAAAGAGGACGGGAAGGGGGAACGTGTCTTCTAGGTGCCCCGAGCTGTTTGCCTGGCTGCGGCACTGAACCACGTTGCCCGGCCCCCTCCTGCTCAAACCCCACGCCCACCGGGCCTCCCCCAGCCTCCGTCTCCGAGGACTGACCTCCAAATGGGTCACGGAGCTGAGCACGTGTCTGTCCTGGTCACCCGTCACGGCCGATATCTTGGGGTGTTTCAGGATCTGCCTTGGGTCTAGGAGCCTCGCCGGCACGTGCTACGGAAAGAGAGGCAGGAGCCACCCGGACCTTCCCGGCTGAGAGCAAGCGACCGAAGTTGCAAAAGTGCGGAAACGCCAAGCACTGCCGCCCTCCCAACCTGGTCAGCTCCTGCCCTTTCTTCCCACCTGCTCCACCCTGGGGAGTCCCTTGGCTTCCAGCACCTCTGAGGCTGCCTGCCCCCGACAGGGCAAGGCCGAGGGCCTGACTGCGCTCTGTTCCCACGTCCCCCTGGCCTGCGCGTGTGGCCTGCAGGCAGTCACTGCTTTGGACGGCTGGATGTGCTCCGTCCCACTGTCACGGCCGGGATTGCTTGTGTGTTTGCCTGAAGCCCCGTGACTTTGAGGGGCCTCCTGTGCCCAGGAGGGGGCCGCTCGGGTCACCTGGAGCACGGCTGCGCGCCCACGGCCCAAAGCGTGGTCCTGGCAGAGTCAGCGAGTGAGGGAGGGAAAGCGGTAGGTGGGGGCAGGGGGAAAGCAAAAGAGAGAGAGGGACAGAGAGACCCCACACCAGGAGGAAGGGACACAGAGGGAGGGCAGAGAGGACAGGGGGAGAGGGCGGGCGAGGACACAGAGGGGGAGAGACAGGCAGGGAGGAAAGGTGCGGGTAGGCGCCTGGGCCTGGGGCCCCGGCCTGGCTGTGTGGGGCCTGTGGAGACAGAGTTTGCAGCACCCCGGCAGCGCCGTGTCTGGGTTCCCGCGGTCTGCCGAAGCGAGGCGGCCCGCTGACTGGCTTGGCAACCCGAGAGCGGACGACATTGTGGGTCTGCCCTGATCTTTGCAAATTTGGAAAACCACGCAGGCTCTGAAGGACAGGGAACGGCGGAGGGCAGCCTCTCCGTGTGCCCCATGTACCCAGCAAACGTTTCCTTCCAATATCTGCTCTGAGCCAAGCGGGCTTTGTGCTACCCTACTTGTCGAAGCGTGTTGACCCGTGTTCCCTGAACCCCGCAAGGCTGTTGGGAGTGTGCTTCAGCCCCAAAGCTTCCGCCCGCAGCTTCTGCACAGACAGGCTCTGGACAGGTCGCAGCCCCAGCGTTCTCACCCCCGCCGCGCCCCGCCTTCCTCTGCTGTGCATTGTAGGGATCGTGGGCCCACTCCCACCCGGCAAGGGGGCGGAGAGCCCTTCCCCCCAGCGCTCATGGCCGTGGCCGTGGCTCTGCTGCTGCCCTCCTCGCGGTGATCCTCCACAGCAGCCAAGCCCCACCAGCCGGAGGAAAGATATGGCCTGGGATGCCCTGGATTTGACGGCCCTCCGGCGAGCCAGGTGAGAACTCCGCTTCTGATTCATCCTGCACTTGGGGCGCAAGTAGGGCCTGGTAGCTTGGGCGTCCACAGAGCTGAGCGCCAACTGAACAACCTCCAGCGCGGCCAGTGGGGCCCCCGGCTGGATCGGGACCCAGCCCTGGCCCTTCCTGCCGCAGCTCCTGCAGCTTCTCGTCCTGCTCTGCTTGTGCCACCTCCTCGTCTTCCGCCGCCACGACCTCCGCCAGCGCCATGATATCCTCCCCCACGACCACCAAATCCTCCCCCGCGCCGGCCTCGCCTCTGCGCTGCGGGGCCTCAGCCTCCCGCGCAGCCTCTGCCGCCATGCCCCCCGCACCTAGGGCCTGCGGCACCCCCGCCCCGCCCCAGGCGCCTGCCTCCCCACCGGGCCCCCTCCTCCTCACGACCCCCTCAGCGGACTAAGGTGGTCCAGGGTTCCGGGGCAGCCCCGGCTTCGCCGGACCCCGCCTGGCTCTCCATGGGGACGTGGACCCGAACCCCCGGCAAGCCACGGAGCGAAGGAGCTGGAGGGGCGAGCACGCGGCTCCCACAAGCGGCCGGCAGGTGGCGCTCTGGCGCCCACGGCTGGAGGCCGGTACCCAGCGGAGGCGGCGGGCCTGGGGGACGCATGCGCACAAAGCCTTGGGGCCCGGTGGCGTCTGGGTGGCGTCTGGGTGGCGGGGCGGGGGTGCGCCTGTGGCCTTGGCGGGATGGAAGCCCGGCCTCACGCCCAGGACGCTGACCGGCCCCGGGACCCCACCAGTGGCACGGCGGTGGGCGTGGCCGCACCCGGCCCGCCCCTCGCCCCCGCGGGAGCCGGTCCGCACGCGCGTCTCCTCAGGGGTGGCGTCCGTGCCCGGACCCTGGCCATCTTCTTCGCTGACACCTCCCAGGCCATTCCCGGCGGGTCCCTGCTATCACAAACCTCGTGTTCACCTTCTCGTCAGTTCCCCTGGGAACACGCTACTGGCACCGGGGAATTCAAACCCAGCGGCTCAATAGCGTGACCGCCCGCCGCCCGGAAACCTCACCCGGCCCCTTCTTAGTCACGCCGGGGCGAAGCCCTGAAGTCATCCGCTGCTGCGCCAACCACTGCCACATGGCTGTCCACATGGCTTTCCCCCCTTTCCCCGCCCGGTGCGGGAGGGAGTCCGGAGGCCGCCCAGCAGGATCCGGGATGCGGGGACCTCCCCGCCCCAACGACCCGCCTCTCCTACAAAGAGAGGAACCGCACACAGGTATTGGGCCTGAAATTTACAAGGAGCCACGGTCCGAGGCCACCTCCGTGCTTACACAACCACTGGCACAGCCCCAGTGAGGTCCGCGATTGGGAGGCGGGGGCATGCTAATGGGCCGCCCACGTAGCCTAAAGGGTAATACCTCTGGGTGTGTTCTTTCGTTAAAGCCACTGCTAGGACTCGCTCCCACCATACTTTCCTCTGCCGGGCCCTTCATCTTTGCTTTCTCCCTCCTTGTCTGACTTCCGCGCTCCCTTTCCCTGTGTCTGCCTTCCCGCCTCACCATAACTGCCAGGGATGTCCGAGCTCCAGCCTAATGGTCCCCGGAGCCTGCTTTTGTCCGCCTTCCTGAGGAGCTGTGGCTGTCTCGGCTGCCCCAGCTCTGCTGCAAGTTCTTCCTTGGTCTGTCTCTCACTGAGTGGAGTGCCAGCCAGGGAGGGGATGGCAAAGTGAGCACTGGCAGCACACCCTGCCCTTTCTCCGGTACTCACCAGGTCCTTCGCGACAGTCCCACACCTCATGCCGGTCCGCTGCGCGGAGGCATTCCGGAATGTGTACGATGCACGCTGCATGAGGTTGGAGGAAGGCCCAGCGGGTGATGGCAAGGCCGAGGGCGTTGGTGTTGCATCGCCCTGGGAGGGCCTCCCGTCCCTAAGAGGAAAGGGTCGGGCCGCCCGTGGCACGAGGGGGGGATTTGAGCGGAAAGAGGCCGGAGGAGCCCCCTTGGGGTGAAGTGCAGGGTTCTGGGCCGTAGCGCGTCACCGTTTCAAACTCTACTTGTCGACGCAAACGGGGGACCCTGCACGGATAACAACGCCCGGCCCTCTGCGGGGGAGAAGCACAATTTTCGGAGCCTGTCCCTGGCACAGCCCAGACTGTGGGTTTACTGCCACAGGCCAAACCGAATTAGCTCTTGTAAACTTGCCCAAGACACTAAAGGAGGGTTCCGAGGAAATAGTGCACCCAAAACAGCGCATCCCCGGAGTCGGAGAAACCTGGGAGGGGGGGGAGGGGGGCTGGACAGAGAGCGGGGGAAGAGCAGGAGTGGCGCGGAGAAGGAGAGGAGGAGAGAGGGTGGGCCCAGGGAGAGGAACAGGGAGCGAGAGGAGGGGCTGCCACAGAGAGAGGAGGGCAGAGGAGGAGGGAGGCCTGGGGACAGTGAGGGAGGGAGGGGGAGGGAGAGAGGGAGGGAGCGAGGACCGGCGGAGGCAGGGAGGGAGGCTGAATTCTGTACATTGCACAGCCTACAGTCTGAAAGGAAACATTCCTCCCTGGACGTCAAGAGGAGATCTGAAAACACCCGTGGACCTGCAGACAGATCCCACGAGGTCATGCGGGGTGAGATGGAGAGGCAAAGCCCCAAAGAGATGAAGTGACGGCTTCTCAGAGGTCTGCGGGAAACCCTCATGCCCACCGCGGACAGGCACGAGTCGGGAACGCCAGAGAGAGGTGGGAGGGAGTTAGTCACGCAGCAGTTGCACGAAGACCTAAGGTGACAGGGCTTTGCGCATTGGCCCACAATGCTCACTCTGCACATCCAAGGAGCCCGATGCGCTCCTAGCGGAAGGCACGCTCCAAAGACATGCCCAGGCCAGTGGACGAGCGAGGCAGAGACGCGTCTCTCGGCAGCCTACAGAGTTGGGACTGACCCATCACACACCGGGGAGCCTCGGGGAGAGGAAGAGCCAGCTTCCCCTTCGGATGCGCGGAGGCCAGAAGGCGGTGCGTGATACGTTCGACAGGTCCAGAGAAAACGTACCGTAACGTGCAGGCGACGTTCGGCACCAATGACCCAGAAAATGTTCACAAGACGTAAGGAGAAGGAGTGCGAGGAGGAGCCCGTGGGTCCGGAGGGGTGGGGCTGGGATGGAGGTGGGAGGCGGGGCTCTATGCTAAGGAGAGTCCGGCCTGCCGAAATGAAGCGGGTCCCTGAGTCCCTTAAGTCAAGCTGCTAGCCTGAAATAAGGCATCCCCGTAGAGTACATGCCAAACAAACACCAGAGCAGGATTTGACTATGGAAGTACTCTGGGTTGCCTATCTGGCCCCAAAGACAAATGCGTCCAAGGCAGGCAACCGTTTGCATTCCTCGGCTGAGCACGCACCCAGCTGTCTCTTGCATGCTGTATGATGCCCTTCCGTGGACTCATGACAGACAGCCGGGAGCAGGCCCCTCGCACCCACGCCCTCTCGCCTTCTCTCCCTCTCAACCTCCCAGCCCGTCTCCCTCCTGGGCCGGTCCCGCCCCACGCTGGGGACCCCGCGCACCTCCCCTCCCGCTCCCAAGTGCCCCCCCCCGCCCGCCACCAGCATCCTCGAAGCTCAAGCCCTCTCCCACCGGCAATGTTAAGGCGATACACCTTAAAGATCACTTTGTTCTGGAAGTACGGGTTGCTCCCAAAGGAAAACATCAACCTGAAAAGGTATTTGGGATGGCCCAGTACCTCCACCTGCCCCGCCGAAGAAAGAGGACGGGAAGGGGGAACGTGTCTTCTAGGTGCCCCGAGCTGTTTGCCTGGCTGCGGCACTGAGCCACGTTGCCCGGCCCCCTCCTGCTCAAACCCCACGCCCACCGGGCCTCCCCCAGCCTCCGTCTCCGAGGACTGACCTCCAAATGGGTCACGGAGCTGAGCACGTGTCTGTCCTGGTCACCCGTCACGGCCGATATCTTGGGGTGTTTCAGGATCTGCCTTGGGTCTAGGAGCCTCGCCGGCACGTGCTACGGAAAGAGAGGCAGGAGCCACCCGACCTTCCCGGCTGAGAGCAAGCGACCGAAGTTGCAAAAGTGCGGAAACGCCAAGCACTGCCGCCCTCCCAACCTGGTCAGCTCCTGCCCTTTCTTCCCACCTGCTCCACCCTGGGGAGTCCCTTGGCTTCCAGCACCTCTGAGGCTGCCTGCCCCCGACAGGGCAAGGCCGAGGGCCTGACTGCGCTCTGTTCCCACGTCCCCCTGGCCTGCGCGTGTGGCCTGCAGGCAGTCACTGCTTTGGACGGCTGGATGTGCTCCGTCCCACTGTCACGGCCGGGATTGCTTGTGTGTTTGCCTGAAGCCCCGTGACTTTGAGGGGCCTCCTGTGCCCAGGAGGGGGCCGCTCGGGTCACCTGGAGCACGGCTGCGCGCCCACGGCCCAAAGCGTGGTCCTGGCAGAGTCAGCGAGTGAGGGAGGGAAAGCGGTAGGTGGGGGCAGGGGGAAAGCAAAAGAGAGAGAGGGACAGAGAGACCCCACACCAGGAGGAAGGGACACAGAGGGAGGGCAGAGAGGACAGGGGGAGAGGGCGGGCGAGGACACAGAGGGGGAGAGACAGGCAGGGAGGAAAGGTGCGGGTAGGCGCCTGGGCCTGGGGCCCCGGCCTGGCTGTGTGGGGCCTGTGGAGACAGAGTTTGCAGCACCCCGGCAGCGCCGTGTCTGGGTTCCCGCGGTCTGCCGAAGCGAGGCGGCCCGCTGACTGGCTTGGCAACCCGAGAGCGGACGACATTGTGGGTCTGCCCTGATCTTTGCAAATTTGGAAAACCACGCAGGCTCTGAAGGACAGGGAACGGCGGAGGGCAGCCTCTCCGTGTGCCCCATGTACCCAGCAAACGTTTCCTTCCAATATCTGCTCTGAGCCAAGCGGGCTTTGTGCTACCCTACTTGTCGAAGCGTGTTGACCCGTGTTCCCTGAACCCCGCAAGGCTGTTGGGAGTGTGCTGCAGCCCCAAAGCTTCCGCCCGCAGCTTCTGCACAGACAGGCTCTGGACAGGTCGCAGCCCCAGCGTTCTCACCCCCGCCGCGCCCCGCCTTCCTCTGCTGTGCATTGTAGGGATCGTGGGCCCACTCCCACCCGGCAAGGGGGCGGAGAGCCCTTCCCCCCAGCGCTCATGGCCGTGGCCGTGGCTCTGCTGCTGCCCTCCTCGCGGTGATCCTCCACAGCAGCCAAGCCCCACCAGCCGGAGGAAAGATATGGCCTGGGATGCCCTGGATTTGACGGCCCTCCGGCGAGCCAGGTGAGAACTCCGCTTCTGATTCATCCTGCACTTGGGGCGCAAGTAGGGCCTGGTAGCTTGGGCGTCCACAGAGCTGAGCGCCAACTGAACAACCTCCAGCGCGGCCAGTGGGGCCCCCGGCTGGATCGGGACCCAGCCCTGGCCCTTCCTGCCGCAGCTCCTGCAGCTTCTCGTCCTGCTCTGCTTGTGCCACCTCCTCGTCTTCCGCCGCCACGACCTCCGCCAGCGCCATGATATCCTCCCCCACGACCACCAAATCCTCCCCCGCGCCGGCCTCGCCTCTGCGCTGCGGGGCCTCAGCCTCCCGCGCAGCCTCTGCCGCCATGCCCCCCGCACCTAGGGCCTGCGGCACCCCCGCCCCGCCCCAGGCGCCTGCCTCCCCACCGGGCCCCCTCCTCCTCACGACCCCCTCAGCGGACTAAGGTGGTCCAGGGTTCCGGGGCAGCCCCGGCTTCGCCGGACCCCGCCTGGCTCTCCATGGGGACGTGGACCCGAACCCCCGGCAAGCCACGGAGCGAAGGAGCTGGAGGGGCGAGCACGCGGCTCCCACAAGCGGCCGGCAGGTGGCGCTCTGGCGCCCACGGCTGGAGGCCGGTACCCAGCGGAGGCGGCGGGCCTGGGGTACGCATGCGCACAAAGCCTTGGGGCCCGGTGGCGTCTGGGTGGCGTCTGGGTGGCGGGGCGGGGGTGCGCCTGTGGCCTTGGCGGGATGGAAGCCCGGCCTCACGCCCAGGACGCTGACCGGCCCCGGGACCCCACCAGTGGCACGGCGGTGGGCGTGGCCGCACCCGGCCCGCCCCTCGCCCCCGCGGGAGCCGGTCCGCACGCGCGTCTCCTCAGGGGTGGCGTCCGTGCCCGGACCCTGGCCATCTTCTTCGCTGACACCTCCCAGGCCATTCCCGGCGGGTCCCTGCTATCACAAACCTCGTGTTCACCTTCTCGTCAGTTCCCCTGGGAACACGCTACTGGCACCGGGGAATTCAAACCCAGCGGCTCAATAGCGTGACCGCCCGCCGCCCGGAAACCTCACCCGGCCCCTTCTGAGTCACGCCGGGGCGAAGCCCTGAAGTCATCCGCTGCTGCGCCAACCACTGCCACATGGCTGTCCACATGGCTTTCCCCCCTTTCCCCGCCCGGTGCGGGAGGGAGTCCGGAGGCCGCCCAGCAGGATCCGGGATGCGGGGACCTCCCCGCCCCAACGACCCGCCTCTCCTACAAAGAGAGGAACCGCACACAGGTATTGGGCCTGAAATTTACAAGGAGCCACGGTCCGAGGCCACCTCCGTGCTTACACAACCCCTGGCACAGCCCCGGTGAGGTCCGCGATTGGGAGGCGGGGGCATGCTAATGGGCCGCCCACGTAGCCTAAAGGGTAATACCTCTGGGTGTGTTCTTTCGTTAAAGCCACTGCTAGGACTCGCTCCCACCATACTTTCCTCTGCCGGGCCCTTCATCTTTGCTTTCTCCCTCCTTGTCTGACTTCCGCGCTCCCTTTCCCTGTGTCTGCCTTCCCGCCTCACCATAACTGCCAGGGATGTCCGAGCTCCAGCCTAATGGTCCCCGGAGCCTGCTTTTGTCCGCCTTCCTGAGGAGCTGTGGCTGTCTCGGCTGCCCCAGCTCTGCTGCAAGTTCTTCCTTGGTCTGTCTCTCACTGAGTGGAGTGCCAGCCAGGGAGGGGATGGCAAAGTGAGCACTGGCAGCACACCCTGCCCTTTCTCCGGTACTCACCAGGTCCTTCGCGACAGTCCCACACCTCATGCCGGTCCGCTGCGCGGAGGCATTCCGGAATGTGTACGATGCACGCTGCATGAGGTTGGAGGAAGGCCCAGCGGGTGATGGCAAGGCCGAGGGCGTTGGTGTTGCATCGCCCTGGGAGGGCCTCCCGTCCCTAAGAGGAATGGGTCGGGCCGCCCGTGGCAGGAGGGGGGGATTTGAGCGGAAAGAGGCCGGAGGAGCCCCCTTGGGGTGAAGTGCAGGGTTCTGGGCCGTAGCGCGTCACCGTTTCAAACTCTACTTCTCGACGCAAACGGGGGACCCTGCACGGATAACAACGCCCGGCCCTCTGCGGGGGAGAAGCACAATTTTCGGAGCCTGTCCCTGGCACAGCCCAGACTGTGGGTTTACTGCCACAGGCCAAACCGAATTAGCTCTTGTAAACTTGCCCAAGACACTAAAGGAGGGTTCCGAGGAAATAGTGCACCCAAAACAGCGCATCCCCGGAGTCGGAGAAACCTGGGAGGGGGGGGAGGGGGGCTGGACAGAGAGCGGGGGAAGAGCAGGAGTGGCGCGGAGAAGGAGAGGAGGAGAGAGGGTGGGCCCAGGGAGAGGAACAGGGAGCGAGAGGAGGGGCTGCCACAGAGAGAGGAGGGCAGAGGAGGAGGGAGGCCTGGGGACAGTGAGGGAGGGAGGGGGAGGGAGAGAGGGAGGGAGCGAGGACCGGCGGAGGCAGGGAGGGAGGCTGAATTCTGTACATTGCACAGCCTACAGTCTGAAAGGAAACATTCCTCCCTGGACGTCAAGAGGAGATCTGAAAACACCCGTGGACCTGCAGACAGATCCCACGAGGTCATGCGGGGTGAGATGGAGAGGCAAAGCCCCAAAGAGATGAAGTGACGGCTTCTCAGAGGTCTGCGGGAAACCCTCATGCCCACCGCGGACAGGCACGAGTCGGGAACGCCAGAGAGAGGTGGGAGGGAGTTAGTCACGCAGCAGTTGCACGAAGACCTAAGGTGACAGGGCTTTGCGCATTGGCCCACAATGCTCACTCTGCACATCCAAGGAGCCCGATGCGCTCCTAGCGGAAGGCACGCTCCAAAGACATGCCCAGGCCAGTGGACGAGCGAGGCAGAGACGCGTCTCTCGGCAGCCTACAGAGTTGGGACTGACCCATCACACACCGGGGAGCCTCGGGGAGAGGAAGAGCCAGCTTCCCCTTCGGATGCGCGGAGGCCAGAAGGCGGTGCGTGATACGTTCGACAGGTCCAGAGAAAACGTACCGTAACGTGCAGGCGACGTTCGGCACCAATGACCCAGAAAATGTTCACAAGACGTAAGGAGAAGGAGTGCGAGGAGGAGCCCGTGGGTCCGGAGGGGTGGGGCTGGGATGGAGGTGGGAGGCGGGGCTCTATGCTAAGGAGAGTCCGGCCTGCCGAAATGAAGCGGGTCCCTGAGTCCCTTAAGTCAAGCTGCTAGCCTGAAATAAGGCATCCCCGTAGAGTACATGCCAAACAAACACCAGAGCAGGATTTGACTATGGAAGTACTCTGGGTTGCCTATCTGGCCCCAAAGACAAATGCGTCCAAGGCAGGCAACCGTTTGCATTCCTCGGCTGAGCACGCACCCAGCTGTCTCTTGCATGCTGTATGATGCCCTTCCGTGGACTCATGACAGACAGCCGGGAGCAGGCCCCTCGCACCCACGCCCTCTCGCCTTCTCTCCCTCTCAACCTCCCAGCCCGTCTCCCTCCTGGGCCGGTCCCGCCCCACGCTGGGGACCCCGCGCACCTCCCCTCCCGCTCCCAAGTGCCCCCCCCCGCCCGCCACCAGCATCCTCGAAGCTCAAGCCCTCTCCCACCGGCAATGTTAAGGCGATACACCTTAAAGATCACTTTGTTCTGGAAGTACGGGTTGCTCCCAAAGGAAAACATCAACCTGAAAAGGTATTTGGGATGGCCCAGTACCTCCACCTGCCGCGCCGAAGAAAGAGGACGGGAAGGGGGAACGTGTCTTCTAGGTGCCCCGAGCTGTTTGCCTGGCTGCGGCACTGAACCACGTTGCCCGGCCCCCTCCTGCTCAAACCCCACGCCCACCGGGCCTCCCCCAGCCTCCGTCTCCGAGGACTGACCTCCAAATGGGTCACGGAGCTGAGCACGTGTCTGTCCTGGTCACCCGTCACGGCCGATATCTTGGGGTGTTTCAGGATCTGCCTTGGGTCTAGGAGCCTCGCCGGCACGTGCTACGGAAAGAGAGGCAGGAGCCACCCGGACCTTCCCGGCTGAGAGCAAGCGACCGAAGTTGCAAAAGTGCGGAAACGCCAAGCACTGCCGCCCTCCCAACCTGGTCAGCTCCTGCCCTTTCTTCCCACCTGCTCCACCCTGGGGAGTCCCTTGGCTTCCAGCACCTCTGAGGCTGCCTGCCCCCGACAGGGCAAGGCCGAGGGCCTGACTGCGCTCTGTTCCCACGTCCCCCTGGCCTGCGCGTGTGGCCTGCAGGCAGTCACTGCTTTGGACGGCTGGATGTGCTCCGTCCCACTGTCACGGCCGGGATTGCTTGTGTGTTTGCCTGAAGCCCCGTGACTTTGAGGGGCCTCCTGTGCCCAGGAGGGGGCCGCTCGGGTCACCTGGAGCACGGCTGCGCGCCCACGGCCCAAAGCGTGGTCCTGGCAGAGTCAGCGAGTGAGGGAGGGAAAGCGGTAGGTGGGGGCAGGGGGAAAGCAAAAGAGAGAGAGGGACAGAGAGACCCCACACCAGGAGGAAGGGACACAGAGGGAGGGCAGAGAGGACAGGGGGAGAGGGCGGGCGAGGACACAGAGGGGGAGAGACAGGCAGGGAGGAAAGGTGCGGGTAGGCGCCTGGGCCTGGGGCCCCGGCCTGGCTGTGTGGGGCCTGTGGAGACAGAGTTTGCAGCACCCCGGCAGCGCCGTGTCTGGGTTCCCGCGGTCTGCCGAAGCGAGGCGGCCCGCTGACTGGCTTGGCAACCCGAGAGCGGACGACATTGTGGGTCTGCCCTGATCTTTGCAAATTTGGAAAACCACGCAGGCTCTGAAGGACAGGGAACGGCGGAGGGCAGCCTCTCCGTGTGCCCCATGTACCCAGCAAACGTTTCCTTCCAATATCTGCTCTGAGCCAAGCGGGCTTTGTGCTACCCTACTTGTCGAAGCGTGTTGACCCGTGTTCCCTGAACCCCGCAAGGCTGTTGGGAGTGTGCTGCAGCCCCAAAGCTTCCGCCCGCAGCTTCTGCACAGACAGGCTCTGGACAGGTCGCAGCCCCAGCGTTCTCACCCCCGCCGCGCCCCGCCTTCCTCTGCTGTGCATTGTAGGGATCGTGGGCCCACTCCCACCCGGCAAGGGGGCGGAGAGCCCTTCCCCCCAGCGCTCATGGCCGTGGCCGTGGCTCTGCTGCTGCCCTCCTCGCGGTGATCCTCCACAGCAGCCAAGCCCCACCAGCCGGAGGAAAGATATGGCCTGGGATGCCCTGGATTTGACGGCCCTCCGGCGAGCCAGGTGAGAACTCCGCTTCTGATTCATCCTGCACTTGGGGCGCAAGTAGGGCCTGGTAGCTTGGGCGTCCACAGAGCTGAGCGCCAACTGAACAACCTCCAGCGCGGCCAGTGGGGCCCCCGGCTGGATCGGGACCCAGCCCTGGCCCTTCCTGCCGCAGCTCCTGCAGCTTCTCGTCCTGCTCTGCTTGTGCCACCTCCTCGTCTTCCGCCGCCACGACCTCCGCCAGCGCCATGATATCCTCCCCCACGACCACCAAATCCTCCCCCGCGCCGGCCTCGCCTCTGCGCTGCGGGGCCTCAGCCTCCCGCGCAGCCTCTGCCGCCATGCCCCCCGCACCTAGGGCCTGCGGCACCCCCGCCCCGCCCCAGGCGCCTGCCTCCCCACCGGGCCCCCTCCTCCTCACGACCCCCTCAGCGGACTAAGGTGGTCCAGGGTTCCGGGGCAGCCCCGGCTTCGCCGGACCCCGCCTGGCTCTCCATGGGGACGTGGACCCGAACCCCCGGCAAGCCACGGAGCGAAGGAGCTGGAGGGGCGAGCACGCGGCTCCCACAAGCGGCCGGCAGGTGGCGCTCTGGCGCCCACGGCTGGAGGCCGGTACCCAGCGGAGGCGGCGGGCCTGGGGTACGCATGCGCACAAAGCCTTGGGGCCCGGTGGCGTCTGGGTGGCGTCTGGGTGGCGGGGCGGGGGTGCGCCTGTGGCCTTGGCGGGATGGAAGCCCGGCCTCACGCCCAGGACGCTGACCGGCCCCGGGACCCCACCAGTGGCACGGCGGTGGGCGTGGCCGCACCCGGCCCGCCCCTCGCCCCCGCGGGAGCCGGTCCGCACGCGCGTCTCCTCAGGGGTGGCGTCCGTGCCCGGACCCTGGCCATCTTCTTCGCTGACACCTCCCAGGCCATTCCCGGCGGGTCCCTGCTATCACAAACCTCGTGTTCACCTTCTCGTCAGTTCCCCTGGGAACACGCTACTGGCACCGGGGAATTCAAACCCAGCGGCTCAATAGCGTGACCGCCCGCCGCCCGGAAACCTCACCCGGCCCCTTCTGAGTCACGCCGGGGCGAAGCCCTGAAGTCATCCGCTGCTGCGCCAACCACTGCCACATGGCTGTCCACATGGCTTTCCCCCCTTTCCCCGCCCGGTGCGGGAGGGAGTCCGGAGGCCGCCCAGCAGGATCCGGGATGCGGGGACCTCCCCGCCCCAACGACCCGCCTCTCCTACAAAGAGAGGAACCGCACACAGGTATTGGGCCTGAAATTTACAAGGAGCCACGGTCCGAGGCCACCTCCGTGCTTACACAACCCCTGGCACAGCCCCGGTGAGGTCCGCGATTGGGAGGCGGGGGCATGCTAATGGGCCGCCCACGTAGCCTAAAGGGTAATACCTCTGGGTGTGTTCTTTCGTTAAAGCCACTGCTAGGACTCGCTCCCACCATACTTTCCTCTGCCGGGCCCTTCATCTTTGCTTTCTCCCTCCTTGTCTGACTTCCGCGCTCCCTTTCCCTGTGTCTGCCTTCCCGCCTCACCATAACTGCCAGGGATGTCCGAGCTCCAGCCTAATGGTCCCCGGAGCCTGCTTTTGTCCGCCTTCCTGAGGAGCTGTGGCTGTCTCGGCTGCCCCAGCTCTGCTGCAAGTTCTTCCTTGGTCTGTCTCTCACTGAGTGGAGTGCCAGCCAGGGAGGGGATGGCAAAGTGAGCACTGGCAGCACACCCTGCCCTTTCTCCGGTACTCACCAGGTCCTTCGCGACAGTCCCACACCTCATGCCGGTCCGCTGCGCGGAGGCATTCCGGAATGTGTACGATGCACGCTGCATGAGGTTGGAGGAAGGCCCAGCGGGTGATGGCAAGGCCGAGGGCGTTGGTGTTGCATCGCCCTGGGAGGGCCTCCCGTCCCTAAGAGGAATGGGTCGGGCCGCCCGTGGCAGGAGGGGGGGATTTGAGCGGAAAGAGGCCGGAGGAGCCCCCTTGGGGTGAAGTGCAGGGTTCTGGGCCGTAGCGCGTCACCGTTTCAAACTCTACTTCTCGACGCAAACGGGGGACCCTGCACGGATAACAACGCCCGGCCCTCTGCGGGGGAGAAGCACAATTTTCGGAGCCTGTCCCTGGCACAGCCCAGACTGTGGGTTTACTGCCACAGGCCAAACCGAATTAGCTCTTGTAAACTTGCCCAAGACACTAAACGAGGGTTCCGAGGAAATAGTGCACCCAAAACAGCGCATCCCCGGAGTCGGAGAAACCTGGGAGGGGGGGGAGGGGGGCTGGACAGAGAGCGGGGGAAGAGCAGGAGTGGCGCGGAGAAGGAGAGGAGGAGAGAGGGTGGGCCCAGGGAGAGGAACAGGGAGCGAGAGGAGGGGCTGCCACAGAGAGAGGAGGGCAGAGGAGGAGGGAGGCCTGGGGACAGTGAGGGAGGGAGGGGGAGGGAGAGAGGGAGGGAGCGAGGACCGGCGGAGGCAGGGAGGGAGGCTGAATTCTGTACATTGCACAGCCTACAGTCTGAAAGGAAACATTCCTCCCTGGACGTCAAGAGGAGATCTGAAAACACCCGTGGACCTGCAGACAGATCCCACGAGGTCATGCGGGGTGAGATGGAGAGGCAAAGCCCCAAAGAGATGAAGTGACGGCTTCTCAGAGGTCTGCGGGAAACCCTCATGCCCACCGCGGACAGGCACGAGTCGGGAACGCCAGAGAGAGGTGGGAGGGAGTTAGTCACGCAGCAGTTGCACGAAGACCTAAGGTGACAGGGCTTTGCGCATTGGCCCACAATGCTCACTCTGCACATCCAAGGAGCCCGATGCGCTCCTAGCGGAAGGCACGCTCCAAAGACATGCCCAGGCCAGTGGACGAGCGAGGCAGAGACGCGTCTCTCGGCAGCCTACAGAGTTGGGACTGACCCATCACACACCGGGGAGCCTCGGGGAGAGGAAGAGCCAGCTTCCACTTCGGATGCGCGGAGGCCAGAAGGCGGTGCGTGATACTTTCGACAGGTCCAGAGAAAAACTACCGTAACGTGCAGGCGACGTTCGGCACCAATAACCCAGAAAATGTTCACAAGACGTAAGGAGAAGGAGTGCGAGGAGGAGCCCGTGGGTCCGGAGGGGTGGGGCTGGGATGGAGGTGGGAGGCGGGGCTCTATGCTAAGGAGAGTCCGGCCTGCCGAAATGAAGCGGGTCCCTGAGTCCCTTAAGTCAAGCTGCTAGCCTGAAATAAGGCATCCCCGTAGAGTACATGCCAAACAAACACCAGAGCAGGATTTGACTATGGAAGTACTCTGGGTTGCCTATCTGGCCCCAAAGACAAATGCGTCCAAGGCAGGCAACCGTTTGCATTCCTCGGCTGAGCACGCACCCAGCTGTCTCTTGCATGCTGTATGATGCCCTTCCGTGGACTCATGACAGACAGCCGGGAGCAGGCCCCTCGCACCCACGCCCTCTCGCCTTCTCTCCCTCTCAACCTCCCAGCCCGTCTCCCTCCTGGGCCGGTCCCGCCCCACGCTGGGGACCCCGCGCACCTCCCCTCCCGCTCCCAAGTGCCCACCCCCTCCCGCCACCAGCATCCTCCAAGCTCAAGCCCTCTCCCACCGGCAATGTTAAGGCGATACACCTTAAGGATCACTTTGTTCTGGAAGTACGGGTTGCTCCCAAAGGAAAACATCAACCTGCAGCGGTATTTGGGATGGCCCAGTACCTCCAACTGCCCCGCCGAAGAAAGAGGACCGGAAGGGGGAACGTGTCTTCTAGGTGCCCGGAGATGTTTGCCTGCCTGCGGCACTGAACCACGTTGCCCGGCCCCCTCCTGCTCAAACCCCACGCCCACCGGGCCTCCCCCAGCCTCCGTCTCCCAGGACTGACCTCCAAATGGGTCATGGAGCTGAGCACGTGTCTGTCCGGGTCACCCGTCACGGCCGATATCTTGGGGTGTTTCAGGATCTGCCTTGGGTCTAGGAGCCTCGCCGGCACGTGCTACGGAAAGAGAGGCAGGAGCCACCCGGACCTTCCCGGCTGAGAGCAAGCGACCGAAGTTGCAAAAGTGCGGAAACGCCAAGCACTGCCGCCCTCCCAACCTGGTCAGCTCCTGCCCTTTCTTCCCACCTGCTCCACCCTGGGGAGTCCCTTGGCTTCCAGCACCTCTGAGGCTGCCTGCCCCCGACAGGGCAAGGCCGAGGGCCTGACTGCGCTCTGTTCCCACGTCCCCCTGGCCTGCGCGTGTGGCCTGCAGGCAGTCACTGCTTTGGACGGCTGGATGTGCTCCGTCCCACTGTCACGGCCGGGATTGCTTGTGTGTTTGCCTGAAGCCCCGTGACTTTGAGGGGCCTCCTGTGCCCAGGAGGGGGCCGCTCGGGTCACCTGGAGCACGGCTGCGCGCCCACGGCCCAAAGCGTGGTCCTGGCAGAGTCAGCGAGTGAGGGAGGGAAAGCGGTAGGTGGGGGCAGGGGGAAAGCAAAAGAGAGAGAGGGACAGAGAGACCCCACACCAGGAGGAAGGGACACAGAGGGAGGGCAGAGAGGACAGGGGGAGAGGGCGGGCGAGGACACAGAGGGGGAGAGACAGGCAGGGAGGAAAGGTGCGGGTAGGCGCCTGGGCCTGGGGCCCCGGCCTGGCTGTGTGGGGCCTGTGGAGACAGAGTTTGCAGCACCCCGGCAGCGCCGTGTCTGGGTTCCCGCGGTCTGCCGAAGCGAGGCGGCCCGCTGACTGGCTTGGCAACCCGAGAGCGGACGACATTGTGGGTCTGCCCTGATCTTTGCAAATTTGGAAAACCACGCAGGCTCTGAAGGACAGGGAACGGCGGAGGGCAGCCTCTCCGTGTGCCCCATGTACCCAGCAAACGTTTCCTTCCAATATCTGCTCTGAGCCAAGCGGGCTTTGTGCTACCCTACTTGTCGAAGCGTGTTGACCCGTGTTCCCTGAACCCCGCAAGGCTGTTGGGAGTGTGCTGCAGCCCCAAAGCTTCCGCCCGCAGCTTCTGCACAGACAGGCTCTGGACAGGTCGCAGCCCCAGCGTTCTCACCCCCGCCGCGCCCCGCCTTCCTCTGCTGTGCATTGTAGGGATCGTGGGCCCACTCCCACCCGGCAAGGGGGCGGAGAGCCCTTCCCCCCAGCGCTCATGGCCGTGGCCGTGGCTCTGCTGCTGCCCTCCTCGCGGTGATCCTCCACAGCAGCCAAGCCCCACCAGCCGGAGGAAAGATATGGCCTGGGATGCCCTGGATTTGACGGCCCTCCGGCGAGCCAGGTGAGAACTCCGCTTCTGATTCATCCTGCACTTGGGGCGCAAGTAGGGCCTGGTAGCTTGGGCGTCCACAGAGCTGAGCGCCAACTGAACAACCTCCAGCGCGGCCAGTGGGGCCCCCGGCTGGATCGGGACCCAGCCCTGGCCCTTCCTGCCGCAGCTCCTGCAGCTTCTCGTCCTGCTCTGCTTGTGCCACCTCCTCGTCTTCCGCCGCCACGACCTCCGCCAGCGCCATGATATCCTCCCCCACGACCACCAAATCCTCCCCCGCGCCGGCCTCGCCTCTGCGCTGCGGGGCCTCAGCCTCCCGCGCAGCCTCTGCCGCCATGCCCCCCGCACCTAGGGCCTGCGGCACCCCCGCCCCGCCCCAGGCGCCTGCCTCCCCACCGGGCCCCCTCCTCCTCACGACCCCCTCAGCGGACTAAGGTGGTCCAGGGTTCCGGGGCAGCCCCGGCTTCGCCGGACCCCGCCTGGCTCTCCATGGGGACGTGGACCCGAACCCCCGGCAAGCCACGGAGCGAAGGAGCTGGAGGGGCGAGCACGCGGCTCCCACAAGCGGCCGGCAGGTGGCGCTCTGGCGCCCACGGCTGGAGGCCGGTACCCAGCGGAGGCGGCGGGCCTGGGGTACGCATGCGCACAAAGCCTTGGGGCCCGGTGGCGTCTGGGTGGCGTCTGGGTGGCGGGGCGGGGGTGCGCCTGTGGCCTTGGCGGGATGGAAGCCCGGCCTCACGCCCAGGACGCTGACCGGCCCCGGGACCCCACCAGTGGCACGGCGGTGGGCGTGGCCGCACCCGGCCCGCCCCTCGCCCCCGCGGGAGCCGGTCCGCACGCGCGTCTCCTCAGGGGTGGCGTCCGTGCCCGGACCCTGGCCATCTTCTTCGCTGACACCTCCCAGGCCATTCCCGGCGGGTCCCTGCTATCACAAACCTCGTGTTCACCTTCTCGTCAGTTCCCCTGGGAACACGCTACTGGCACCGGGGAATTCAAACCCAGCGGCTCAATAGCGTGACCGCCCGCCGCCCGGAAACCTCACCCGGCCCCTTCTTAGTCACGCCGGGGCGAAGCCCTGAAGTCATCCGCTGCTGCGCCAACCACTGCCACATGGCTGTCCACATGGCTTTCCCCCCTTTCCCCGCCCGGTGCGGGAGGGAGTCCGGAGGCCGCCCAGCAGGATCCGGGATGCGGGGACCTCCCCGCCCCAACGACCCGCCTCTCCTACAAAGAGAGGAACCGCACACAGGTATTGGGCCTGAAATTTACAAGGAGCCACGGTCCGAGGCCACCTCCGTGCTTACACAACCCCTGGCACAGCCCCGGTGAGGTCCGCGATTGGGAGGCGGGGGCATGCTAATGGGCCGCCCACGTAGCCTAAAGGGTAATACCTCTGGGTGTGTTCTTTCGTTAAAGCCACTGCTAGGACTCGCTCCCACCATACTTTCCTCTGCCGGGCCCTTCATCTTTGCTTTCTCCCTCCTTGTCTGACTTCCGCGCTCCCTTTCCCTGTGTCTGCCTTCCCGCCTCACCATAACTGCCAGGGATGTCCGAGCTCCAGCCTAATGGTCCCCGGAGCCTGCTTTTGTCCGCCTTCCTGAGGAGCTGTGGCTGTCTCGGCTGCCCCAGCTCTGCTGCAAGTTCTTCCTTGGTCTGTCTCTCACTGAGTGGAGTGCCAGCCAGGGAGGGGATGGCAAAGTGAGCACTGGCAGCACACCCTGCCCTTTCTCCGGTACTCACCAGGTCCTTCGCGACAGTCCCACACCTCATGCCGGTCCGCTGCGCGGAGGCATTCCGGAATGTGTACGATGCACGCTGCATGAGGTTGGAGGAAGGCCCAGCGGGTGATGGCAAGGCCGAGGGCGTTGGTGTTGCATCGCCCTGGGAGGGCCTCCCGTCCCTAAGAGGAATGGGTCGGGCCGCCCGTGGCAGGAGGGGGGGATTTGAGCGGAAAGAGGCCGGAGGAGCCCCCTTGGGGTGAAGTGCAGGGTTCTGGGCCGTAGCGCGTCACCGTTTCAAACTCTACTTCTCGACGCAAACGGGGGACCCTGCACGGATAACAACGCCCGGCCCTCTGCGGGGGAGAAGCACAATTTTCGGAGCCTGTCCCTGGCACAGCCCAGACTGTGGGTTTACTGCCACAGGCCAAACCGAATTAGCTCTTGTAAACTTGCCCAAGACACTAAAGGAGGGTTCCGAGGAAATAGTGCACCCAAAACAGCGCATCCCCGGAGTCGGAGAAACCTGGGAGGGGGGGGAGGGGGGCTGGACAGAGAGCGGGGGAAGAGCAGGAGTGGCGCGGAGAAGGAGAGGAGGAGAGAGGGTGGGCCCAGGGAGAGGAACAGGGAGCGAGAGGAGGGGCTGCCACAGAGAGAGGAGGGCAGAGGAGGAGGGAGGCCTGGGGACAGTGAGGGAGGGAGGGGGAGGGAGAGAGGGAGGGAGCGAGGACCGGCGGAGGCAGGGAGGGAGGCTGAATTCTGTACATTGCACAGCCTACAGTCTGAAAGGAAACATTCCTCCCTGGACGTCAAGAGGAGATCTGAAAACACCCGTGGACCTGCAGACAGATCCCACGAGGTCATGCGGGGTGAGATGGAGAGGCAAAGCCCCAAAGAGATGAAGTGACGGCTTCTCAGAGGTCTGCGGGAAACCCTCATGCCCACCGCGGACAGGCACGAGTCGGGAACGCCAGAGAGAGGTGGGAGGGAGTTAGTCACGCAGCAGTTGCACGAAGACCTAAGGTGACAGGGCTTTGCGCATTGGCCCACAATGCTCACTCTGCACATCCAAGGAGCCCGATGCGCTCCTAGCGGAAGGCACGCTCCAAAGACATGCCCAGGCCAGTGGACGAGCGAGGCAGAGACGCGTCTCTCGGCAGCCTACAGAGTTGGGACTGACCCATCACACACCGGGGAGCCTCGGGGAGAGGAAGAGCCAGCTTCCCCTTCGGATGCGCGGAGGCCAGAAGGCGGTGCGTGATACGTTCGACAGGTCCAGAGAAAACGTACCGTAACGTGCAGGCGACGTTCGGCACCAATGACCCAGAAAATGTTCACAAGACGTAAGGAGAAGGAGTGCGAGGAGGAGCCCGTGGGTCCGGAGGGGTGGGGCTGGGATGGAGGTGGGAGGCGGGGCTCTATGCTAAGGAGAGTCCGGCCTGCCGAAATGAAGCGGGTCCCTGAGTCCCTTAAGTCAAGCTGCTAGCCTGAAATAAGGCATCCCCGTAGAGTACATGCCAAACAAACACCAGAGCAGGATTTGACTATGGAAGTACTCTGGGTTGCCTATCTGGCCCCAAAGACAAATGCGTCCAAGGCAGGCAACCGTTTGCATTCCTCGGCTGAGCACGCACCCAGCTGTCTCTTGCATGCTGTATGATGCCCTTCCGTGGACTCATGACAGACAGCCGGGAGCAGGCCCCTCGCACCCACGCCCTCTCGCCTTCTCTCCCTCTCAACCTCCCAGCCCGTCTCCCTCCTGGGCCGGTCCCGCCCCACGCTGGGGACCCCGCGCACCTCCCCTCCCGCTCCCAAGTGCCCACCCCCTCCCGCCACCAGCATCCTCCAAGCTCAAGCCCTCTCCCACCGGCAATGTTAAGGCGATACACCTTAAGGATCACTTTGTTCTGGAAGTACGGGTTGCTCCCAAAGGAAAACATCAACCTGCAGCGGTATTTGGGATGGCCCAGTACCTCCAACTGCCCCGCCGAAGAAAGAGGACCGGAAGGGGGAACGTGTCTTCTAGGTGCCCGGAGATGTTTGCCTGCCTGCGGCACTGAACCACGTTGCCCGGCCCCCTCCTGCTCAAACCCCACGCCCACCGGGCCTCCCCCAGCCTCCGTCTCCCAGGACTGACCTCCAAATGGGTCATGGAGCTGAGCACGTGTCTGTCCGGGTCACCCGTCACGGCCGATATCTTGGGGTGTTTCAGGATCTGCCTTGGGTCTAGGAGCCTCGCCGGCACGTGCTACGGAAAGAGAGGCAGGAGCCACCCGGACCTTCCCGGCTGAGAGCAAGCGACCGAAGTTGCAAAAGTGCGGAAACGCCAAGCACTGCCGCCCTCCCAACCTGGTCAGCTCCTGCCCTTTCTTCCCACCTGCTCCACCCTGGGGAGTCCCTTGGCTTCCAGCACCTCTGAGGCTGCCTGCCCCCGACAGGGCAAGGCCGAGGGCCTGACTGCGCTCTGTTCCCACGTCCCCCTGGCCTGCGCGTGTGGCCTGCAGGCAGTCACTGCTTTGGACGGCTGGATGTGCTCCGTCCCACTGTCACGGCCGGGATTGCTTGTGTGTTTGCCTGAAGCCCCGTGACTTTGAGGGGCCTCCTGTGCCCAGGAGGGGGCCGCTCGGGTCACCTGGAGCACGGCTGCGCGCCCACGGCCCAAAGCGTGGTCCTGGCAGAGTCAGCGAGTGAGGGAGGGAAAGCGGTAGGTGGGGGCAGGGGGAAAGCAAAAGAGAGAGAGGGACAGAGAGACCCCACACCAGGAGGAAGGGACACAGAGGGAGGGCAGAGAGGACAGGGGGAGAGGGCGGGCGAGGACACAGAGGGGGAGAGACAGGCAGGGAGGAAAGGTGCGGGTAGGCGCCTGGGCCTGGGGCCCCGGCCTGGCTGTGTGGGGCCTGTGGAGACAGAGTTTGCAGCACCCCGGCAGCGCCGTGTCTGGGTTCCCGCGGTCTGCCGAAGCGAGGCGGCCCGCTGACTGGCTTGGCAACCCGAGAGCGGACGACATTGTGGGTCTGCCCTGATCTTTGCAAATTTGGAAAACCACGCAGGCTCTGAAGGACAGGGAACGGCGGAGGGCAGCCTCTCCGTGTGCCCCATGTACCCAGCAAACGTTTCCTTCCAATATCTGCTCTGAGCCAAGCGGGCTTTGTGCTACCCTACTTGTCGAAGCGTGTTGACCCGTGTTCCCTGAACCCCGCAAGGCTGTTGGGAGTGTGCTGCAGCCCCAAAGCTTCCGCCCGCAGCTTCTGCACAGACAGGCTCTGGACAGGTCGCAGCCCCAGCGTTCTCACCCCCGCCGCGCCCCGCCTTCCTCTGCTGTGCATTGTAGGGATCGTGGGCCCACTCCCACCCGGCAAGGGGGCGGAGAGCCCTTCCCCCCAGCGCTCATGGCCGTGGCCGTGGCTCTGCTGCTGCCCTCCTCGCGGTGATCCTCCACAGCAGCCAAGCCCCACCAGCCGGAGGAAAGATATGGCCTGGGATGCCCTGGATTTGACGGCCCTCCGGCGAGCCAGGTGAGAACTCCGCTTCTGATTCATCCTGCACTTGGGGCGCAAGTAGGGCCTGGTAGCTTGGGCGTCCACAGAGCTGAGCGCCAACTGAACAACCTCCAGCGCGGCCAGTGGGGCCCCCGGCTGGATCGGGACCCAGCCCTGGCCCTTCCTGCCGCAGCTCCTGCAGCTTCTCGTCCTGCTCTGCTTGTGCCACCTCCTCGTCTTCCGCCGCCACGACCTCCGCCAGCGCCATGATATCCTCCCCCACGACCACCAAATCCTCCCCCGCGCCGGCCTCGCCTCTGCGCTGCGGGGCCTCAGCCTCCCGCGCAGCCTCTGCCGCCATGCCCCCCGCACCTAGGGCCTGCGGCACCCCCGCCCCGCCCCAGGCGCCTGCCTCCCCACCGGGCCCCCTCCTCCTCACGACCCCCTCAGCGGACTAAGGTGGTCCAGGGTTCCGGGGCAGCCCCGGCTTCGCCGGACCCCGCCTGGCTCTCCATGGGGACGTGGACCCGAACCCCCGGCAAGCCACGGAGCGAAGGAGCTGGAGGGGCGAGCACGCGGCTCCCACAAGCGGCCGGCAGGTGGCGCTCTGGCGCCCACGGCTGGAGGCCGGTACCCAGCGGAGGCGGCGGGCCTGGGGTACGCATGCGCACAAAGCCTTGGGGCCCGGTGGCGTCTGGGTGGCGTCTGGGTGGCGGGGCGGGGGTGCGCCTGTGGCCTTGGCGGGATGGAAGCCCGGCCTCACGCCCAGGACGCTGACCGGCCCCGGGACCCCACCAGTGGCACGGCGGTGGGCGTGGCCGCACCCGGCCCGCCCCTCGCCCCCGCGGGAGCCGGTCCGCACGCGCGTCTCCTCAGGGGTGGCGTCCGTGCCCGGACCCTGGCCATCTTCTTCGCTGACACCTCCCAGGCCATTCCCGGCGGGTCCCTGCTATCACAAACCTCGTGTTCACCTTCTCGTCAGTTCCCCTGGGAACACGCTACTGGCACCGGGGAATTCAAACCCAGCGGCTCAATAGCGTGACCGCCCGCCGCCCGGAAACCTCACCCGGCCCCTTCTTAGTCACGCCGGGGCGAAGCCCTGAAGTCATCCGCTGCTGCGCCAACCACTGCCACATGGCTGTCCACATGGCTTTCCCCCCTTTCCCCGCCCGGTGCGGGAGGGAGTCCGGAGGCCGCCCAGCAGGATCCGGGATGCGGGGACCTCCCCGCCCCAACGACCCGCCTCTCCTACAAAGAGAGGAACCGCACACAGGTATTGGGCCTGAAATTTACAAGGAGCCACGGTCCGAGGCCACCTCCGTGCTTACACAACCCCTGGCACAGCCCCGGTGAGGTCCGCGATTGGGAGGCGGGGGCATGCTAATGGGCCGCCCACGTAGCCTAAAGGGTAATACCTCTGGGTGTGTTCTTTCGTTAAAGCCACTGCTAGGACTCGCTCCCACCATACTTTCCTCTGCCGGGCCCTTCATCTTTGCTTTCTCCCTCCTTGTCTGACTTCCGCGCTCCCTTTCCCTGTGTCTGCCTTCCCGCCTCACCATAACTGCCAGGGATGTCCGAGCTCCAGCCTAATGGTCCCCGGAGCCTGCTTTTGTCCGCCTTCCTGAGGAGCTGTGGCTGTCTCGGCTGCCCCAGCTCTGCTGCAAGTTCTTCCTTGGTCTGTCTCTCACTGAGTGGAGTGCCAGCCAGGGAGGGGATGGCAAAGTGAGCACTGGCAGCACACCCTGCCCTTTCTCCGGTACTCACCAGGTCCTTCGCGACAGTCCCACACCTCATGCCGGTCCGCTGCGCGGAGGCATTCCGGAATGTGTACGATGCACGCTGCATGAGGTTGGAGGAAGGCCCAGCGGGTGATGGCAAGGCCGAGGGCGTTGGTGTTGCATCGCCCTGGGAGGGCCTCCCGTCCCTAAGAGGAATGGGTCGGGCCGCCCGTGGCAGGAGGGGGGGATTTGAGCGGAAAGAGGCCGGAGGAGCCCCCTTGGGGTGAAGTGCAGGGTTCTGGGCCGTAGCGCGTCACCGTTTCAAACTCTACTTCTCGACGCAAACGGGGGACCCTGCACGGATAACAACGCCCGGCCCTCTGCGGGGGAGAAGCACAATTTTCGGAGCCTGTCCCTGGCACAGCCCAGACTGTGGGTTTACTGCCACAGGCCAAACCGAATTAGCTCTTGTAAACTTGCCCAAGACACTAAAGGAGGGTTCCGAGGAAATAGTGCACCCAAAACAGCGCATCCCCGGAGTCGGAGAAACCTGGGAGGGGGGGGAGGGGGGCTGGACAGAGAGCGGGGGAAGAGCAGGAGTGGCGCGGAGAAGGAGAGGAGGAGAGAGGGTGGGCCCAGGGAGAGGAACAGGGAGCGAGAGGAGGGGCTGCCACAGAGAGAGGAGGGCAGAGGAGGAGGGAGGCCTGGGGACAGTGAGGGAGGGAGGGGGAGGGAGAGAGGGAGGGAGCGAGGACCGGCGGAGGCAGGGAGGGAGGCTGAATTCTGTACATTGCACAGCCTACAGTCTGAAAGGAAACATTCCTCCCTGGACGTCAAGAGGAGATCTGAAAACACCCGTGGACCTGCAGACAGATCCCACGAGGTCATGCGGGGTGAGATGGAGAGGCAAAGCCCCAAAGAGATGAAGTGACGGCTTCTCAGAGGTCTGCGGGAAACCCTCATGCCCACCGCGGACAGGCACGAGTCGGGAACGCCAGAGAGAGGTGGGAGGGAGTTAGTCACGCAGCAGTTGCACGAAGACCTAAGGTGACAGGGCTTTGCGCATTGGCCCACAATGCTCACTCTGCACATCCAAGGAGCCCGATGCGCTCCTAGCGGAAGGCACGCTCCAAAGACATGCCCAGGCCAGTGGACGAGCGAGGCAGAGACGCGTCTCTCGGCAGCCTACAGAGTTGGGACTGACCCATCACACACCGGGGAGCCTCGGGGAGAGGAAGAGCCAGCTTCCCCTTCGGATGCGCGGAGGCCAGAAGGCGGTGCGTGATACGTTCGACAGGTCCAGAGAAAACGTACCGTAACGTGCAGGCGACGTTCGGCACCAATGACCCAGAAAATGTTCACAAGACGTAAGGAGAAGGAGTGCGAGGAGGAGCCCGTGGGTCCGGAGGGGTGGGGCTGGGATGGAGGTGGGAGGCGGGGCTCTATGCTAAGGAGAGTCCGGCCTGCCGAAATGAAGCGGGTCCCTGAGTCCCTTAAGTCAAGCTGCTAGCCTGAAATAAGGCATCCCCGTAGAGTACATGCCAAACAAACACCAGAGCAGGATTTGACTATGGAAGTACTCTGGGTTGCCTATCTGGCCCCAAAGACAAATGCGTCCAAGGCAGGCAACCGTTTGCATTCCTCGGCTGAGCACGCACCCAGCTGTCTCTTGCATGCTGTATGATGCCCTTCCGTGGACTCATGACAGACAGCCGGGAGCAGGCCCCTCGCACCCACGCCCTCTCGCCTTCTCTCCCTCTCAACCTCCCAGCCCGTCTCCCTCCTGGGCCGGTCCCGCCCCACGCTGGGGACCCCGCGCACCTCCCCTCCCGCTCCCAAGTGCCCCCCCCGCCCGCCACCAGCATCCTCGAAGCTCAAGCCCTCTCCCACCGGCAATGTTAAGGCGATACACCTTAACGATCACTTTGTTCTGGAAGTAGGGGTTGCTCCCAAAGGAAAACATCAACCTGAAACGGTATTTGGGATGGCCCAGTACCTCCACCTGCCCCGCCGAAGAAAGAGGACGGGAAGGGGGAACGTGTCTTCTAGGTGCCCCGAGCTGTTTGCCTGGCTGCGGCACTGAACCACGTTGCCCGGCCCCCTCCTGCTCAAACCCCACGCCCACCGGGCCTCCCCCAGCCTCCGTCTCCGAGGACTGACCTCCAAATGGGTCACGGAGCTGAGCACGTGTCTGTCCTGGTCACCCGTCACGGCCGATATCTTGGGGTGTTTCAGGATCTGCCTTGGGTCTAGGAGCCTCGCCGGCACGTGCTACGGAAAGAGAGGCAGGAGCCACCCGGACCTTCCCGGCTGAGAGCAAGCGACCGAAGTTGCAAAAGTGCGGAAACGCCAAGCACTGCCGCCCTCCCAACCTGGTCAGCTCCTGCCCTTTCTTCCCACCTGCTCCACCCTGGGGAGTCCCTTGGCTTCCAGCACCTCTGAGGCTGCCTGCCCCCGACAGGGCAAGGCCGAGGGCCTGACTGCGCTCTGTTCCCACGTCCCCCTGGCCTGCGCGTGTGGCCTGCAGGCAGTCACTGCTTTGGACGGCTGGATGTGCTCCGTCCCACTGTCACGGCCGGGATTGCTTGTGTGTTTGCCTGAAGCCCCGTGACTTTGAGGGGCCTCCTGTGCCCAGGAGGGGGCCGCTCGGGTCACCTGGAGCACGGCTGCGCGCCCACGGCCCAAAGCGTGGTCCTGGCAGAGTCAGCGAGTGAGGGAGGGAAAGCGGTAGGTGGGGGCAGGGGGAAAGCAAAAGAGAGAGAGGGACAGAGAGACCCCACACCAGGAGGAAGGGACACAGAGGGAGGGCAGAGAGGACAGGGGGAGAGGGCGGGCGAGGACACAGAGGGGGAGAGACAGGCAGGGAGGAAAGGTGCGGGTAGGCGCCTGGGCCTGGGGCCCCGGCCTGGCTGTGTGGGGCCTGTGGAGACAGAGTTTGCAGCACCCCGGCAGCGCCGTGTCTGGGTTCCCGCGGTCTGCCGAAGCGAGGCGGCCCGCTGACTGGCTTGGCAACCCGAGAGCGGATGACATTGTGGGTCTGCCCTGATCTTTGCAAATTTGGAAAACCACGCATGCTCTGAAGGACAGGGAACGGCGGAGGGCAGCCTCTCCGTGTGCCCCATGTACCCAGCAAACGTTTCCTTCCAATATCTGCTCTGAGCCAAGCGGGCTTTGTGCTACCCTACTTGTCGAAGCGTGTTGACCCGTGTTCCCTGAACCCCGCAAGGCTGTTGGGAGTGTGCTGCAGCCCCAAAGCTTCCGCCCGCAGCTTCTGCACAGACAGGCTCTGGACAGGTCGCAGCCCCAGCGTTCTCACCCCCGCCGCGCCCCGCCTTCCTCTGCTGTGCATTGTAGGGATCGTGGGCCCACTCCCACCCGGCAAGGGGGCAGAGAGCCCTTCCCCCCAGCGCTCATGGCCGTGGCCGTGGCTCTGCTGCTGCCCTCCTCGCGGTGATCCTCCACAGCAGCCAAGCCCCACCAGCCGGAGGAAAGATATGGCCTGGGATGCCCTGGATTTGACGGCCCTCCGGCGAGCCAGGTGAGAACTCCGCTTCTGATTCATCCTGCACTTGGGGCGCAAGTAGGGCCTGGTAGCTTGGGCGTCCACAGAGCTGAGCGCCAACTGAACAACCTCCAGCGCGGCCAGTGGGGCCCCCGGCTGGATCGGGACCCAGCCCTGGCCCTTCCTGCCGCAGCTCCTGCAGCTTCTCGTCCTGCTCTGCTTGTGCCACCTCCTCGTCTTCCGCCGCCACGACCTCCGCCAGCGCCATGATATCCTCCCCCACGACCACCAAATCCTCCCCCGCGCCGGCCTCGCCTCTGCGCTGCGGGGCCTCAGCCTCCCGCGCAGCCTCTGCCGCCATGCCCCCCGCACCTAGGGCCTGCGGCACCCCCGCCCCGCCCCAGGCGCCTGCCTCCCCACCGGGCCCCCTCCTCCTCACGACCCCCTCAGCGGACTAAGGTGGTCCAGGGTTCCGGGGCAGCCCCGGCTTCGCCGGACCCCGCCTGGCTCTCCATGGGGACGTGGACCCGAACCCCCGGCAAGCCACGGAGCGAAGGAGCTGGAGGGGCGAGCACGCGGCTCCCACAAGCGGCCGGCAGGTGGCGCTCTGGCGCCCACGGCTGGAGGCCGGTACCCAGCGGAGGCGGCGGGCCTGGGGTACGCATGCGCACAAAGCCTTGGGGCCCGGTGGCGTCTGGGTGGCGTCTGGGTGGCGGGGCGGGGGTGCGCCTGTGGCCTTGGCGGGATGGAAGCCCGGCCTCACGCCCAGGACGCTGACCGGCCCCGGGACCCCACCAGTGGCACGGCGGTGGGCGTGGCCGCACCCGGCCCGCCCCTCGCCCCCGCGGGAGCCGGTCCGCACGCGCGTCTCCTCAGGGGTGGCGTCCGTGCCCGGACCCTGGCCATCTTCTTCGCTGACACCTCCCAGGCCATTCCCGGCGGGTCCCTGCTATCACAAACCTCGTGTTCACCTTCTCGTCAGTTCCCCTGGGAACACGCTACTGGCACCGGGGAATTCAAACCCAGCGGCTCAATAGCGTGACCGCCCGCCGCCCGGAAACCTCACCCGGCCCCTTCTGAGTCACGCCGGGGCGAAGCCCTGAAATCATCCGCTGCTGCGCCAACCACTGCCACATGGCTGTCCACATGGCTTTCCCCCCTTTCCCCGCCCGGTGCGGGAGGGAGTCCGGAGGCCGCCCAGCAGGATCCGGGATGCGGGGACCTCCCCGCCCCAACGACCCGCCTCTCCTACAAAGAGAGGAACCGCACACAGGTATTGGGCCTGAAATTTACAAGGAGCCACGGTCCGAGGCCACCTCCGTGCTTACACAACCCCTGGCACAGCCACGGTGAGGTCCGCGATTGGGAGGCGGGGGCATGCTAATGGGCCGCCCACGTAGCCTAAAGGGTAATACCTCTGGGTGTGTTCTTTCGTTAAAGCCACTGCTAGGACTCGCTCCCACCATACTTTCCTCTGCCGGGCCCTTCATCTTTGCTTTCTCCCTCCTTGTCTGACTTCCGCGCTCCCTTTCCCTGTGTCTGCCTTCCCGCCTCACCATAACTGCCAGGGATGTCCGAGCTCCAGCCTAATGGTCCCCGGAGCCTGCTTTTGTCCGCCTTCCTGAGGAGCTGTGGCTGTCTCGGCTGCCCCAGCTCTGCTGCAAGTTCTTCCTTGGTCTGTCTCTCACTGAGTGGAGTGCCAGCCAGGGAGGGGATGGCAAAGTGAGCACTGGCAGCACACCCTGCCCTTTCTCCGGTACTCACCAGGTCCTTCGCGACAGTCCCACACCTCATGCCGGTCCGCTGCGCGGAGGCATTCCGGAATGTGTACGATGCACGCTGCATGAGGTTGGAGGAAGGCCCAGCGGGTGATGGCAAGGCCGAGGGCGTTGGTGTTGCATCGCCCTGGGAGGGCCTCCCGTCCCTAAGAGGAATGGGTCGGGCCGCCCGTGGCAGGAGGGGGGGATTTGAGCGGAAAGAGGCCGGAGGAGCCCCCTTGGGGTGAAGTGCAGGGTTCTGGGCCGTAGCGCGTCACCGTTTCAAACTCTACTTCTCGACGCAAACGGGGGACCCTGCACGGATAACAACGCCCGGCCCTCTGCGGGGGAGAAGCACAATTTTCGGAGCCTGTCCCTGGCACAGCCCAGACTGTGGGTTTACTGCCACAGGCCAAACCGAATTAGCTCTTGTAAACTTGCCCAAGACACTAAAGGAGGGTTCCGAGGAAATAGTGCACCCAAAACAGCGCATCCCCGGAGTCGGAGAAACCTGGGAGGGGGGGTGGGGGGCTGGACAGAGAACGGGGGAAGAGCAGGAGTGGCGCGGAGAAGGAGAGGAGGAGAAAGGGTGGGCCCAGGGAGAGGAACAGGGAGCAAGAGGAGGGGCTGCCACAGAGAGAGGAGGGCAGAGGAGGAGGGAGGCCTGGGGACAGTGAGGGAGGGAGGGGGAGGGAGAGAGGGAGGGAGCGAGGACCGGCGGAGGCAGGGAGGGAGGCTGAATTCTGTACATTGCACAGCCTACAGTCTGAAAGGAAACATTCCTCCCTGGACGTCAAGAGGAGATCTGAAAACACCCGTGGACCTGCAGACAGATCCCAGGAGGTCATGCGGGGTGAGATGGAGAGGCAAAGCCCCAAAGAGATGAAGTGACGGCTTCTCAGAGGTCTGCGGGAAACCCTCATGCCCACCGCGGACAGGCACGAGTCGGGAACGCCAGAGAGAGGTGGGAGGGAGTTAGTCACGCAGCAGTTGCACGAAGACCTAAGGTGACAGGGCTTTGCGCATTGGCCCACAATGCTCACTCTGCACATCCAAGGAGCCCGATGCGCTCCTAGCGGAAGGCACGCTCCAAAGACATGCCCAGGCCAGTGGACGAGCGACGCAGAGACGCGTCTCTCGGCAGCCTACAGAGTTGGGACTGACCCATCACACACCGGGGAGCCTCGGGGAGAGGAAGAGCCAGCTTCCCCTTCGGATGCGCGGAGGCCAGAAGGCGGTGCGTGATACGTTCGACAGGTCCAGAGAAAACGTACCGTAACGTGCAGGCGACGTTCGGCACCAATGACCCAGAAAATGTTCAAAAGAAGTAAGGAGAAGGAGTGCGAGGAGGAGCCCGTGGGTCCGGAGGGGTGGGGCTGGGATGGAGGTGGGAGGCGGGGCTCTATGCTAAGGAGAGTCCGGCCTGCCGAAATGAAGCGGGTCCCTGAGTCCCTTAAGTCAAGCTGCTAGCCTGAAATAAGGCATCCCCGTAGAGTACATGCCAAACAAACACCAGAGCAGGATTTGACTATGGAAGTACTCTGGGTTGCCTATCTGGCCCCAAAGACAAATGCGTCCAAGGCAGGCAACCGTTTGCATTCCTCGGCTGAGCACGCACCCAGCTGTCTCTTGCATGCTGTATGATGCCCTTCCGTGGACTCATGACAGACAGCCGGGAGCAGGCCCCTCGCACCCACGCCCTCTCGCCTTCTCTCCCTCTCAACCTCCCAGCCCGTCTCCCTCCTGGGCCGGTCCCGCCCCACGCTGGGGACCCCGCGCACCTCCCCTCCCGCTCCCAAGTGCCCCCCCCCGCCCGCCACCAGCATCCTCGAAGCTCAAGCCCTCTCCCACCGGCAATGTTAAGGCGATACACCTTAAAGATCACTTTGTTCTGGAAGTACGGGTTGCTCCCAAAGGAAAACATCAACCTGAAAAGGTATTTGGGATGGCCCAGTACCTCCACCTGCCCCGCCGAAGAAAGAGGACGGGAAGGGGGAACGTGTCTTCTAGGTGCCCCGAGCTGTTTGCCTGGCTGCGGCACTGAGCCACGTTGCCCGGCCCCCTCCTGCTCAAACCCCACGCCCACCGGGCCTCCCCCAGCCTCCGTCTCCGAGGACTGACCTCCAAATGGGTCACGGAGCTGAGCACGTGTCTGTCCTGGTCACCCGTCACGGCCGATATCTTGGGGTGTTTCAGGATCTGCCTTGGGTCTAGGAGCCTCGCCGGCACGTGCTACGGAAAGAGAGGCAGGAGCCACCCGACCTTCCCGGCTGAGAGCAAGCGACCGAAGTTGCAAAAGTGCGGAAACGCCAAGCACTGCCGCCCTCCCAACCTGGTCAGCTCCTGCCCTTTCTTCCCACCTGCTCCACCCTGGGGAGTCCCTTGGCTTCCAGCACCTCTGAGGCTGCCTGCCCCCGACAGGGCAAGGCCGAGGGCCTGACTGCGCTCTGTTCCCACGTCCCCCTGGCCTGCGCGTGTGGCCTGCAGGCAGTCACTGCTTTGGACGGCTGGATGTGCTCCGTCCCACTGTCACGGCCGGGATTGCTTGTGTGTTTGCCTGAAGCCCCGTGACTTTGAGGGGCCTCCTGTGCCCAGGAGGGGGCCGCTCGGGTCACCTGGAGCACGGCTGCGCGCCCACGGCCCAAAGCGTGGTCCTGGCAGAGTCAGCGAGTGAGGGAGGGAAAGCGGTAGGTGGGGGCAGGGGGAAAGCAAAAGAGAGAGAGGGACAGAGAGACCCCACACCAGGAGGAAGGGACACAGAGGGAGGGCAGAGAGGACAGGGGGAGAGGGCGGGCGAGGACACAGAGGGGGAGAGACAGGCAGGGAGGAAAGGTGCGGGTAGGCGCCTGGGCCTGGGGCCCCGGCCTGGCTGTGTGGGGCCTGTGGAGACAGAGTTTGCAGCACCCCGGCAGCGCCGTGTCTGGGTTCCCGCGGTCTGCCGAAGCGAGGCGGCCCGCTGACTGGCTTGGCAACCCGAGAGCGGACGACATTGTGGGTCTGCCCTGATCTTTGCAAATTTGGAAAACCACGCAGGCTCTGAAGGACAGGGAACGGCGGAGGGCAGCCTCTCCGTGTGCCCCATGTACCCAGCAAACGTTTCCTTCCAATATCTGCTCTGAGCCAAGCGGGCTTTGTGCTACCCTACTTGTCGAAGCGTGTTGACCCGTGTTCCCTGAACCCCGCAAGGCTGTTGGGAGTGTGCTGCAGCCCCAAAGCTTCCGCCCGCAGCTTCTGCACAGACAGGCTCTGGACAGGTCGCAGCCCCAGCGTTCTCACCCCCGCCGCGCCCCGCCTTCCTCTGCTGTGCATTGTAGGGATCGTGGGCCCACTCCCACCCGGCAAGGGGGCGGAGAGCCCTTCCCCCCAGCGCTCATGGCCGTGGCCGTGGCTCTGCTGCTGCCCTCCTCGCGGTGATCCTCCACAGCAGCCAAGCCCCACCAGCCGGAGGAAAGATATGGCCTGGGATGCCCTGGATTTGACGGCCCTCCGGCGAGCCAGGTGAGAACTCCGCTTCTGATTCATCCTGCACTTGGGGCGCAAGTAGGGCCTGGTAGCTTGGGCGTCCACAGAGCTGAGCGCCAACTGAACAACCTCCAGCGCGGCCAGTGGGGCCCCCGGCTGGATCGGGACCCAGCCCTGGCCCTTCCTGCCGCAGCTCCTGCAGCTTCTCGTCCTGCTCTGCTTGTGCCACCTCCTCGTCTTCCGCCGCCACGACCTCCGCCAGCGCCATGATATCCTCCCCCACGACCACCAAATCCTCCCCCGCGCCGGCCTCGCCTCTGCGCTGCGGGGCCTCAGCCTCCCGCGCAGCCTCTGCCGCCATGCCCCCCGCACCTAGGGCCTGCGGCACCCCCGCCCCGCCCCAGGCGCCTGCCTCCCCACCGGGCCCCCTCCTCCTCACGACCCCCTCAGCGGACTAAGGTGGTCCAGGGTTCCGGGGCAGCCCCGGCTTCGCCGGACCCCGCCTGGCTCTCCATGGGGACGTGGACCCGAACCCCCGGCAAGCCACGGAGCGAAGGAGCTGGAGGGGCGAGCACGCGGCTCCCACAAGCGGCCGGCAGGTGGCGCTCTGGCGCCCACGGCTGGAGGCCGGTACCCAGCGGAGGCGGCGGGCCTGGGGTACGCATGCGCACAAAGCCTTGGGGCCCGGTGGCGTCTGGGTGGCGTCTGGGTGGCGGGGCGGGGGTGCGCCTGTGGCCTTGGCGGGATGGAAGCCCGGCCTCACGCCCAGGACGCTGACCGGCCCCGGGACCCCACCAGTGGCACGGCGGTGGGCGTGGCCGCACCCGGCCCGCCCCTCGCCCCCGCGGGAGCCGGTCCGCACGCGCGTCTCCTCAGGGGTGGCGTCCGTGCCCGGACCCTGGCCATCTTCTTCGCTGACACCTCCCAGGCCATTCCCGGCGGGTCCCTGCTATCACAAACCTCGTGTTCACCTTCTCGTCAGTTCCCCTGGGAACACGCTACTGGCACCGGGGAATTCAAACCCAGCGGCTCAATAGCGTGACCGCCCGCCGCCCGGAAACCTCACCCGGCCCCTTCTTAGTCACGCCGGGGCGAAGCCCTGAAGTCATCCGCTGCTGCGCCAACCACTGCCACATGGCTGTCCACATGGCTTTCCCCCCTTTCCCCGCCCGGTGCGGGAGGGAGTCCGGAGGCCGCCCAGCAGGATCCGGGATGCGGGGACCTCCCCGCCCCAACGACCCGCCTCTCCTACAAAGAGAGGAACCGCACACAGGTATTGGGCCTGAAATTTACAAGGAGCCACGGTCCGAGGCCACCTCCGTGCTTACACAACCACTGGCACAGCCCCGGTGAGGTCCGCGATTGGGAGGCGGGGGCATGCTAATGGGCCGCCCACGTAGCCTAAAGGGTAATACCTCTGGGTGTGTTCTTTCGTTAAAGCCACTGCTAGGACTCGCTCCCACCATACTTTCCTCTGCCGGGCCCTTCATCTTTGCTTTCTCCCTCCTTGTCTGACTTCCGCGCTCCCTTTCCCTGTGTCTGCCTTCCCGCCTCACCATAACTGCCAGGGATGTCCGAGCTCCAGCCTAATGGTCCCCGGAGCCTGCTTTTGTCCGCCTTCCTGAGGAGCTGTGGCTGTCTCGGCTGCCCCAGCTCTGCTGCAAGTTCTTCCTTGGTCTGTCTCTCACTGAGTGGAGTGCCAGCCAGGGAGGGGATGGCAAAGTGAGCACTGGCAGCACACCCTGCCCTTTCTCCGGTACTCACCAGGTCCTTCGCGACAGTCCCACACCTCATGCCGGTCCGCTGCGCGGAGGCATTCCGGAATGTGTACGATGCACGCTGCATGAGGTTGGAGGAAGGCCCAGCGGGTGATGGCAAGGCCGAGGGCGTTGGTGTTGCATCGCCCTGGGAGGGCCTCCCGTCCCTAAGAGGAATGGGTCGGGCCGCCCGTGGCAGGAGGGGGGGATTTGAGCGGAAAGAGGCCGGAGGAGCCCCCTTGGGGTGAAGTGCAGGGTTCTGGGCCGTAGCGCGTCACCGTTTCAAACTCTACTTCTCGACGCAAACGGGGGACCCTGCACGGATAACAACGCCCGGCCCTCTGCGGGGGAGAAGCACAATTTTCGGAGCCTGTCCCTGGCACAGCCCAGACTGTGGGTTTACTGCCACAGGCCAAACCGAATTAGCTCTTGTAAACTTGCCCAAGACACTAAAGGAGGGTTCCGAGGAAATAGTGCACCCAAAACAGCGCATCCCCGGAGTCGGAGAAACCTGGGAGGGGGGGGAGGGGGGCTGGACAGAGAGCGGGGGAAGAGCAGGAGTGGCGCGGAGAAGGAGAGGAGGAGAGAGGGTGGGCCCAGGGAGAGGAACAGGGAGCGAGAGGAGGGGCTGCCACAGAGAGAGGAGGGCAGAGGAGGAGGGAGGCCTGGGGACAGTGAGGGAGGGAGGGGGAGGGAGAGAGGGAGGGAGCGAGGACCGGCGGAGGCAGGGAGGGAGGCTGAATTCTGTACATTGCACAGCCTACAGTCTGAAAGGAAACATTCCTCCCTGGACGTCAAGAGGAGATCTGAAAACACCCGTGGACCTGCAGACAGATCCCACGAGGTCATGCGGGGTGAGATGGAGAGGCAAAGCCCCAAAGAGATGAAGTGACGGCTTCTCAGAGGTCTGCGGGAAACCCTCATGCCCACCGCGGACAGGCACGAGTCGGGAACGCCAGAGAGAGGTGGGAGGGAGTTAGTCACGCAGCAGTTGCACGAAGACCTAAGGTGACAGGGCTTTGCGCATTGGCCCACAATGCTCACTCTGCACATCCAAGGAGCCCGATGCGCTCCTAGCGGAAGGCACGCTCCAAAGACATGCCCAGGCCAGTGGACGAGCGAGGCAGAGACGCGTCTCTCGGCAGCCTACAGAGTTGGGACTGACCCATCACACACCGGGGAGCCTCGGGGAGAGGAAGAGCCAGCTTCCCCTTCGGATGCGCGGAGGCCAGAAGGCGGTGCGTGATACGTTCGACAGGTCCAGAGAAAACGTACCGTAACGTGCAGGCGACGTTCGGCACCAATGACCCAGAAAATGTTCACAAGACGTAAGGAGAAGGAGTGCGAGGAGGAGCCCGTGGGTCCGGAGGGGTGGGGCTGGGATGGAGGTGGGAGGCGGGGCTCTATGCTAAGGAGAGTCCGGCCTGCCGAAATGAAGCGGGTCCCTGAGTCCCTTAAGTCAAGCTGCTAGCCTGAAATAAGGCATCCCCGTAGAGTACATGCCAAACAAACACCAGAGCAGGATTTGACTATGGAAGTACTCTGGGTTGCCTATCTGGCCCCAAAGACAAATGCGTCCAAGGCAGGCAACCGTTTGCATTCCTCGGCTGAGCACGCACCCAGCTGTCTCTTGCATGCTGTATGATGCCCTTCCGTGGACTCATGACAGACAGCCGGGAGCAGGCCCCTCGCACCCACGCCCTCTCGCCTTCTCTCCCTCTCAACCTCCCAGCCCGTCTCCCTCCTGGGCCGGTCCCGCCCCACGCTGGGGACCCCGCGCACCTCCCCTCCCGCTCCCAAGTGCCCCCCCCCGCCCGCCACCAGCATCCTCGAAGCTCAAGCCCTCTCCCACCGGCAATGTTAAGGCGATACACCTTAAAGATCACTTTGTTCTGGAAGTACGGGTTGCTCCCAAAGGAAAACATCAACCTGAAAAGGTATTTGGGATGGCCCAGTACCTCCACCTGCCCCGCCGAAGAAAGAGGACGGGAAGGGGGAACGTGTCTTCTAGGTGCCCCGAGCTGTTTGCCTGGCTGCGGCACTGAACCACGTTGCCCGGCCCCCTCCTGCTCAAACCCCACGCCCACCGGGCCTCCCCCAGCCTCCGTCTCCGAGGACTGACCTCCAAATGGGTCACGGAGCTGAGCACGTGTCTGTCCTGGTCACCCGTCACGGCCGATATCTTGGGGTGTTTCAGGATCTGCCTTGGGTCTAGGAGCCTCGCCGGCACGTGCTACGGAAAGAGAGGCAGGAGCCACCCGGACCTTCCCGGCTGAGAGCAAGCGACCGAAGTTGCAAAAGTGCGGAAACGCCAAGCACTGCCGCCCTCCCAACCTGGTCAGCTCCTGCCCTTTCTTCCCACCTGCTCCACCCTGGGGAGTCCCTTGGCTTCCAGCACCTCTGAGGCTGCCTGCCCCCGACAGGGCAAGGCCGAGGGCCTGACTGCGCTCTGTTCCCACGTCCCCCTGGCCTGCGCGTGTGGCCTGCAGGCAGTCACTGCTTTGGACGGCTGGATGTGCTCCGTCCCACTGTCACGGCCGGGATTGCTTGTGTGTTTGCCTGAAGCCCCGTGACTTTGAGGGGCCTCCTGTGCCCAGGAGGGGGCCGCTCGGGTCACCTGGAGCACGGCTGCGCGCCCACGGCCCAAAGCGTGGTCCTGGCAGAGTCAGCGAGTGAGGGAGGGAAAGCGGTAGGTGGGGGCAGGGGGAAAGCAAAAGAGAGAGAGGGACAGAGAGACCCCACACCAGGAGGAAGGGACACAGAGGGAGGGCAGAGAGGACAGGGGGAGAGGGCGGGCGAGGACACAGAGGGGGAGAGACAGGCAGGGAGGAAAGGTGCGGGTAGGCGCCTGGGCCTGGGGCCCCGGCCTGGCTGTGTGGGGCCTGTGGAGACAGAGTTTGCAGCACCCCGGCAGCGCCGTGTCTGGGTTCCCGCGGTCTGCCGAAGCGAGGCGGCCCGCTGACTGGCTTGGCAACCCGAGAGCGGACGACATTGTGGGTCTGCCCTGATCTTTGCAAATTTGGAAAACCACGCAGGCTCTGAAGGACAGGGAACGGCGGAGGGCAGCCTCTCCGTGTGCCCCATGTACCCAGCAAACGTTTCCTTCCAATATCTGCTCTGAGCCAAGCGGGCTTTGTGCTACCCTACTTGTCGAAGCGTGTTGACCCGTGTTCCCTGAACCCCGCAAGGCTGTTGGGAGTGTGCTGCAGCCCCAAAGCTTCCGCCCGCAGCTTCTGCACAGACAGGCTCTGGACAGGTCGCAGCCCCAGCGTTCTCACCCCCGCCGCGCCCCGCCTTCCTCTGCTGTGCATTGTAGGGATCGTGGGCCCACTCCCACCCGGCAAGGGGGCAGAGAGCCCTTCCCCCCAGCGCTCATGGCCGTGGCCGTGGCTCTGCTGCTGCCCTCCTCGCGGTGATCCTCCACAGCAGCCAAGCCCCACCAGCCGGAGGAAAGATATGGCCTGGGATGCCCTGGATTTGACGGCCCTCCGGCGAGCCAGGTGAGAACTCCGCTTCTGATTCATCCTGCACTTGGGGCGCAAGTAGGGCCTGGTAGCTTGGGCGTCCACAGAGCTGAGCGCCAACTGAACAACCTCCAGCGCGGCCAGTGGGGCCCCCGGCTGGATCGGGACCCAGCCCTGGCCCTTCCTGCCGCAGCTCCTGCAGCTTCTCGTCCTGCTCTGCTTGTGCCACCTCCTCGTCTTCCGCCGCCACGACCTCCGCCAGCGCCATGATATCCTCCCCCACGACCACCAAATCCTCCCCCGCGCCGGCCTCGCCTCTGCGCTGCGGGGCCTCAGCCTCCCGCGCAGCCTCTGCCGCCATGCCCCCCGCACCTAGGGCCTGCGGCACCCCCGCCCCGCCCCAGGCGCCTGCCTCCCCACCGGGCCCCCTCCTCCTCACGACCCCCTCAGCGGACTAAGGTGGTCCAGGGTTCCGGGGCAGCCCCGGCTTCGCCGGACCCCGCCTGGCTCTCCATGGGGACGTGGACCCGAACCCCCGGCAAGCCACGGAGCGAAGGAGCTGGAGGGGCGAGCACGCGGCTCCCACAAGCGGCCGGCAGGTGGCGCTCTGGCGCCCACGGCTGGAGGCCGGTACCCAGCGGAGGCGGCGGGCCTGGGGTACGCATGCGCACAAAGCCTTGGGGCCCGGTGGCGTCTGGGTGGCGTCTGGGTGGCGGGGCGGGGGTGCGCCTGTGGCCTTGGCGGGATGGAAGCCCGGCCTCACGCCCAGGACGCTGACCGGCCCCGGGACCCCACCAGTGGCACGGCGGTGGGCGTGGCCGCACCCGGCCCGCCCCTCGCCCCCGCGGGAGCCGGTCCGCACGCGCGTCTCCTCAGGGGTGGCGTCCGTGCCCGGACCCTGGCCATCTTCTTCGCTGACACCTCCCAGGCCATTCCCGGCGGGTCCCTGCTATCACAAACCTCGTGTTCACCTTCTCGTCAGTTCCCCTGGGAACACGCTACTGGCACCGGGGAATTCAAACCCAGCGGCTCAATAGCGTGACCGCCCGCCGCCCGGAAACCTCACCCGGCCCCTTCTGAGTCACGCCGGGGCGAAGCCCTGAAGTCATCCGCTGCTGCGCCAACCACTGCCACATGGCTGTCCACATGGCTTTCCCCCCTTTCCCCGCCCGGTGCGGGAGGGAGTCCGGAGGCCGCCCAGCAGGATCCGGGATGCGGGGACCTCCCCGCCCCAACGACCCGCCTCTCCTACAAAGAGAGGAACCGCACACAGGTATTGGGCCTGAAATTTACAAGGAGCCACGGTCCGAGGCCACCTCCGTGCTTACACAACCCCTGGCACAGCCCCGGTGAGGTCCGCGATTGGGAGGCGGGGGCATGCTAATGGGCCGCCCACGTAGCCTAAAGGGTAATACCTCTGGGTGTGTTCTTTCGTTAAAGCCACTGCTAGGACTCGCTCCCACCATACTTTCCTCTGCCGGGCCCTTCATCTTTGCTTTCTCCCTCCTTGTCTGACTTCCGCGCTCCCTTTCCCTGTGTCTGCCTTCCCGCCTCACCATAACTGCCAGGGATGTCCGAGCTCCAGCCTAATGGTCCCCGGAGCCTGCTTTTGTCCGCCTTCCTGAGGAGCTGTGGCTGTCTCGGCTGCCCCAGCTCTGCTGCAAGTTCTTCCTTGGTCTGTCTCTCACTGAGTGGAGTGCCAGCCAGGGAGGGGATGGCAAAGTGAGCACTGGCAGCACACCCTGCCCTTTCTCCGGTACTCACCAGGTCCTTCGCGACAGTCCCACACCTCATGCCGGTCCGCTGCGCGGAGGCATTCCGGAATGTGTACGATGCACGCTTCATGAGGTTGGAGGAAGGCCCAGCGGGTGATGGCAAGGCCGAGGGCGTTGGTGTTGCATCGCCCTGGGAGGGCCTCCCGTCCCTAAGAGGAATGGGTCGGGCCGCCCGTGGCAGGAGGGGGGGATTTGAGCGGAAAGAGGCCGGAGGAGCCCCCTTGGGGTGAAGTGCAGGGTTCTGGGCCGTAGCGCGTCACCGTTTCAAACTCTACTTCTCGACGCAAACGGGGGACCCTGCACGGATAACAACGCCCGGCCCTCTGCGGGGGAGAAGCACAATTTTCGGAGCCTGTCCCTGGCACAGCCCAGACTGTGGGTTTACTGCCACAGGCCAAACCGAATTAGCTCTTGTAAACTTGCCCAAGACACTAAAGGAGGGTTCCGAGGAAATAGTGCACCCAAAACAGCGCATCCCCGGAGTCGGAGAAACCTGGGAGGGGGGGGAGGGGGGCTGGACAGAGAGCGGGGGAAGAGCAGGAGTGGCGCGGAGAAGGAGAGGAGGAGAGAGGGTGGGCCCAGGGAGAGGAACAGGGAGCGAGAGGAGGGGCTGCCACAGAGAGAGGAGGGCAGAGGAGGAGGGAGGCCTGGGGACAGTGAGGGAGGGAGGGGGAGGGAGAGAGGGAGGGAGCGAGGACCGGCGGAGGCAGGGAGGGAGGCTGAATTCTGTACATTGCACAGCCTACAGTCTGAAAGGAAACATTCCTCCCTGGACGTCAAGAGGAGATCTGAAAACACCCGTGGACCTGCAGACAGATCCCACGAGGTCATGCGGGGTGAGATGGAGAGGCAAAGCCCCAAAGAGATGAAGTGACGGCTTCTCAGAGGTCTGCGGGAAACCCTCATGCCCACCGCGGACAGGCACGAGTCGGGAACGCCAGAGAGAGGTGGGAGGGAGTTAGTCACGCAGCAGTTGCACGAAGACCTAAGGTGACAGGGCTTTGCGCATTGGCCCACAATGCTCACTCTGCACATCCAAGGAGCCCGATGCGCTCCTAGCGGAAGGCACGCTCCAAAGACATGCCCAGGCCAGTGGACGAGCGAGGCAGAGACGCGTCTCTCGGCAGCCTACAGAGTTGGGACTGACCCATCACACACCGGGGAGCCTCGGGGAGAGGAAGAGCCAGCTTCCACTTCGGATGCGCGGAGGCCAGAAGGCGGTGCGTGATACTTTCGACAGGTCCAGAGAAAAACTACCGTAACGTGCAGGCGACGTTCGGCACCAATAACCCAGAAAATGTTCACAAGACGTAAGGAGAAGGAGTGCGAGGAGGAGCCCGTTGGTCCGGAGGGGTGGGGCTGGGATGGAGGTGGGAGGCGGGGCTCTATGCTAAGGAGAGTCCGGCCTGCCGAAATGAAGCGGGTCCCTGAGTCCCTTAAGTCAAGCTGCTAGCCTGAAATAAGGCATCCCCGTAGAGTACATGCCAAACAAACACCAGAGCAGGATTTGACTATGGAAGTACTCTGGGTTGCCTATCTGGCCCCAAAGACAAATGCGTCCAAGGCAGGCAACCGTTTGCATTCCTCGGCTGAGCACGCACCCAGCTGTCTCTTGCATGCTGTATGATGCCCTTCCGTGGACTCATGACAGACAGCCGGGAGCAGGCCCCTCGCACCCACGCCCTCTCGCCTTCTCTCCCTCTCAACCTCCCAGCCCGTCTCCCTCCTGGGCCGGTCCCGCCCCACGCTGGGGACCCCGCGCACCTCCCCTCCCGCTCCCAAGTGCCCACCCCCTCCCGCCACCAGCATCCTCCAAGCTCAAGCCCTCTCCCACCGGCAATGTTAAGGCGATACACCTTAAGGATCACTTTGTTCTGGAAGTACGGGTTGCTCCCAAAGGAAAACATCAACCTGCAGCGGTATTTGGGATGGCCCAGTACCTCCAACTGCCCCGCCGAAGAAAGAGGACCGGAAGGGGGAACGTGTCTTCTAGGTGCCCGGAGATGTTTGCCTGCCTGCGGCACTGAACCACGTTGCCCGGCCCCCTCCTGCTCAAACCCCACGCCCACCGGGCCTCCCCCAGCCTCCGTCTCCCAGGACTGACCTCCAAATGGGTCATGGAGCTGAGCACGTGTCTGTCCGGGTCACCCGTCACGGCCGATATCTTGGGGTGTTTCAGGATCTGCCTTGGGTCTAGGAGCCTCGCCGGCACGTGCTACGGAAAGAGAGGCAGGAGCCACCCGGACCTTCCCGGCTGAGAGCAAGCGACCGAAGTTGCAAAAGTGCGGAAACGCCAAGCACTGCCGCCCTCCCAACCTGGTCAGCTCCTGCCCTTTCTTCCCACCTGCTCCACCCTGGGGAGTCCCTTGGCTTCCAGCACCTCTGAGGCTGCCTGCCCCCGACAGGGCAAGGCCGAGGGCCTGACTGCGCTCTGTTCCCACGTCCCCCTGGCCTGCGCGTGTGGCCTGCAGGCAGTCACTGCTTTGGACGGCTGGATGTGCTCCGTCCCACTGTCACGGCCGGGATTGCTTGTGTGTTTGCCTGAAGCCCCGTGACTTTGAGGGGCCTCCTGTGCCCAGGAGGGGGCCGCTCGGGTCACCTGGAGCACGGCTGCGCGCCCACGGCCCAAAGCGTGGTCCTGGCAGAGTCAGCGAGTGAGGGAGGGAAAGCGGTAGGTGGGGGCAGGGGGAAAGCAAAAGAGAGAGAGGGACAGAGAGACCCCACACCAGGAGGAAGGGACACAGAGGGAGGGCAGAGAGGACAGGGGGAGAGGGCGGGCGAGGACACAGAGGGGGAGAGACAGGCAGGGAGGAAAGGTGCGGGTAGGCGCCTGGGCCTGGGGCCCCGGCCTGGCTGTGTGGGGCCTGTGGAGACAGAGTTTGCAGCACCCCGGCAGCGCCGTGTCTGGGTTCCCGCGGTCTGCCGAAGCGAGGCGGCCCGCTGACTGGCTTGGCAACCCGAGAGCGGACGACATTGTGGGTCTGCCCTGATCTTTGCAAATTTGGAAAACCACGCAGGCTCTGAAGGACAGGGAACGGCGGAGGGCAGCCTCTCCGTGTGCCCCATGTACCCAGCAAACGTTTCCTTCCAATATCTGCTCTGAGCCAAGCGGGCTTTGTGCTACCCTACTTGTCGAAGCGTGTTGACCCGTGTTCCCTGAACCCCGCAAGGCTGTTGGGAGTGTGCTGCAGCCCCAAAGCTTCCGCCCGCAGCTTCTGCACAGACAGGCTCTGGACAGGTCGCAGCCCCAGCGTTCTCACCCCCGCCGCGCCCCGCCTTCCTCTGCTGTGCATTGTAGGGATCGTGGGCCCACTCCCACCCGGCAAGGGGGCGGAGAGCCCTTCCCCCCAGCGCTCATGGCCGTGGCCGTGGCTCTGCTGCTGCCCTCCTCGCGGTGATCCTCCACAGCAGCCAAGCCCCACCAGCCGGAGGAAAGATATGGCCTGGGATGCCCTGGATTTGACGGCCCTCCGGCGAGCCAGGTGAGAACTCCGCTTCTGATTCATCCTGCACTTGGGGCGCAAGTAGGGCCTGGTAGCTTGGGCGTCCACAGAGCTGAGCGCCAACTGAACAACCTCCAGCGCGGCCAGTGGGGCCCCCGGCTGGATCGGGACCCAGCCCTGGCCCTTCCTGCCGCAGCTCCTGCAGCTTCTCGTCCTGCTCTGCTTGTGCCACCTCCTCGTCTTCCGCCGCCACGACCTCCGCCAGCGCCATGATATCCTCCCCCACGACCACCAAATCCTCCCCCGCGCCGGCCTCGCCTCTGCGCTGCGGGGCCTCAGCCTCCCGCGCAGCCTCTGCCGCCATGCCCCCCGCACCTAGGGCCTGCGGCACCCCCGCCCCGCCCCAGGCGCCTGCCTCCCCACCGGGCCCCCTCCTCCTCACGACCCCCTCAGCGGACTAAGGTGGTCCAGGGTTCCGGGGCAGCCCCGGCTTCGCCGGACCCCGCCTGGCTCTCCATGGGGACGTGGACCCGAACCCCCGGCAAGCCACGGAGCGAAGGAGCTGGAGGGGCGAGCACGCGGCTCCCACAAGCGGCCGGCAGGTGGCGCTCTGGCGCCCACGGCTGGAGGCCGGTACCCAGCGGAGGCGGCGGGCCTGGGGTACGCATGCGCACAAAGCCTTGGGGCCCGGTGGCGTCTGGGTGGCGTCTGGGTGGCGGGGCGGGGGTGCGCCTGTGGCCTTGGCGGGATGGAAGCCCGGCCTCACGCCCAGGACGCTGACCGGCCCCGGGACCCCACCAGTGGCACGGCGGTGGGCGTGGCCGCACCCGGCCCGCCCCTCGCCCCCGCGGGAGCCGGTCCGCACGCGCGTCTCCTCAGGGGTGGCGTCCGTGCCCGGACCCTGGCCATCTTCTTCGCTGACACCTCCCAGGCCATTCCCGGCGGGTCCCTGCTATCACAAACCTCGTGTTCACCTTCTCGTCAGTTCCCCTGGGAACACGCTACTGGCACCGGGGAATTCAAACCCAGCGGCTCAATAGCGTGACCGCCCGCCGCC